>NC_133387.1:153424119-153735682 GCF_047511655.1 Castor canadensis
AGTTAGCCTTCACAGCAAAACTACTATGTCTCAGGGTTTTATAGTGTGAGGAACATCAGCTTTGTGCCATGCAAGTCAATGTATTTGCAAGAAGAAAACTATAAATGTTACAAGCAAGAGGGTCTAACAAATTGCTCTGCAATGAGAGATGAGTTAGCCTTCAACAGGAAAACTAACTACGTGTCAGGGTTTTATAGAGTGAAGAACATTAGGTTTGTGCCATGCAGGTCAATGTATGTCCAGGAAGAAACTATAAATACTACAAGCAACAGGGTTTAACAACTTATTCAGCCATGAGAGTTGAGTTAACCTTCAACCGCAAAACTAACTATGTGTCAGGGTTTTATAGTGAGAAGAATATCAGCTTGGTGCCATGCAGGTCAATGTATTTCCAGGAAGATAATTATAAATGTTACAAGCAAGAGGGTCTAAAAACTTGTTCAGCAATGAGAGTTGAGTTAGCCTGCAACAGCAAAACTAACTACGTATCAGGGTTTTACAGTGAGAATTATATCAGCTTTGTGCCATGCAGGTCAATGTATTTCCAGGAAGTAATGTAAAAATGTTACAAGCAAGAAGGTCTAACTTCTTGTCCATCACTGAGAGTGAGTTAGCCCACAACAGCAAAACTAACTTTGTGTCAGGGCTTGATGGTGTGATGAACATCAGCTTTGTGCCATGCAGATCCTTTAAAGTGAAAGGAAGGAGTAGTGCATATCCAGGAAGAAAACTATAAAGGTTACAAGCAAGAGGTTTTAACAACTTTTTGAGCAAGGACAGTTGAGTTAAACTACAACAGCAAAACTAATTACGTGTCATGGGTTTATAGTGTGAAATACATGAGCTTTGTGCCATGCAGTTCAATGAAAGTGAAAAGAAGAACCACTGTATTTCTAGGAAGAAAACTACTATTGTTAGAAGCAAGAGGGTCTAGCAAGTTGTTCAGTACTTAGAGTTGAGTTAGTATTTAAGAGGAAAACTGCCCAGCTCCCAGGGTGTTAAGAATGAAGAACATTAACTTTGTGCACAACAGCCCTTTTCATTGGACTGGAAGAAACACTGAATAACTTGAGTGAACTGTATCATTGTGAGTAGAAGAAGACTCTAGCACAATGTTTCTCTGAGGGAATTCAGCATGTATTTGAAAGCAAAACTGCCTGCATCTCAGTGTTTTCAAAAGTGAGTAACATGAGCTTTGTGCCATGCAGGTCAATGTATTTCCAGGAAGAAAACTATAAATGTTACAAGCAAGAGGGTCTAACAAATTGCTCTGCAATGAGAGATGAGTTAGCCTTCAACAGGAAAACTAACTATGTGTCAGGGTTTTATAGAGTGAAGTACATTAGGTTTGTGCCATGCAGGTCAATGTATGTCCAGGAAGAAAACTATAAATGCTACAAGCAACAGGGTTTAACAACTTATTCAGCCATGAGAGTTGAGTTAACCTTCAACCGCAAAACTATGTGTCAGGGTTTTATAGTGAGAAGAATATCAGCTTTGTGCCATGCAGGTCAATGTATTTCCAGGAAGATAATTATAAATGTTACAAGCAATGGGGTCTAAAAAGTTGTTCAGCAATGAGAGTTGAGTTAGCCTTCAACAGCAAAACTAACTACATGTCAGGGTTTTATAGTTTGAAGAACATCAGCTTTTTGCCAAGCAGGTGAATGAATTTCAGGAAGAAAACTATAAATGTTACAATCAAGAGGTTCTAACAACTTGTTCAGCAATGAGAGTTGAGTTAGCCTTCAACAACAAAACTAACTACCTATCAGGATTTTATAGTGTGAACAACATTAGCATTGTACCATGCAGGTCTTTTAAAGTGAAAGGAAGGAGTAGCACATTTCCAGGAAGAAAACTCTAAATGTTACAATCAAGAGGGTCTAACAACTTGTTCAGCAATGAGAGTTGAGTTACCTTTCAACAGGAAAACTAACTACGTGTCAGGGTTTTATAGAGTGAAGAACATTAGGTTTGTGCCATGCAGGTCAATGTATGTCCAGGAAGAAAACTATAAATGCTACAAGCAACAGGGTTTAACAACTTATTCAGCCATGAGAGTTGAGTTAACCTTCAACCGCAAAACTAACTATGTGTCAGGGTTTTATAGTGAGAAGAATATCAGCTTTGTGCCATGCAGGTCAATGTATTTCCAGGAAGATAATTATAAATGTTACAAGCAAGAGGGTCTAAAAACTTGTACAGCAATGAGAGTTGAGTTAGCCTGCAACAGCAAAACTAACTACGTATCAGGGTTTTACAGTGAGAATTATATCAGCTTTGTGCCATGCAGGTCAATGTATTTCCAGGAAGTAATGTAAAAATGTTACAAGCAAGAAGGTCTAACTTCTTGTCCATCACTGAGAGTGAGTTAGCCCACAACAGCAAAACTAACTTTGTGTCAGGGCTTGATGGTGTGATGAACATCAGCTTTGTGCCATGCAGATCCTTTAAAGTGAAAGGAAGGAGTAGTGCATATCCAGGAAGAAAACTATAAATGTTACAAGCAAGAGGTTTTAACAACTTTTTGAGCAAGGACAGTTGAGTTAAACTACAACAGCAAAACTAACTAGGTGTCATGGGTTTATAGTGTGAAATACATGAGCTTTGTGCCATGCAGTTCAATGAAAGTGAAAAGAAGAACCACTGTATTTCTAGGAAGAAAACTACTATTGTTAGAAGCAAGAGGGTCTAGCAAGTTGTTCAGTACTTAGAGTTGAGTTAGTATTTAAGAGGAAAACTGCCCAAAACTACTATGTCTCAGGGTTTTATAGTGTGAGGAACATCAGCTTTGTGCCATGCAGGTCAATGTATTTCCAGGAAGAAAACTATAAATGTTACAAGCAAGAGGGTCTAAGAACATGTTCAGTACTGAGAACTGAATTAGCTTTTAAAAGGAGTACAGCCTAGCTTTCAGCGTTTTTCAGTGTGAAGAACAATAATTTTGTGCAACACAGTCGTTTTCAAGGGAATGGAAGAAGAACTGCAACACTTGTAGGAACTATCAATGTGAGCAAATTCAGGGTCTTCCAAAAGTTACTCAGAGAGAATTCACTGTGTTTGTGAAAGGAAGAAGGCCTGCCTCTCAGTGTTTGCCATATTGAGTAACGTCAACTTTTTCCCAAGTAGCACCATTCAAGTGAACGAAAGAAGAACTTTATCTTCTATAAGAAAACTATCACGGGGAGAAGCAAGAGGTTACTGAGTTGTTTACCACTGAGAGTTGAGTTAGTATTTAAGAGGAATACTATTCAGCACTCAGGGTGTTAAGACTGAAGAACATGAACTTTGTGCAAAACAGCCCTTTTCATAGGAATGGAAGAAAAACTGTATGCCTTGAGTGCACTGTATCTTTGTGAGTAGAAAAAGACTATAGCACAAAGTTTGTCTGAGGAAATTCAGCATGTATTTGAAAGCAAAACTGCCTGCATCTCAGTGTTTTCAAAAGTGAGTAACATGAGCTTTGTGCCATGCAGGTCCATTAATGTGAAAGGTAGGAATAGTGTATTTCTAGGAAGAAAAGTATAAATGTTACACTCAAGAGGGTCTAACAACTTGTTCAGTAATGAGAGTTGAGTTAGCCTTCAACAGCAAAACTACTATGTCTCAGGGTTTTATGGTGTGAGGAACATCAGCTTTGTGCCATGCAGGTCAATGTATTTCCAGGAAGAAAACTATAAATGTTACAAGCAAGAGGGTCTAACAACTTGTCCATGACTGAGAGTTGAGTTAGCCTTCAACAGCAAAACTAACTATGTGTAAGGGTACTATAATGTGAAGAACATCAGCTTTGTGCCAAGCAGGTCAATGTATTTCCAGGAAGATAATTATAACTGTTACAAGCAAGAGGGTCTAAAAACTTGTTCAGCAATAAGAGTTGAGTTAGCCTGCAACAGCAAAACTAACTACGTATCAGGGTTTTACAGTGAGAATTATATCAGCTTTGTGCCATGCAGGTCAATGTATTTCCAGGAGGTAATGTAACAATGTTACAAGCAAGAAGGTCTAACTTCTTGTCCATCACTGCGAGTTGAGTTAGCCCACAACAGCAAAACTAACTTCGTGTCAGGGCTTTATGGTGCGATGAACATCAGCTTTGTGCCATGCAGATCCTTTAAAGTGAAAGGAAGGAGTAGTGCATATCCAGGAAGAAAACTATAAATGTTACAAGCAAGAGGGTCTAAGAACATGTTCAGTACTGAGAACTGAGTTAGCTTTTAAAAGGAGTACAGCCTAGCTTTCAGCGTTTTTCAGTGTGAAGAACAATAATTTTGTGCAACACAGTCGTTTTCAAGGGAATGGAAGAAGAACTGCAACACTTGTAGGAACTATCAATGTGAGCAAATTCAGGGTCTTCCAAAGTTACTCAGAGAGAATTCACTGTGTTTGTGAAAGGAAGAAGGCCTGCCTCTCAGTGTTTGCCTTAGTGAGTAACATCAAGTTTTTCCCAAGTAGCACCATTCAAGTGAACGAAAGAAGAACTTTATCTTCTATAAGAAAACTATCACGGGGAGAAGCAAGAGGTTACTGAGTTGTTTACCACTGAGAGTTGAGTTAGTATTTAAGAGGAATACTATTCAGCACTCAGGGTGTTAAGACTGAAGAACATGAACTTTGTGCAAAACAGCCCTTTTCATAGGAATGGAAGAAAAACTGTATGCCTTGAGAGCACTGTATCTTTGTGAGTAGAAAAAGACTATAGCACAAAGTTTCTCTGAGGAAATTCAGCATGTATTTGAAAGCAAAACTGCCTGCTTCTCAGTGTTTTCAAAAGTGAGTAACATGAGCTTTGTACCATGCAGGTCCATTAATGTGAAAGGTAGGAATAGTGTATTTCTAGGAAGAAAAGTATAAATGTTACACTCAAGAGGGTCTAACAACTTGTTCAGCAATGAGAGTTGAGTTAGCCTTCAACAGCAAAACTAACTACCTGTCAGTGTTTTATAATCTGAAAAACATCTGCATTGTGCCATTCAGGTCCATTATAGTGAAAGGAAGGAGTAGTACATTTCGAGGAAGAAAACTATAAATGTTACAAGCAAGAGGGTCCAATAAATTGCTCTGCAATGAGAGATGAGTTAGCCTTCAACAGCAAAACTAACTACGTATCAGCGTTTTATACTGTGAAGAACATCAGCTTTTTGCCAAGCAGGTGAATGAATTTCAGGAAGAACACTATAAATGTTACAAGCAAGAGGGTCTAACAACTTCTTTAGCAATGAGAGTTGAGTAAGCCTTGCACAGCAAAACTACCTACGTATCAGCATTTTATACTGTGAAGAACATCATCTTTGTGCCAAGCAGGTCAATGTATTTCCAGGAAGATAATTATAAATGTTACAAGCAATGGGGTCTAAAAAGTTGTTCAGCAATGAGAGTTGAGTTAGCCTTCAACAACAAAACTAACTACCTGCCAGGGTTTTATAGTGTGAACAACATCAGCATTGTGCCATGCAGGTCTTTTAAAGTGAAAGGAAGGTGTAGCGCATTTCCAGGAAGAAAACTATAAATGTTACAATCAAGAGGGCCTAACAACTTGTTCAGCAAGGAGAGTTGAGTTACCTTTCAACAGCAAAAGTAACTACGTGTCAGGGTTTTATAGTGTGAGGAACATCAGCTTTGAGCCATGCAGGTCAATGTATTTTCAGGAAGAAAACAATAAATGTTACAAACAAGAGGGTCCAACAAATTGTTCAGCAATGAGACTTGAGTTAGCCTTCAACAGCAAAACTAAGTACGTATCAGCGTTTTATACTGTGAAGAACATCAACTTTGTGCCATGCAGTTCATTGTATGTCCAGGAAGAAAACTCTAAATTTTACAAGCAAGAGGGTCTAGCAAGTTGTTCAGTACTTAGAGTTGAGTTCGTATTTAAGAGGAATACTGCCCAGCTCGCAGGGTATTAAGAATGAAGAACATTAACTTTGTGCACAACAGCCTTTTTCATTGGACTGGAAGAAACAATGAATAACTTGAGTGAACTGTATCATTGCGAGTAGAAGAAGACTCTAGCACAATGTTTCTCTGAGGGAATTCAGCATGCATTTGAAAGCAAGAATGCCTACATCTGAGTATTTTCAAAAGTGAGTAACATTAGCTTTGTGCCATGCAAGTCCTTTAAACAGAAAGGAGGAAAATGTGTGTTTCTTAAGAAGAAAACTAGAAATGTTACAAGCAAGACGGTCTAACAACTTGTTCAGCAAGGAGAGTTGAGTAACCTTTCAACAGCAAAAGTAACTACGTGTCAGGGTTTTATACTGTGAGGAACATCAGCTTTGAGCCATGCAGGTCAATGTATTTTCAGGAAGAAAACAATAAATGTTACAAGCAAGAGGGTCTAACAAATTGTTCAGCAATGAGACTTGAGTTAGTCTTCAACAGCAAAACTAACTACGTATCAGCGTTTTATACTTTGAAGAACATCAGCTTTGTGCCATGCAGTTCATTGTATGTCCAGGAAGAAAACTATGAATGTTACAAGCAAGAGGGTCTAGCAAGTTGTTCAGGACTTAGAGTTGAGTTCGTATTTAAGAGGAATACTGCCCAGCTCCCAGGGTATTAAGAATGAAGAACATTAACTTTGTGCCCAACAGCCCTTTTCATTCGACTGGAAGTAAGCATGAATAACTTGAGTGAACTGTATCATTGCGAGTAGAAGAAGACTCTAGCACAATGTTTCTCTGAGGGAATTCAGCATGTATTTGAAAGCAAGAATGCTTGCATCTGAGTATTTACAAAAGTGAGTAAGATTAGCATTGTGCCATGCAGGTCCTTTAAACAGAAAGGAAGAAAATGTGTGTTTCTTAATAAGAAAACTAGAAATGTTCCAAGCAAGAGGGTCTAACAACTTGTTCAGCAATGAGAGTTGAGTTAGCCTTCAACAGCAAAACTACTATGTCTCAGGGTTTTATAGTGTGAGGAACATCAGCTTTGTGCCATGCAGGTCAATGTATTTCCAGGAAGATAATTATAAATGTTACAAGCAATGGGGTCTAAAAAGTTGTTCAGCAATGAGAGTTGAGTTAGCCTTCAACAGCAAAACTAACTACATGTCAGGGTTTTATAGTGTGAAGAACATCAGCTTTTTGCCAAGCAGGTGAATGAATTTCAGGAAGAAAACTATAAATGTTACAATCAAGAGGTTCTAACAACTTGTTCAGCAATGAGAGTTGAGTTAGCCTTCAACAACAAAACTAACTACCTGTCAGGATTTTATAGTGTGAACAACATCAGCATTGTACCATGCAGGTCTTTTAAAGTGAAAGGAAGGAGTAGCACATTTCCAGGAAGAAAACTCTAAATGTTACAAACAAGAGGGTCTAACAACTTGTTCAGCAATGAGAGTTGAGTTACCTTTCAACAGGAAAACTAACTACGTGTCAGGGTTTTATAGAGTGAAGAACATTAGGTTTGTGCCATGCAGGTCAATGTATGTCCAGGAAGAAAACTATAAATGCTACAAGCAACAGGGTTTAACAACTTATTCAGCCATGAGAGTTGAGTTAACCTTCAACCGCAAAACTAACTATGTGTCAGGGTTTTATAGTGAGAAGAATATCAGCTTTGTGCCATGCAGGTCAATGTATTTCCAGGAAGATAATTATAAATGTTACAAGCAAGAGGGTCTAAAAACTTGTGCAGCAGTGAGAGTTGAGTTAGCCTGCAACAGCAAAACTAACTACGTATCAGGGTTTTACAGTGAGAATTATATCAGCTTTGTGCCATGCAGGTCAATGTATTTCCAGGAAGTAATGTAAAAATGTTACAAGCAAGAAGGTCTAACTTCTTGTCCATCACTGAGAGTGAGTTAGCCCACAACAGCAAAACTAACTTTGTGTCAGGGCTTGATGGTGTGATGAACATCAGCTTTGTGCCATGCAGATCCTTTAAAGTGAAAGGAAGGAGTAGTGCATATCCAGGAAGAAAACTATAAATGTTACAAGCAAGAGGTTTTAACAACTTTTTGAGCAAGGACAGTTGAGTTAAACTACAACAGCAAAACTAACTACGTGTCATGGGTTTATAGTGTGAAATACATGAGCTTTGTGCCATGCAGTTCAATGAAAGTGAAAAGAAGAACCACTGTATTTCTAGGAAGAAAACTACTATTGTTAGAAGCAAGAGGGTCTAGCAAGTTGTTCAGTACTTAGAGTTGAGTTAGTATTTAAGAGGAAAACTGCCCAAAACTACTATGTCTCAGGGTTTTATAGTGTGAGGAACATCAGCTTTGTGCCATGCAGGTCAATGTATTTCCAGGAAGAAAACTATAAATGTTACAAGCAAGAGGGTCTAAGAACATGTTCAGTACTGAGAACTGAATTAGCTTTTAAAAGGAGTACAGCCTAGCTTTCAGCGTTTTTCAGTGTGAAGAACAATAATTTTGTGCAACACAGTCGTTTTCAAGGGAATGGAAGAAGAACTGCAACACTTGTAGGAACTATCAATGTGAGCAAATTCAGGGTCTTCCAAAAGTTACTCAGAGAGAATTCACTGTGTTTGTGAAAGGAAAAAGGCCTGCCTCTCAGTGTTTGCCATATTGAGTAACGTCAACTTTTTCCCAAGTAGCACCATTCAAGTGAACGAAAGAAGAACTTTATCTTCTATAAGAAAACTATCACGGGGAGAAGCAAGAGGTTACTGAGTTGTTTACCACTGAGAGTTGAGTTAGTATTTAAGAGGAATACTATTCAGCACTCAGGGTGTTAAGACTGAAGAACATGAACTTTGTGCAAAACAGCCCTTTTCATAGGAATGGAAGAAAAACTGTATGCCTTGAGTGCACTGTATCTTTGTGAGTAGAAAAAGACTATAGCACAAAGTTTGTCTGAGGAAATTCAGCATGTATTTGAAAGCAAAACTGCCTGCATCTCAGTGTTTTCAAAAGTGAGTAACATGAGCTTTGTGCCATGCAGGTCCATTAATGTGAAAGGTAGGAATAGTGTATTTCTAGGAAGAAAAGTATAAATGTTACACTCAAGAGGGTCTAACAACTTGTTCAGTAATGAGAGTTGAGTTAGCCTTCAACAGCAAAACTACTATGTCTCAGGATTTTATGGTGTGAGGAACATCAGCTTTGTGCCATGCAGGTCAATGTATTTCCAGGAAGAAAACTATAAATGTTACAAGCAAGAGGGTCTAACAACTTGTCCATGACTGAGAGTTGAGTTAGCCTTCAACAGCAAAACTAACTATGTGTAAGGGTACTATAATGTGAAGAACATCAGCTTTGTGCCAAGCAGGTCAATGTATTTCCAGGAAGATAATTATAACTGTTACAAGCAAGAGGGTCTAAAAACTTGTTCAGCAATAAGAGTTGAGTTAGCCTGCAACAGCAAAACTAACTACGTATCAGGGTTTTACAGTGAGAATTATATCAGCTTTGTGCCATGCAGGTCAATGTATTTCCAGGAGGTAATGTAACAATGTTACAAGCAAGAAGGTCTAACTTCTTGTCCATCACTGCGAGTTGAGTTAGCCCACAACAGCAAAACTAACTTCGTGTCAGGGCTTTATGGTGCGATGAACATCAGCTTTGTGCCATGCAGATCCTTTAAAGTGAAAGGAAGGAGTAGTGCATATCCAGGAAGAAAACTATAAATGTTACAAGCAAGAGGGTCTAAGAACATGTTCAGTACTGAGAACAGAGTTAGCTTTTAAAAGGAGTACAGCCTAGCTTTCAGCGTTTTTCAGTGTGAAGAACAATAATTTTGTGCAACACAGTCGTTTTCAAGGGAATGGAAGAAGAACTGCAACACTTGTAGGAACTATCAATGTGAGCAAATTCAGGGTCTTCCAAAAGTTACTCAGAGAGAATTCACTGTGTTTGTGAAAGGAAGAAGGCCTGCCTCTCAGTGTTTGCCTTAGTGAGTAACATCAAGTTTTTCCCAAGTAGCACCATTCAAGTGAACGAAAGAAGAACTTTATCTTCTATAAGAAAACTATCACGGGGAGAAGCAAGAGGTTACTGAGTTGTTTACCACTGAGAGTTGAGTTAGTATTTAAGAGGAATACTATTCAGCACTCAGGGTGTTAAGACTGAAGAACATGAACTTTGTGCAAAACAGCCCTTTTCATAGGAATGGAAGAAAAACTGTATGCCTTGAGAGCACTGTATCTTTGTGAGTAGAAAAAGACTATAGCACAAAGTTTCTCTGAGGAAATTCAGCATGTATTTGAAAGCAAAACTGCCTGCATCTCAGTGATTTCAAAAGTGAGTAACATGAGCTTTGTACCATGCAGGTCCATTAATGTGAAAGGTAGGAATAGTGTATTTCTAGGAAGAAAAGTATAAATGTTACACTCAAGAGGGTCTAACAACTTGTTCAGCAATGAGAGTTGAGTTAGCCTTCAACAGCAAAACTAACTACCTGTCAGTGTTTTATAATCTGAAAAACATCTGCATTGTGCCATTCAGGTCCATTATAGTGAAAGGAAGGAGTAGTACATTTCGAGGAAGAAAACTATAAATGTTACAAGCAAGAGGGTCCAATAAATTGCTCTGCAATGAGAGATGAGTTAGCCTTCAACAGCAAAACTAACTACGTATCAGCGTTTTATACTGTGAAGAACATCAGCTTTGTGCCAAGCAGGTCAATGTATTTCCAGGAAGATAATTATAAATGTTACAAGCAATGGGGTCTAAAAAGTTGTTCAGCAATGAGAGTTGAGTTAGCCTTCAACAAAAAAACTAACTACCTGTCAGGGTTTTATAGTGTGAACAACATCAGCATTGTGCCATGCAGGTCTTTAAAAGTGAAAGGAAGGTGTAGCGCATTTCCAGGAAGAAAACTATAAATGTTACAATCAAGAGGGTCTAACAACTTGTTCAGCAATGAGAGTTGAGTTACCTTTCAACAGCAAAAGTAACTACGTGTCAGGGTTTTATAGTGTGAGGAACATCAGCTTTGACCCATGCAGGTCAAAGTATTTTCAGGAAGAAAACAATAAATGTTACAAACAAGAGGGTCCAACAAATTGTTCAGCAATGAGACTTGAGTTAGCCTTCAACAGCAAAACTAAGTACGTATCAGCGTTTTATACTGTGAAGAACATCAACTTTGTGCCATGCAGTTCATTGTATGTCCAGGAAGAAAACTATAAATTTTACAAGCAAGAGGGTCTAGCAAGTTGTTCAGTACTTAGAGTTGAGTTCGTATTTAAGAGGAATACTGCCCAGCTCGCAGGGTATTAAGAATGAAGAACATTAACTTTGTGCACAACAGCCTTTTTCATTGGACTGGAAGAAACAATGAATAACTTGAGTGAACTGTATCATTGCGAGTAGAAGAAGACTCTAGCACAATGTTTCTCTGAGGGAATTCAGCATGCATTTGAAAGCAAGAATGCCTACATCTGAGTATTTTCAAAAGTGAGTAACATTAGCTTTGTGCCATGCAAGTCCTTTAAACAGAAAGGAGGAAAATGTGTGTTTCTTAAGAAGAAAACTAGAAATGTTACAAGCAAGGCGGTCTAACAACTTGTTCAGCAAGGAGAGTTGAGTAACCTTTCAACAGCAAAAGTAACTACGTGTCAGGATTTTATACTGTGAGGAACATCAGCTTTGAGCCATGCAGGTCAATGTATTTTCAGGAAGAAAACAATAAATGTTACAAGCAAGAGGGTCTAACAAATTGTTCAGCAATGAGACTTGAGTTAGTCTTCAACAGCAAAACTAACTACGTATCAGCGTTTTATACTTTGAAGAACATCAGCTTTGTGCCATGCAGTCCATTGTATGTCCAGGAAGAAAACTATGAATGTTACAAGCAAGAGGGTCTAGCAAGTTGTTCAGGACTTAGAGTTGAGTTCGTATTTAAGGGGAATACTGCCCAGCTCCCAGGGTATTAAGAATGAAGAACATTAACTTTGTGCCCAACAGCCCTTTTCATTCGACTGGAAGTAAGCATGAATAACTTGAGTGAACTGTATCATTGCGAGTAGAAGAAGACTCTAGCACAATGTTTCTCTGAGGAAATTCAGCATGCATTTGAAAGCAAGAATGCCTGCATCTGAGTATTTACAAAAGTGAGTAATATTAGCATTGTGCCATGCAGGTCCTTTAAACAGAAAGGAAGAAAATGTGTGTTTCTTAAGAAGAAAACTAGAAATGTTACAAGCAAGAGGGTCTAACAACTTGTTCAGCAATGAGAGTTGAGTTAGCCTTCAACAGCAAAACTACTATGTCTCAGGGTTTTTTAGTGTGAGGAACATCAGCTTTGTGCCATGCAGGTCAATGTATTTCCAGGAAGATAATTATAAATGTTACAAGCAATGGGGTCTAAAAAGTTGTTCAGCAATGAGAGTTGAGTTAGCCTTCAACAGCAAAACTAACTACATGTCAGGGTTTTATAGTGTGAAGAACATCAGCTTTTTGCCAAGCAGGTGAATGAATTTCAGGAAGAAAACTATAAATGTTACAATCAAGAGGTTCTAACAACTTGTTCAGCAATGAGAGTTGAGTTAGCCTTCAACAACAAAGCTAACTACCTGTCAGGGTTTTATAGTGTGAACAACATCAGCATTGTGCCATGCAGGTCTTTTAAAGTGAAAGGAAGGTGTAGCGCATTTCCAGGAAGAAAACTATAAATGTTACAATCAAGAGGGTCTAACAACTTGTTCAGAAAGGAGAGTTGAGTTACCTTTCAACAGCAAAAGTAACTACGTGTCAGGGTTTTATACTGTGAGGAACATCAGCTTTGAGCCATGCAGGTCACTGTATTTTCAGGAAGAAAACAATAAATGTTACAAGCAAGAGGGTCTAACAAATTGTTCAGCAATGAGACTTGAGTTAGCCTTCAACAGCAAAACTAACTACGTATCAGCGTTTTATACAGTGAAGAACATCAGCTTTGCATTTGAAAGCAAGAATGCCTACATCTGAGCATTTTCAAAAGTGAGTAACATTAGCTTTGTGCCATGCAGGTCCTTTAAACAGAAAGGAGGAAAATGTGTGTTTCTTAAGCCGAAAACTAGAAATGTTACAAGCAAGAGGGTCTAACAACTTGTTCAGCAAGGAGAGTTGAGTTAGCCTTCAACAGCAAAACTACTATGTCTCAGGGTTTTATAGTGTGAGGAACATCAGCTTTGTGCCATGCAAGTCAATGTATTTGCAAGAAGAAAACTATAAATGTTACAAGCAAGAAGGTCTAACAAATTGCTCTGCAATGAGAGATGAGTTAGCCTTCAACAGGAAAACTAACTACGTGTCAGGGTTTTATAGCGTGAAGAACATTAGGTTTGTGCCATGCAGGTCAATGTATGTCCAGGAAGAAACTATAAATACTACAAGCAACAGGGTTTAACAACTTATTCAGCCATGAGAGTTGAGTTAACCTTCAACCGCAAAACTAACTATGTGTCAGGGTTTTATAGTGAGAAGAATATCAGCTTGGTGCCATGCAGGTCAATGTATTTCCAGGAAGATAATTATAAATGTTACAAGCAAGAGGGTCTAAAAACTTGTTCAGCAATGAGAGTTGAGTTAGCCTGCAACAGCAAAACTAACTACGTATCAGGGTTTTACAGTGAGAATTATATCAGCTTTGTGCCATGCAGGTCAATGTATTTCCAGGAAGTAATGTAAAAATGTTACAAGCAAGAAGGTCTAACTTCTTGTCCATCACTGAGAGTGAGTTAGCCCACAACAGCAAAACTAACTTTGTGTCAGGGCTTGATGGTGTGATGAACATCAGCTTTGTGCCATGCAGATCCTTTAAAGTGAAAGGAAGGAGTAGTGCATATCCAGGAAGAAAACTATAAATGTTACAAGCAAGAGGTTTTAACAACTTTTTGAGCAAGGAGAGTTGAGTTAAACTTCAACAGCAAAACTAACTACGTGTCATGGGTTTATAGTGTGAAATACATGAGCTTTGTGCCATGCAGTTCAATGAAAGTGAAAAGAAGAACCACTGTATTTCTAGGAAGAAAACTACTATTGTTAGAAGCAAGAGGGTCTAGCAAGTTGTTCAGTACTTAGAGTTGAGTTAGTATTTTAGAGGAAAACTGCCCAGCTCCCAGGGTGTTAAGACTGAAGAACATTAACTTTGTGCACAACTGCCCTTTTCATTGGACTGGAAGAAACACGGAATAACTTGAGTGAACTGTATCATTGTGAGTAGAAGAAGACTCTAGCACAATGTTTCTCTGAGGGAATTCAGCATGTATTTGAAAGCAAGAATGCTTTCATCTGAGTATTTTCAAAAGTGAGTAACATTAGCTTTGTGCCATGCAGGTCCTTTAAACAGAAAGGAAGAAAATGTGTGTTTCTTAAGAAGAAAACTAGAAACGTTACAAGCAAGAGGGTCTAACAACTTGTTCAGCAAGGAGAGCTGAGTTAGCCTTCAACAGCAAAACTAACTATGTCTCAGGGTTTTATAGTGTGAGGAACATCAGCTTTGTGACATGCAGGTCAATGTATTTCCAGGAAGAAAACTATAAATGTTACAAGCAAGAGGGTCTAAGAACATGTTCAGTACTGAGAACTGAGTTAGCTTTTAAAAGGAGTACAGCCTAGCTTTCAGCGTTTTTCAGTGTGAAGAACAATAATTTTGTGCAACACAGTCGTTTTCAAGGGAATGGAAGAAGAACTGCAACACTTGTAGGAACTATCAATGTGAGCAAATTCAGGGTCTTCCAAAAGTTACTCAGAGAGAATTCACTGTGTTTGTGAAAGGAAGAAGGCCTGCCTCTCAGTGTTTGCCTTAGTGAGTAACGTCAAGTTTTTCCCAAGTAACACCATTCAAGTGAACGAAAGAAGAACTTTATCTTCTATAAGAAAACTATCACGGGGAGAAGCAAGAGGTTACTGAGTTGTTTACCACTGAGAGTTGAGTTAGTATTTAAGAGGAATACTATTCAGCGCTCAGGGTGTTAAGACTGAAGAACATGAACTTTGTGCAAAACAGCCCTTTTCATAGGAATGGAAGAAAAACTGTATGCCTTGAGAGCACTGTATCTTTGTGAGTAGAAAAAGACTATAGCACAAAGTTTCTCTGAGGAAATTCAGCATGTATTTGAAAGCAAAACTGCCTGCATCTCAGTGTTTTCAAAAGTGAGTAACATGAGCTTTGTGCCATGCAGGTCCATTAATGTGAAAGGTAGGAATAGTGTATTTCTAGGAAGAAAAGTATAAATGTTACACTCAAGAGGGTCTAACAACTTGTTCAGCAATGAGAGTTGAGTTAGCCTTCAACAGCAAAACTAACTACCTGTCAGTGTTTTATAATGTGAACAACATCTGCATTGTGCCATTCAGGTCCATTATAGTGAAAGGAAGGAGTAGTACATTTCGAGGAAGAAAACTAAAAATGTTACAAGCAAGAGGGTCCACTAAATTGCTCTGCAATGAGAGATGAGTTAGCCTTCAACAGCAAAACTAACTACGTGTCGGGGTTTTATAGTGTGAAGAACATCAGCTTTTTCCAAGCAGGTGAATGAATTTCAGGAAGAACACTATAAATGTTACAAGCAAGAGGGTCTAACAACTTCTTTAGCAATGAGAGTTGAGTAAGCCTTGCACAGCAAAACTACCTACGTATCAGCATCTTATACTGTAAAGAACATCAGCTTTGTGCCAAGCAGGTCAATGTATTTCCAGGAAGATAATTATAAATGTTACAAGCAATGGGGTCTAAAAAGTTGTTCAGCAATGAGAGTTGAGTTAGCCTTCAACAGCAAAACTAACTACATGTCAGGGTTTTATAGTGTGAAGAACATCAGCTTTTTGCCAAGCAGGTGAATGAATTTCAGGAAGAAAACTATAAATGTTACAATCAAGAGGTTCTAACAACTTGTTCAGCAATGAGAGTTGAGTTAGCCTTCAACAACAAAACTAACTACCTGTCAGGATTTTATAGTGTGAACAACATCAGCATTGTGCCATGCAGGTCTTTTAAAGTGAAAGGAAGGAGTAGCGCATTTCCAGGAAGAAAACTATAAATGTTACAAGCAAGACGGTCTAACAACTTGTTCAGCAATGAGAGTTGAGTTACCTTTCAACAGCAAAAGTAACTACGTGTCAGGGTTTCATAGTGTGAGGAACATCAGCTTTGAGCCATGCAGGTCACTGTATTTTCAGGAAGAAAACAATAAATGTTACAAGCAAGAGGGTCTAACAAATTGTTCAGCAATGAGACTTGAGTTAGCCTTCAACAGCAAAACTAACTACGTATCAGCGTTTTATACAGTGAAGAACATCAGCTTTGCATTTGAAATCAAGAATGCCTACATCTGAGCATTTTCAAAAGTGAGTAACATTAGCTTTGTGCCTTGCAGGTCCTTTAAACAGAAAGGAGGAAAATGTGTGTTTCTTAAGAAGAAAACTAGAAATGTTACAAGCAAGAGGGTCTAACAACTTGTTCAGCAAGGAGAGTTGAGTTAGCCTTCAACAGCAAAACTACTATGTCTCAGGGTTTTATAGTGTGAAGAACATCAGCTTTGTGCCATGCAGGTCAATGTATTTGGAAGAAGAAAACTATAAATGTTACAAGCAAGAGGGTCTAACAAATTGCTCTGCAATGAGAGATGAGTTAGCCTTCAACAGGAAAACTAACTACGTGTCAGGGTTTTATAGAGTGAAGAACATTAGGTTTGTGCCATGCAGGTCAATGTATGTCCAGGAAGAAAACTATAAATGCTACAAGCAACAGGGTTTAACAACTTATTCAGCCATGAGAGTTGAGTTAACCTTCAACCGCAAAACTAACTATGTGTCAGGGTTTTATAGTGAGAAGAATATCAGCTTTGTGCCATGCAGGTCAATGTATTTCCAGGAAGAAAACTATAAATGTTCAAAGCAAGAGGGTCTAACAACTTGTCCATGACTGAGAGTTGAGTTAGCCTTCAACAGCAAAACTAACTATGTGTAAGGGTACTATAATGTGAAGAACATCAGCTTTGTGCCAAGCAGGTCAATGTATTTCCAGGAAGATAATTATAACTGTTACAAGCAAGAGGGTCTAAAAACTTGTTCAGCAATAAGAGTTGAGTTAGCCTGCAGCAGCAAAACTAACTACGTATCAGGGTTTTACAGTGAGAATTATATCAGCTTTGTGCCATGCAGGTCAATGTATTTCCAGGAGGTAATGTAACAATGTTACAAGCAAGAAGGTCTAACTTCTTGTCCATCACTGAGAGTTGAGTTAGCCCACAACAGCAAAACTAACTTCGTGTCAGGGCTTTATGGTGCGATGAACATCAGCTTTGTGCCATGCAGATCCTTTAAAGTGAAAGGAAGGAGTAGTGCATATCCAGGAAGAAAACTATAAATGTTACAAGCAAGAGGGTCTAAGAACATGTTCAGTACTGAGAACTGAGTTAGCTTTTAAAAGGAGTACAGCCTAGCTTTCAGCGTTTTTCAGTGTGAAGAACAATAATTTTGTGCAACACAGTCGTTTTCAAGGGAATGGAAGAAGAACTGCAACACTTGTAGGAACTATCAATGTGAGCAAATTCAGGGTCTTCCAAAAGTTACTCAGAGAGAATTCACTGTGTTTGTGAAAGGAAGAAGGCCTGCCTCTCAGTGTTTGCCTTAGTGAGTAACGTCAAGTTTTTCCCAAGTAGCACCATTCAAGTGAACGAAAGAAGAACTTTATCTTCTATAAGAAAACTATCACGGGGAGAAGCAAGAGGTTACTGAGTTGTTTACCACTGAGAGTTGAGTTAGTATTTAAGAGGAATACTATTCAGCGCTCAGGGTGTTAAGACTGAAGAACATGAACTTTGTGCAAAACAGCCCTTTTCATAGGAATGGAAGAAAAACTGTATGCCTTGAGAGCACTGTATCTTTGTGAGTAGAAAAAGACTATAGCACAAAGTTTCTCTGAGGAAATTCAGCATGTATTTGAAAGCAAAACTGCCTGCATCTCAGTGTTTTCAAAAGTGAGTAACATGAGCTTTGTGCCATGCAGGTCCATTAATGTGAAAGGTAGGAATAGTGTATTTCTAGGAAGAAAAGTATAAATGTTACACTCAAGAGGGTCTAACAACTTGTTCAGCAATGAGAGTTGAGTTAGCCTTCAACAGCAAAACTAACTACCTGTCAGTGTTTTATAATGTGAACAACATCTGCATTGTGCCATTCAGGTCCATTATAGTGAAAGGAAGGAATAGTACATTTCGAGGAAGAAAACTATAAATGTTACAAGCAAGAGGGTCCAATAAATTGCTCTGCAATGAAAGATGAGTTAGCCTTCAACAGCAAAACTAACTACGTGTCGGGGTTTTATAGTGTGAAGAACATCAGCTTTTTGCCAAGCAGGTGAATGAATTTCAGGAAGAACACTATAAATGTTACAAGCAAGAGGGTCTAACAACTTCTTTAGCAATGAGAGTTGAGTAAGCCTTGCACAGCAAAACTACCTACGTATCAGCATCTTATACTGTGAAGAACATCAGCTTTGTGCCAAGCAGGTCAATGTATTTCCAGGAAGATAATTATAAATGTTACAAGCAATGGGGTCTAAAAAGTTGTTCAGCAATGAGAGTTGAGTTAGCCTTCAACAACAAAACTAACTACCTGTCAGGGTTTTATAGTGTGAACAACATCAGCATTGTGCCATGCAGGTCTTTTAAAGTGAAAGGAAGGTGTAGTGCATTTCCAGGAAGAAAACTATAAATGTTACAATCAAGAGGGCCTAACAACTTGTTCAGCAAGGAGAGTTGAGTTACCTTTCAACAGCAAAAGTAACTACGTGTCAGGGTTTTATAGTGTGAGGAACATCAGCTTTGAGCCATGCAGGTCAATGTATTTTCAGGAAGAAAACAATAAATGTTACAAACAAGAGGGTCCAACAAATTGTTCAGCAATGAGACTTGAGTTAGCCTTCAACAGCAAAACTAAGTACGTATCAGCGTTTTATACTGTGAAGAACATCAACTTTGTGCCATGCAGTTCATTGTATGTCCAGGAAGAAAACTATAAATTTTACAAGCAAGAGGGTCTAGCAAGTTGTTCAGTACTTAGAGTTGAGTTCGTATTTAAGAGGAATACTGCCCAGCTTGCAGGGTATTAAGAATGAAGAACATTAACTTTGTGCACAACAGCCTTTTTCATTGGACTGGAAGAAACAATGAATAACTTGAGTGAACTGTATCATTGCGAGTAGAAGAAGACTCTAGCACAATGTTTCTCTGAGGGAATTCAGCATGCATTTGAAAGCAAGAATGCCTACATCTGAGTATTTTCAAAAGTGAGTAACATTAGCTTTGTGCCATGCAAGTCCTTTAAACAGAAAGGAGGAAAATGTGTGTTTCTTAAGAAGAAAACTAGAAATGTTACAAGCAAGACGGTCTAACAACTTGTTCAGCAAGGAGAGTTGAGTAACCTTTCAACAGCAAAAGTAACTACGTGTCAGGGTTTTATACTGTGAGGAACATCAGCTTTGAGCCATGCAGGTCAATGTATTTTCAGAAAGAAAACAATAAATGTTACAAGCAAGAGGGTCTAGCAAGTTGTTCAGGACTTAGAGTTGAGTTCGTATTTAAGAGGAATACTGCCCAGCTCCCAGGGTATTAAGAATGAAGAACATTAACTTTGTGCCCAACAGCCCTTTTCATTCGACTGGAAGTAAGCATGAATAACTTGAGTGAACTGTATCATTGCGAGTAGAAGAAGACTCTAGCACAATGTTTCTCTGAGGAAATTCAGCATGCATTTGAAAGCAAGAATGCCTGCATCTGAGTATTTACAAAAGTGAGTAACATTAGCATTGTGCCATGCTGGTCCTTTAAACAGAAAGGAAGAAAATGTGTGTTTCTTAAGAAGAAAACTAGAAATGTTACAAGGAAGAGGGTCTAACAACTTGTTCAGCAATGAGAGTTGAGTTAGCCTTCAACAGCAAAACTAACTACATGTCAGGGTTTTATAGTGTGAAGAACATCAGCTTTTTGCCAAGCAGGTGAATGAATTTCAGGAAGAAAACTATAAATGTTACAATCAAGAGGTTCTAACAACTTGTTCAGCAATGAGAGTTGAGTTACCTTTCAACAGCAAAAGTAACTACGTGTCAGGGTTTCATAGTGTGAGGAACATCAGCTTTGAGCCTTGCAGGTCACTGTATTTTCAGGAAGAAAACAATAAATGTTGCAAGCAAGAGGGTCTAAGAAATTGTTCAGCAATGAGACTTGAGTTAGCCTTCAACAGCAAAACTAACTACGTATCAGCGTTTTATACAGTGAAGAACATCAGCTTTGCATTTGAAAGCAAGAATGCCTACATCTGAGCATTTTCAAAAGTGAGTAACATTAGCTTTGTGCCATGCAGGTCCTTTAAACAGAAAGGAGGAAAATGTGTGTTTCTTAAGAAGAAAACTAGAAATGTTACAAGCAAGAGGGTCTAACAACTTGTTCAGCAAGGAGAGTTGAGTTAGCCTTCAACAGGAAAACTAACTACGTGTCAGGGTTTTATAGAGTGAAGAACATTAGGTTTGTGCCATGCAGGTCAATGTATGTCCAGGAAGAAAACTATAAATGCTACAAGCAACAGGGTTTAACAACTTATTCAGCCATGAGAGTTGAGTTAACCTTCAACCGCAAAACTAACTATGTGTCAGGGTTTTATAGTGAGAAGAATATCAGCTTTGTGCCATGCAGGTCAATGTATTTCCAGGAAGATAACTATAAATGTTACAAGCAAGAGGGTCTAAAAACTTGTTCAGCAATGAGAGTTGAGTTAGCCTGCAACAGCAAAACTAACTACGTATCAGGGTTTTACAGTGAGAATTATATCAGCTTTGTGACATGCACGTCAATGTATTTCCAGGAGGTAATATAACAATGTTACAAGCAAGAAGGTCTAACTTCTTGTCCATCACTGAGAGTTGAGTTAGCCCACAACAGCAAAACTAACTTCGTGTCAGGGCATTATGGTGCTATGAACATCAGCTTTTTGCCATGCAGATCCTTTAAAGTGAAAGGAAGGAGTAGTGAATATCCAGGAAGAAAACTATAAATGTTACAAGCAAGAGGGTCTAAGAACATGTTCGGTACTGAGAACTGAGTTAGCTTTTAAAAGGAGTACAGCCTAGCTTTCAGCGTTTTTCAGTGTGAAGAACAATAATTTTGTGCAACACAGTCGTTTTCAAGGGAATGGAAGAAGAACTGCAACACTTGTAGGAACTATCAATGTGAGCAAATTCAGGGTCTTCCAAAAGTTACTCAGAGAGAATTCACTGTGTTTGTGAAAGGAAGAAGGCCTGCCTCTCAGTGTTTGCCATAGTGAGTAACGTCAACTTTTTCCCAAGTAGCACCATTCAAGTGAACGAAAGAAGAACTTTGTCTTCTATAAGAAAACTATCACGGGGAGAAGCAAGAGGTTACTGAGTTGTTTACCACTGAGAGTTGAGTTAGTATTTAAGAGGAATACTATTCAGCACTCAGGGTGTTAAGACTGAAGAACATGAACTTTGTGCAAAACAGCCCTTTTCATAGGAATGGAAGTAAAACTGTATGCCTTGAGAGCACTGTATCTTTGTGAGTAGAAAAAGACTATAGCACAAAGTTTCTCTGAGGAAATTCAGCATGTATTTGAAAGCAAAACTGCCTGCATCTCAGTGTTTTCAAAAGTGAGTAACATGAGCTTTATGCCATGCAGGTCCATTAATGTGAAAGGTAGGAATAGTGTATTTCTAGGAAGAAAAGTATAAATGTTACACTCAAGAGGGTCTAACAACTTGTTCAGTTGTTAGAGTTGAGAGTTGAGTTAGCCTTCAACAGCAAAACTAACTACCTGTCAGTGTTTTATAATGTGAACAACATCAGCATTGTGCCATTCAGGTCCAATATAGTGAAAGGAAGGAATAGTACATTTCCAGGAAGAAAACTATAAATGTTACATGCAAGAGGGTCCACTAAATTGCTCTGCAATGAGAGATGAGTTAGCCTTCAACAGCAAAACTAACTAGGTGTCAGGGTTTTATAGTGTGAAGAACATCAGCTTTTTGCCAAGCAGGTGAATGAATTTCAGGAAGAAAACTATAAATGTTACAATCAAGAGGGTCTAACAACTTGTTCAGCAATGAGAGTTGAGTAAGCCTTGCACAGCAAAACTACCTACGTATCAGCATTTTATAATGTGAAGAACATCAGCTTTGTGCCAAGCAGGTCAATGTATTTCCAGGAAGATAATTATAAATGTTACAAGCAATGGGGTCTAAAAAGTTGTTCAGCAATGAGAGTTGAGTTAGCATTCAACAGCCAAACTAACTACATGTCAGGGTTTTATAGTGTGAAGAACATCAGCTTTTTGCCAAGCAGGTGAATGAATTTCAGGAAGAAAACTATAAATGTTACAATCAAGAGGTTCTAACAACTTGTTCAGCAATGAGAGTTGAGTTAGCCTTCAACAACAAAACTAACTACCTGTCAGGATTTTATAGTGTGAACAACATCAGCATTGTGCCATGCAGGTCTTTTAAAGTGAAAGGAAGGAGTAGCGCATTTCCAGGAAGAAAACTATAAATGTTACAATCAAGAGGGTCTAACAACTTGTTCAGCAATGAGATTTGAGTTACCTTTCAACAGCAAAAGTAACTACGTGTCAGGGTTTCATAGTGTGAGGAACATCAGCTTTGAGACATGCAGGTCACTGTATTTTCAGGAAGAAAACAATAAATGTTACAAGCAAGAGGGTCTAACAAATTGTTCAGCAATGAGACTTGAGTTAGCCTTCAACAGCAAAACTAACTACGTATCAGCATTTTATACAGTGAAGAACATCAGCTTTGCATTTGAAAGCAAGAATGCCTACATCTGAGCATTTTCAAAAGTGAGTAACATTAGCTTTGTGCCATGCAGGTCCTTTAAACAGAAAGGAAGAAAATGTGTGTTTCTTAAGAAGAAAACTAGAAACGTTAAAAGCAAGAGGGTCTAACAACTTGTTCAGCAAGGAGAGCTGAGTTAGCCTTCAACAGCAAAACTAACTATGTCTCAGGGTTTTATAGTGTGAGGAAGATCAGCTTTGTGCCATGCAGGTCAATGTATTTCCAGGAAGAAATCTATAAATGTTAAAAGCAAGAGGGTCTAACAACTTGTCCATGACTGAGAGTTGAGTTAGCCTTCAACAGCAAAACTAACTATGTGTAAGGGTACTATAATGTGAAGAACATCAGCTTTGTGCCAAGCAGGTCAATGTATTTCCAGGAAGATAATTATAACTGTTACAAGCAAGAGGGTCTAAAAACTTGTTCAGCAATAAGAGTTGAGTTAGCCTGCAACAGCAAAACTAACTACGTATCAGGGTTTTACAGTGAGAATTATATCAGCTTTGTGCCATGCAGGTCAATGTATTTCCAGGAAGTAATGTAAAAATGTTACAAGCAAGAAGGTCTAACTTCTTGTCCATCACTGAGAGTTGAGTTAGCCCACAACAGCAAAACTAACTTCGTGTCAGGGCTTTATGGTGCGATGAACATCAGCTTTGTGCCATGCAGATCCTTTAAAGTGAAAGGAAGGAGTAGTGCATATCCCGGAAGGAAACTATAAATGTTACAAGCAAGAGGGTCTAAGAACATGTTCAGTACTGAGAACTGAGTTAGCTTTTAAAAGAGTACAGCCTAGCTTTCAACGTTTTTCAGTGTGAAGAACAATAATTTTGTGCAACACACTCGTTTTGAAGGGAATGGAAGAAGAACTGCAACACTTGTAGGAACTATCAATGTGAGCAAATTCAGGGTCTTCCAAAAGTTACTCAGAGAGAATTCACTGTGTTTGTGAAAGGAAGAAGGCCTGCCTCTCAGTGTTTGCCTTAGTGAGTAACATCAACTTTTTCCCAAGTAGCACCATTCAAGTGAACGAAAGAAGAACTTTATCTTCTATAAGAAAACTATCACGGGGAGAAGCAAGAGGGTCTACTGAGTTGTTTACCACTGAGAGTTGAGTTAGTATTTAAGAGGAATACTATTCAGCACTCAGGGTGTTAAGACTGAAGAACATGAACTTTGTGCAAAACAGCCCTTTTCATAGGAATGGAAGAAAAACTGTATGCCTTGAGAGCACTGTATCTTTGTGAGTAGAAAAAGACTATAGCACAAAGTTTCTCTGAGGAAATTCAGCATGTATTTGAAAGCAAAACTGCCTGCATCTCAGTGTTTTCAAAAGTGAGTAACATGAGCTTTGTGCCATGCAGGTCCATTAATGTCAAAGGTAGGAATAGTGTATTTCTAGGAAGAAAAGTATAAATGTTACACTCAAGAGGGTCTAACAACTTGTTCAGCAAGGAGAGTTGAGTTAGCCTTCAACAGCAAAACTACTATGTCTCAGGGTTTTATAGTGTGAGGAACATCAGCTTAGTGCCATGCAGGTCAATGTATTTGCATGAAGAAAACTATAAATGTTACAAGCAAGAGGGTCTAACAAATTGCTCTGCAAAGAGAGATGAGTTAGCCTTCCACAGGAAAACTAACTACGTGTCAGGGTTTTATAGAGTGAAGAACATTAGGTTTGTGCCATGCAGGTCAATGTATGTCCAGGAAGAAAACTATAAATGCTACAAGCAACAGGGTTTAACAACTTATTCAGCCATGAGAGTTGAGTTAACCTTCAACCGCAAAACTAACTATGTGTCAGGGTTTTATAGTGAGAAGAATATCAGCTTTGTGCCATGCAGGTCAATGTATTTCCAGGAAGATAATTATAAATGTTACAAGCAATGGGGTCTAAAAACTTGTTCAGCAATGAGAGTTGAGTTAGCCTGCAACAGCAAAACTAACTACGTATCAGGGTTTTACAGTGAGAATTATATCAGCTTTGTGCCATGCAGGTCAATGTATTTCCAGGAGGTAATGTAACAATGTTACAAGCAAGAAGGTCTAACTTCTTGTCCATCACTGAGAGTGAGTTAGCCCACAACAGCAAAACTAACTTTGTGTCAGGGCTTGATGGTGTGATGAACATCAGGTTTGTGCCATGCAGATCCTTTAAAGTGAAAGGAAGGAGTAGTGCATATCCAGGAAGAAAACTATCAATGTTACAAGCAAGAGGTTTTAACAATTTTTTGTGCAAGGACAGTTGAGTTAAACTACAACAGCAAAACTAACTACGTGTCATGGGTTTATAGTGTGAAATACATGAGCTTTGTGCCATGCAGTTCAATGAAAGTGAAAAGAAGAACCACTGTATTTCTAGGAAGAAAACTACTATTGTTAGAAGCAAGAGGGTCTAGCAAGTTGTTCAGTACTTAGAGTTGAGTTAGTATTTAAGAGGAAAACTGCCCAGCTCCCAGGGTGTTAAGACTGAAGAACATTAACTTTGTGCACAACTGCCCTTTTCATTGGACTGGAAGAAACACGGAATAACTTGAGTGAACTGTATCATTGTGAGTAGAAGAAGACTCTAGCACAATGTTTCTCTGAGGGAATTCAGCATGTATTTGAAAGCAAGAAGGCTTGCATCTGAGTATTTTCAAAAGTGAGTAACATTAGCTTTGTGCCATGCAGGTCCTTTAAACAGAAAGGAAGAAAATGTGTGTTTCTTAAGAAGAAAACTAGAAACGTTACAAGCAAGAGGGTCTAACAACTTGTTCAGCAAGGAGAGCTGAGTTAGCCTTCAACAGCAAAACTAACTATGTCTCAGGGTTTTATAGTGTGAGGAAGATCAGCTTTGTGCCATGCAGGTCAATGTATTTCCAGGAAGAAAACTATAAAAGTTACAAGCAAGAGGGTCTAAGAACATGTTCAGTACTGAGAACTGAGTTAGCTTTTAAAAGGAGTACAGCCTAGCTTTCAGCGTTTTTCAGTGTGAAGAACAATAATTTTGTGCAACACAGTCGTTTTCAAGGGAATGGAAGAAGAACTGCAACACTTGTAGGAACTATCAATGTGAGCAAATTCAGGGTCTTCCAAAAGTTACTCAGAGAGAATTCACTGTGTTTGTGAAAGGAAGAAGGCCTGCCTCTCAGTGTTTGCCTTAGTGAGTAACGTCAAGTTTTTCCCAAGTAGCACCATTCAAGTGAACGAAAGAAGAACTTTATCTTCTATAAGAAAACTATCACGGGGAGAAGCAAGAGGTTACTGAGTTGTTTACCACTGAGAGTTGAGTTAGTATTTAAGAGGAATACTATTCAGCGCTCAGGGTGTTAAGACTGAAGAACATGAACTTTGTGCAAAACAGCCCTTTTCATAGGAATGGAAGAAAAACTGTATGCCTTGAGAGCACTGTATCTTTGTGAGTAGAAAAAGACTATAGCACAAAGTTTCTCTGAGGAAATTCAGCATGTATTTGAAAGCAAAACTGCCTGCATCTCAGTGTTTTCAAAAGTGAGTAACATGAGCTTTGTGCCATGCAGGTCCATTAATGTGAAAGGTAGGAATAGTGTATTTCTAGGAAGAAAAGTATAAATGTTACACTCAAGAGGGTCTAACAACTTGTTCAGCAATGAGAGTTGAGTTAGCCTTCAACAGCAAAACTAACTACCTGTCAGTGTTTTATAATGTGAACAACATCTGCATTGTGCCATTCAGGTCCATTATATTGAAAGGAAGGAGTAGTACATTTCGAGGAAGAAAACTAAAAATGTTACAAGCAAGAGGGTCCACTAAATTGCTCTGCAATGAGAGATGAGTTAGCCTTCAACAGCAAAACTAACTACGTGTCGGGGTTTTATAGTGTGAAGAACATCAGCTTTTTCCAAGCAGGTGAATGAATTTCAGGAAGAACACTATAAATGTTACAAGCAAGAGGGTCTAACAACTTCTTTAGCAATGAGAGTTGAGTAAGCCTTGCACAGCAAAACTACCTACGTATCAGCATCTTATACTGTAAAGAACATCAGCTTTGTGCCAAGCAGGTCAATGTATTTCCAGGAAGATAATTATAAATGTTACAAGCAATGGGGTCTAAAAAGTTGTTCAGCAATGAGAGTTGAGTTACCCTTCAACAGCAAAACTAACTACATGTCAGGGTTTTATAGTGTGAACAACATCAGCTTTTTGCCAAGCAGGTGAATGAATTTCAGGAAGAAAACTATAAATGTTACAATCAAGAGGTTCTAACAACTTGTTCAGCAATGAGAGTTGAGTTAGCCTTCAACAACAAAACTAACTACCTGTCAGGATTTTATAGTGTGAACAACATCAGCATTGTGCCATGCAGGTCTTTTAAAGTGAAAGGAAGGAGTAGCGCATTTCCAGGAAGAAAACTATAAATGTTACAAGCAAGACGGTCTAACTACTTGTTCAGCAATGAGAGTTGAGTTACCTTTCAACAGCAAAAGTAACTACGTGTCAGGGTTTCATAGTGTGAGGAACATCAGCTTTGAGCCATGCAGGTCACTGTATTTTCAGGAAGAAAACAATAAATGTTACAAGCAAGAGGGTCTAACAAATTGTTCAGCAATGAGACTTGAGTTAGCCTTCAACAGCAAAACTAACTACGTATCAGCGTTTTATACAGTGAAGAACATCAGCTTTGCATTTGAAAGCAAGAATGCCTACATCTGAGCATTTTCAAAAGTGAGTAACATTAGCTTTGTGCCATGCAGGTCCTTTAAACAGAAAGGAGGAAAATGTGTGTTTCTTAAGAAGAAAACTAGAAATGTTACAAGCAAGAGGGTCTAACAACTTGTTCAGCAAGGAGAGTTGAGTTAGCCTTCAACAGCAAAACTACTATGTCTCAGGGTTTTATAGTGTGAGGAACATCAGCTTTGTGCCATGCAGGTCAATGTATTTGCAAGAAGAAAACTATAAATGTTACAAGCAAGAGGGTCTAACAAATTGCTCTGCAATGAGAGATGAGTTAGCCTTCAACAGGAAAACTAACTACGTGTCAGGGTTTTATAGAGTGAAGAACATTAGGTTTGTGCCATGCAGGTCAATGTATGTCCAGGAAGAAAACTATAAATGCTACAAGCAACAGGGTTTAACAACTTATTCAGCCATGAGAGTTGAGTTAACCTTCAACCGCAAAACTAACTATGTGTCAGGGTTTTATAGTGAGAAGAATATCAGCTTTGTGCCATGCAGGTCAATGTATTTCCAGGAAGATAATTATAAATGTTACAAGCAAAAGGGTCTAAAACTTGTCCATGACTGAGAGTTGAGTTAGCCTTCAACAGCAAAACTAACTATGTGTAAGGGTACTATAATGTGAAGAACATCAGCTTTGTGCCAAGCAGGTCAATGTATTTCCAGGAAGATAATTATAACTGTTACAAGCAAGAGGGTCTAAGAACATGTTCAGTACTGAGAACTGAGTTAGCTTTTAAAAGGAGTACAGCCTAGCTTTCAGCGTTTTTCAGTGTGAAGAACAATAATTTTGTGCAACACAGTCGTTTTTAAGGGAATGGAAGAAGAACTGCAACACTTGTAGGAACTATCAATGTGAGCAAATTCAGGGTCTTCCAAAAGTTACTCAGAGAGAATTCACTGTGTTTGTGAAAGGAAGAAGGCCTGCCTCTCAGTGTTTGCCATAGTGAGTAACGTCAACTTTTTCCCAAGTAGCACCATTCAAGTGAACGAAAGAACTTTATCTTCTATAAGAAAACTATCACGGGGAGAAGCAAGAGGGTCTACTGAGTTGTTTACCACTGAGAGTTGAGTTAGTATTTAAGAGGAATACTATTCAGCGCTCAGGGTGTTAAGACTGAAGAACATGAACTTTGTGCAAAACAGCCCTTTTCATAGGAATGGAAGAAAAACTGTATGCCTTGAGTGCACTGTATCTTTGTGAGTAGAAAAAGACTATAGCACAAAGTTTCTCTGAGGAAATTCAGCATGTATTTGAAAGCAAAACTGCCTGCATCTCAGTGTTTTCAAAAGTGAGTAACATGAGCTTTGTGCCATGCAGGTCCATTAATGTGAAAGGTAGGAATAGTGTATTTCTAGGAAGAAAAGTATAAATGTTACACTCAAGAGGGTCTAACAACTTGTTCAGTAATGAGAGTTGAGTTAGCCTTCAACAGCAAAACTACTATGTCTCAGGGTTTTATAGTGTGAGGAACATCAGCTTTGTGCCATGCAGGTCAATGTATTTCCAGGAAGAAAACTATAAATGTTCAAAGCAAGAGGGTCTAACAACTTGTCCATGACTGAGAGTTGAGTTAGCCTTCAACAGCAAAACTAACTATGTGTAAGGGTACTATAATGTGAAGAACATCAGCTTTGTGCCAAGCAGGTCAATGTATTTCCAGGAAGATAATTATAACTGTTACAAGCAAGAGGGTCTAAAAACTTGTTCAGCAATAAGAGTTGAGTTAGCCTGCAGCAGCAAAACTAACTACGTATCAGGGTTTTACAGTGAGAATTATATCAGCTTTGTGCCATGCAGGTCAATGTATTTCCAGGAGGTAATGTAACAATGTTACAAGCAAGAAGGTCTAACTTCTTGTCCATCACTGAGAGTTGAGTTAGCCCACAACAGCAAAACTAACTTCGTGTCAGGGCTTTATGGTGCGATGAACATCAGCTTTGTGCCATGCAGATCCTTTAAAGTGAAAGGAAGGAGTAGTGCATATCCAGGAAGAAAACTATAAATGTTACAAGCAAGAGGGTCTAAGAACATGTTCAGTACTGAGAACTGAGTTAGCTTTTAAAAGGAGTACAGCCTAGCTTTCAGCGTTTTTCAGTGTGAAGAACAATAATTTTGTGCAACACAGTCGTTTTCAAGGGAATGGAAGAAGAACTGCAACACTTGTAGGAACTATCAATGTGAGCAAATTCAGGGTCTTCCAAAAGTTACTCAGAGAGAATTCACTGTGTTTGTGAAAGGAAGAAGGCCTGCCTCTCAGTGTTTGCCTTAGTGAGTAACGTCAAGTTTTTCCCAAGTAGCACCATTCAAGTGAACGAAAGAAGAACTTTATCTTCTATAAGAAAACTATCACGGGGAGAAGCAAGAGGTTACTGAGTTGTTTACCACTGAGAGTTGAGTTAGTATTTAAGAGGAATACTATTCAGTGCTCAGGGTGTTAAGACTGAAGAACATGAACTTTGTGCAAAACAGCCCTTTTCATAGGAATGGAAGAAAAACTGTATGCCTTGAGAGCACTGTATCTTTGTGAGTAGAAAAAGACTATAGCACAAAGTTTCTCTGAGGAAATTCAGCATGTATTTGAAAGCAAAACTGCCTGCATCTCAGTGTTTTCAAAAGTGAGTAACATGAGCTTTGTGCCATGCAGGTCCATTAATGTGAAAGGTAGGAATAGTGTATTTCTAGGAAGAAAAGTATAAATGTTACACTCAAGAGGGTCTAACAACTTGTTCAGCAATGAGAGTTGAGTTAGCCTTCAACAGCAAAACTAACTACCTGTCAGTGTTTTATAATGTGAACAACATCTGCATTGTGCCATTCAGGTCCATTATAGTGAAAGGAAGGAATAGTACATTTCGAGGAAGAAAACTATAAATGTTACAAGCAAGAGGGTCCAATAAATTGCTCTGCAATGAAAGATGAGTTAGCCTTCAACAGCAAAACTAACTACGTGTCGGGGTTTTATAGTGTGAAGAACATCAGCTTTTTGCCAAGCAGGTGAATGAATTTCAGGAAGAACACTATAAATGTTACAAGCAAGAGGGTCTAACAACTTCTTTAGCAATGAGAGTTGAGTAAGCCTTGCACAGCAAAACTACCTACGTATCAGCATCTTATACTGTGAAGAACATCAGCTTTGTGCCAAGCAGGTCAATGTATTTCCAGGAAGATAATTATAAATGTTACAAGCAATGGGGTCTAAAAAGTTGTTCAGCAATGAGAGTTGAGTTAGCCTTCAACAACAAAACTAACTACCTGTCAGGGTTTTATAGTGTGAACAACATCAGCATTGTGCCATGCAGGTCTTTTAAAGTGAAAGGAAGGTGTAGTGCATTTCCAGGAAGAAAACTATAAATGTTACAATCAAGAGGGCCTAACAACTTGTTCAGCAAGGAGAGTTGAGTTACCTTTCAACAGCAAAAGTAACTACATGTCAGGGTTTTATAGTGTGAGGAACATCAGCTTTGAGCCATGCAGGTCAATGTATTTTCAGGAAGAAAACAATAAATGTTACAAACAAGAGGGTCCAACAAATTGTTCAGCAATGAGACTTGAGTTAGCCTTCAACAGCAAAACTAAGTACGTATCAGCGTTTTATACTGTGAAGAACATCAACTTTGTGCCATGCAGTTCATTGTATGTCCAGGAAGAAAACTATAAATTTTACAAGCAAGAGGGTCTAGCAAGTTGTTCAGTACTTAGAGTTGAGTTCGTATTTAAGAGGAATACTGCCCAGCTTGCAGGGTATTAAGAATGAAGAACATTAACTTTGTGCACAACAGCCTTTTTCATTGGACTGGAAGAAACAATGAATAACTTGAGTGAACTGTATCATTGCGAGTAGAAGAAGACTCTAGCACAATGTTTCTCTGAGGGAATTCAGCATGCATTTGAAAGCAAGAATGCCTACATCTGAGTATTTTCAAAAGTGAGTAACATTAGCTTTGTGCCATGCAAGTCCTTTAAACAGAAAGGAGGAAAATGTGTGTTTCTTAAGAAGAAAACTAGAAATGTTACAAGCAAGACGGTCTAACAACTTGTTCAGCAAGGAGAGTTGAGTAACCTTTCAACAGCAAAAGTAACTACGTGTCAGGGTTTTATACTGTGAGGAACATCAGCTTTGAGCCATGCAGGTCAATGTATTTTCAGGAAGAAAACAATAAATGTTACAAGCAAGAGGGTCTAGCAAGTTGTTCAGGACTTAGAGTTGAGTTCGTATTTAAGAGGAATACTGCCCAGCTCCCAGGGTATTAAGAATGAAGAACATTAACTTTGTGCCCAACAGCCCTTTTCATTCGACTGGAAGTAAGCATGAATAACTTGAGTGAACTGTATCATTGCGAGTAGAAGAAGACTCTAGCACAATGTTTCTCTGAGGAAATTCAGCATGCATTTGAAAGCAAGAATGCCTGCATCTGAGTATTTACAAAAGTGAGTAACATTAGCATTGTGCCATGCAGGTCCTTTAAACAGAAAGGAAGAAAATGTGTGTTTCTTAAGAAGAAAACTAGAAATGTTACAAGGAAGAGGGTCTAACAACTTGTTCAGCAATGAGAGTTGAGTTAGCCTTCAACAGCAAAACTAACTACATGTCAGGGTTTTATAGTGTGAAGAACATCAGCTTTTTGCCAAGCAGGTGAATGAATTTCAGGAAGAAAACTATAAATGTTACAATCAAGAGGTTCTAACAACTTGTTCAGCAATGAGAGTTGAGTTACCTTTCAACAGCAAAAGTAACTACGTGTCAGGGTTTCATAGTGTGAGGAACATCAGCTTTGAGCCTTGCAGGTCACTGTATTTTCAGGAAGAAAACAATAAATGTTGCAAGCAAGAGGGTCTAAGAAATTGTTCAGCAATGAGACTTGAGTTAGCCTTCAACAGCAAAACTAACTACGTATCAGCGTTTTATACAGTGAAGAACATCAGCTTTGCATTTGAAAGCAAGAATGCCTACATCTGAGCATTTTCAAAAGTGAGTAACATTAGCTTTGTGCCATGCAGGTCCTTTAAACAGAAAGGAGGAAAATGTGTGTTTCTTAAGAAGAAAACTAGAAATGTTACAAGCAAGAGGGTCTAACAACTTGTTCAGCAAGGAGAGTTGAGTTAGCCTTCAACAGGAAAACTAACTACGTGTCAGGGTTTTATAGAGTGAAGAACATTAGGTTTGTGCCATGCAGGTCAATGTATGTCCAGGAAGAAAACTATAAATGCTACAAGCAACAGGGTTTAACAACTTATTCAGCCATGAGAGTTGAGTTAACCTTCAACCGCAAAACTAACTATGTGTCAGGGTTTTATAGTGAGAAGAATATCAGCTTTGTGCCATGCAGGTCAATGTATTTCCAGGAAGATAACTATAAATGTTACAAGCAAGAGGGTCTAAAAACTTGTTCAGCAATGAGAGTTGAGTTAGCCTGCAACAGCAAAACTAACTACGTATCAGGGTTTTACAGTGAGAATTATATCAGCTTTGTGACATGCACGTCAATGTATTTCCAGGAGGTAATATAACAATGTTACAAGCAAGAAGGTCTAACTTCTTGTCCATCACTGAGAGTTGAGTTAGCCCACAACAGCAAAACTAACTTCGTGTCAGGGCATTATGGTGCTATGAACATCAGCTTTTTGCCATGCAGATCCTTTAAAGTGAAAGGAAGGAGTAGTGAATATCCAGGAAGAAAACTATAAATGTTACAAGCAAGAGGGTCTAAGAACATGTTCGGTACTGAGAACTGAGTTAGCTTTTAAAAGGAGTACAGCCTAGCTTTCAGCGTTTTTCAGTGTGAAGAACAATAATTTTGTGCAACACAGTCGTTTTCAAGGGAATGGAAGAAGAACTGCAACACTTGTAGGAACTATCAATGTGAGCAAATTCAGGGTCTTCCAAAAGTTACTCAGAGAGAATTCACTGTGTTTGTGAAAGGAAGAAGGCCTGCCTCTCAGTGTTTGCCATAGTGAGTAACGTCAACTTTTTCCCAAGTAGCACCATTCAAGTGAACGAAAGAAGAACTTTATCTTCTATAAGAAAACTATCACGGGGAGAAGCAAGAGGTTACTGAGTTGTTTACCACTGAGAGTTGAGTTAGTATTTAAGAGGAATACTATTCAGCACTCAGGGTGTTAAGACTGAAGAACATGAACTTTGTGCAAAACAGCCCTTTTCATAGGAATGGAAGTAAAACTGTATGCCTTGAGAGCACTGTATCTTTGTGAGTAGAAAAAGACTATAGCACAAAGTTTCTCTGAGGAAATTCAGCATGTATTTGAAAGCAAAACTGCCTGCATCTCAGTGTTTTCAAAAGTGAGTAACATGAGCTTTATGCCATGCAGGTCCATTAATGTGAAAGGTAGGAATAGTGTATTTCTAGGAAGAAAAGTATAAATGTTACACTCAAGAGGGTCTAACAACTTGTTCAGTTGTTAGAGTTGAGAGTTGAGTTAGCCTTCAACAGCAAAACTAACTACCTGTCAGTGTTTTATAATGTGAACAACATCAGCATTGTGCCATTCAGGTCCAATATAGTGAAAGGAAGGAATAGTACATTTCCAGGAAGAAAACTATAAATGTTACATGCAAGAGGGTCCACTAAATTGCTCTGCAATGAGAGATGAGTTAGCCTTCAACAGCAAAACTAACTAGGTGTCAGGGTTTTATAGTGTGAAGAACATCAGCTTTTTGCCAAGCAGGTGAATGAATTTCAGGAAGAAAACTATAAATGTTACAATCAAGAGGGTCTAACAACTTGTTCAGCAATGAGAGTTGAGTAAGCCTTGCACAGCAAAACTACCTACGTATCAGCATTTTATAATGTGAAGAACATCAGCTTTGTGCCAAGCAGGTCAATGTATTTCCAGGAAGATAATTATAAATGTTACAAGCAATGGGGTCTAAAAAGTTGTTCAGCAATGAGAGTTGAGTTAGCCTTCAACAGCCAAACTAACTACATGTCAGGGTTTTATAGTGTGAAGAACATCAGCTTTTTGCCAAGCAGGTGAATGAATTTCAGGAAGAAAACTATAAATGTTACAATCAAGAGGTTCTAACAACTTGTTCAGCAATGAGAGTTGAGTTAGCCTTCAACAACAAAACTAACTACCTGTCAGGATTTTATAGTGTGAACAACATCAGCATTGTGCCATGCAGGTCTTTTAAAGTGAAAGGAAGGAGTAGCGCATTTCCAGGAAGAAAACTATAAATGTTACAATCAAGAGGGTCTAACAACTTGTTTAGCAATGAGATTTGAGTTACCTTTCAACAGCAAAAGTAACTACGTGTCAGGGTTTCATAGTGTGAGGAACATCAGCTTTGAGACATGCAGGTCACTGTATTTTCAGGAAGAAAACAATAAATGTTACAAGCAAGAGGGTCTAACAAATTGTTCAGCAATGAGACTTGAGTTAGCCTTCAACAGCAAAACTAACTACGTATCAGCATTTTATACAGTGAAGAACATCAGCTTTGCATTTGAAAGCAAGAATGCCTACATCTGAGCATTTTCAAAAGTGAGTAACATTAGCTTTGTGCCATGCAGGGCCTTTAAACAGAAAGGAAGAAAATGTGTGTTTCTTAAGAAGAAAACTAGAAACGTTAAAAGCAAGAGGGTCTAACAACTTGTTCAGCAAGGAGAGCTGAGTTAGCCTTCAACAGCAAAACTAACTATGTCTCAGGGTTTTATAGTGTGAGGAAGATCAGCTTTGTGACATGCAGGTCAATGTATTTCCAGGAAGAAATCTATAAATGTTAAAAGCAAGAGGGTCTAACAACTTGTCCATGACTGAGAGTTGAGTTAGCCTTCAACAGCAAAACTAACTATGTGTAAGGGTACTATAATGTGAAGAACATCAGCTTTGTGCCAAGCAGGTCAATGTATTTCCAGGAAGATAATTATAACTGTTACAAGCAAGAGGGTCTAAAAACTTGTTCAGCAATAAGAGTTGAGTTAGCCTGCAACAGCAAAACTAACTACGTATCAGGGTTTTACAGTGAGAATTATATCAGCTTTGTGCCATGCAGGTCAATGTATTTCCAGGAAGTAATGTAAAAATGTTACAAGCAAGAAGGTCTAACTTCTTGTCCATCACTGAGAGTTGAGTTAGCCCACAACAGCAAAACTAACTTCGTGTCAGGGCTTTATGGTGCGATGAACATCAGCTTTGTGCCATGCAGATCCTTTAAAGTGAAAGGAAGGAGTAGTGCATATCCCGGAAGGAAACTATAAATGTTACAAGCAAGAGGGTCTAAGAACATGTTCAGTACTGAGAACTGAGTTAGCTTTTAAAAGAGTACAGCCTAGCTTTCAACGTTTTTCAGTGTGAAGAACAATAATTTTGTGCAACACACTCGTTTTGAAGGGAATGGAAGAAGAACTGCAACACTTGTAGGAACTATCAATGTGAGCAAATTCAGGGTCTTCCAAAAGTTACTCAGAGAGAATTCACTGTGTTTGTGAAAGGAAGAAGGCCTGCCTCTCAGTGTTTGCCTTAGTGAGTAACATCAACTTTTTCCCAAGTAGCACCATTCAAGTGAACGAAAGAAGAACTTTATCTTCTATAAGAAAACTATCACGGGGAGAAGCAAGAGGGTCTACTGAGTTGTTTACCACTGAGAGTTGAGTTAGTATTTAAGAGGAATACTATTCAGCACTCAGGGTGTTAAGACTGAAGAACATGAACTTTGTGCAAAACAGCCCTTTTCATAGGAATGGAAGAAAAACTGTATGCCTTGAGAGCACTGTATCTTTGTGAGTAGAAAAAGACTATAGCACAAAGTTTCTCTGAGGAAATTCAGCATGTATTTGAAAGCAAAACTGCCTGCATCTCAGTGTTTTCAAAAGTGAGTAACATGAGCTTTGTGCCATGCAGGTCCATTAATGTGAAAGGTAGGAATAGTGTATTTCTAGGAAGAAAAGTATAAATGTTACACTCAAGAGGGTCTAACAACTTGTTCAGCAAGGAGAGTTGAGTTAGCCTTCAACAGCAAAACTACTATGTCTCAGGGTTTTATAGTGTGAGGAACATCAGCTTAGTGCCATGCAGGTCAATGTATTTGCATGAAGAAAACTATAAATGTTACAAGCAAGAGGGTCTAACAAATTGCTCTGCAAAGAGAGATGAGTTAGCCTTCCACAGGAAAACTAACTACGTGTCAGGGTTTTATAGAGTGAAGAACATTAGGTTTGTGCCATGCAGGTCAATGTATGTCCAGGAAGAAAACTATAAATGCTACAAGCAACAGGGTTTAACAACTTATTCAGCCATGAGAGTTGAGTTAACCTTCAACCGCAAAACTAACTATGTGTCAGGGTTTTATAGTGAGAAGAATATCAGCTTTGTGCCATGCAGGTCAATGTATTTCCAGGAAGATAATTATAAATGTTACAAGCAATGGGGTCTAAAAACTTGTTCAGCAATGAGAGTTGAGTTAGCCTGCAACAGCAAAACTAACTACGTATCAGGGTTTTACAGTGAGAATTATATCAGCTTTGTGCCATGCAGGTCAATGTATTTCCAGGAGGTAATGTAACAATGTTACAAGCAAGAAGGTCTAACTTCTTGTCCATCACTGAGAGTGAGTTAGCCCACAACAGCAAAACTAACTTTGTGTCAGGGCTTGATGGTGTGATGAACATCAGGTTTGTGCCATGCAGATCCTTTAAAGTGAAAGGAAGGAGTAGTGCATATCCAGGAAGAAAACTATCAATGTTACAAGCAAGAGGTTTTAACAATTTTTTGTGCAAGGACAGTTGAGTTAAACTACAACAGCAAAACTAACTACGTGTCATGGGTTTATAGTGTGAAATACATGAGCTTTGTGCCATGCAGTTCAATGAAAGTGAAAAGAAGAACCACTGTATTTCTAGGAAGAAAACTACTATTGTTAGAAGCAAGAGGGTCTAGCAAGTTGTTCAGTACTTAGAGTTGAGTTAGTATTTAAGAGGAAAACTGCCCAGCTCCCAGGGTGTTAAGACTGAAGAACATTAACTTTGTGCACAACTGCCCTTTTCATTGGACTGGAAGAAACACGGAATAACTTGAGTGAACTGTATCATTGTGAGTAGAAGAAGACTCTAGCACAATGTTTCTCTGAGGGAATTCAGCATGTATTTGAAAGCAAGAAGGCTTGCATCTGAGTATTTTCAAAAGTGAGTAACATTAGCTTTGTGCCATGCAGGTCCTTTAAACAGAAAGGAAGAAAATGTGTGTTTCTTAAGAAGAAAACTAGAAACGTTACAAGCAAGAGGGTCTAACAACTTGTTCAGCAAGGAGAGCTGAGTTAGCCTTCAACAGCAAAACTAACTATGTCTCAGGGTTTTATAGTGTGAGGAAGATCAGCTTTGTGCCATGCAGGTCAATGTATTTCCAGGAAGAAAACTATAAAAGTTACAAGCAAGAGGGTCTAAGAACATGTTCAGTACTGAGAACTGAGTTAGCTTTTAAAAGGAGTACAGCCTAGCTTTCAGCGTTTTTCAGTGTGAAGAACAATAATTTTGTGCAACACAGTCGTTTTCAAGGGATTGGAAGAAGAACTGCAACACTTGTAGGAACTATCAATGTGAGCAAATTCAGGGTCTTCCAAAAGTTACTCAGAGAGAATTCACTGTGTTTGTGAAAGGAAGAAGGCCTGCCTCTCAGTGTTTGCCTTAGTGAGTAACATCAACTTTTTCCCAAGTAGCACCATTCAAGTGAACGAAAGAAGAACTTTATCTTCTATAAGAAAACTATCATGGGGAGAAGCAAGAGGGTCTACTGAGTTGTTTACCACTGAGAGTTGAGTTAGTATTTAAGAGGAATACTATTCAGGAGTCAGGGTGTTAAGACTGAAGAACATGAACTTTGTGCAAAACAGCCCTTTTCATAGGAATGGAAGAAAATCTGTATGCCTTGAGAGCACTGTATCTTTGTGAGTAGAAAAAGACTATAGCACAAAGTTTCTCTGAGGAAATTCAGCATGTATTTGAAAGCAAAACTGCCTGCATCTCAGTGTTTTCAAAAGTGAGTAACATGAGCTTTGTGCCATGCAGGTCCATTAATGTGAAAGGTAGGAATAGTGTATTTCTAGGAAGAAAAGTATAAATGTTACACTCAAGAGGGTCTAACAACATGTTAAGCAATGAGAGTTGAGTTTGCCTTCAACAGCAAAACTAACTACCTGTCAGTGTTTTATAATGTGAACAACATCTGCATTGTGCCATTCAGGTCCATTATAGTGAAAGGAAGGAGTAGTACATTTCGAGGAAGAAAACTATAAATGTTACAAGCAAGAGGGTCCACTAAATTGCTCTGCAATGAGAGATGAGTTAGCCTTCAACAGCAAAACTAACTACGTGTCAGGGTTTTATAGTGTGAAGAACATCAGCTTTTTGCCAAGCAGGTGAATGAATTTCAGGAAGAAAACTATGAATGTTACAATCAAGAGGGTCTAACAACTTGTTCAGCAATGAGAGTTGAGTAAGCCTTGCACAGCAAAACTACCTACGTATCAGCATTTTATACTGTGAAGAACATCAGCTTTGTGCCAAGCAGGTCAATGTATTTCCAGGAAGATAATTATAAATGTTACAAGCAATGGGGTCTAAAAAGTTGTTCAGCAATGAGAGTTGAGTTAGCCTTCAACAGCAAAACTAACTACATGTCAGGGTTTTATAGTGTGAAGAACATCAGCTTTTTGCCAAGCAGGTGAATGAATTTCAGGAAGAACACTATAAATGTTACAATCAAGAGGTTCTAACAACTTGTTCAGCAATGAGAGTTGAGTTAGCCTTCAACAACAAAACTAACTACCTGTCAGGATTTTATAGTGTGAACAACATCAGCATTGTGCCATGCAGGTCTTTTAAAGTGAAAGGAAGGAGTAGCGCATTTCCAGGAAGAAAACTAAAAATGTTACAATCAACGGGTCTAACAACTTGTTCATCAATGAGAGTTGAGTTACCTTTCAACTGCAAAAGTAACTACGTGTCAGGGTTTCATAGTGTGAGGAACATCAGCTTTGAGCCATGCATTTCACTGTATTTTCAGGAAGAAAACAATAAATGTTACAAGCAAGAGGGTCTAACAAATTGTTCAGCAATGAGACTTGAGTTAGCCTTCAACAGCAAAACTAACTACGTATCAGCGTTTTATACAGTGAAGAACATCAGCTTTGCATTTGAAAGCAAGAATGCCTACATCTGAGCATTTTCAAAAGTGAGTAACATTAGCTTTGTGCCATGCAGGTCCTTTAAACAGAAAGGAGGAAAATGTGTGTTTCTTAAGAAGAAAACTAGAAATGTTACAAGCAAGAGGGTCTAACAACTTGTTCAGCAAGGAGAGTTGAGTTAGCCTTCAACAGCAAAACTACTATGTCTCAGGGTTTTATAGTGTGAGGAAGATCAGCTTTGTGACATGCAGGTCAATGTATTTCCAGGAAGAAATCTATAAATGTTAAAAGCAAGAGGGTCTAACAACTTGTCCATGACTGAGAGTTGAGTTAGCCTTCAACAGCAAAACTAACTATGTGTAAGGGTACTATAATGTGAAGAACATCAGCTTTGTGCCAAGCAGGTCAATGTATTTCCAGGAAGATAATTATAACTGTTACAAGCAAGAGGGTCTAAAAACTTGTTCAGCAATAAGAGTTGAGTTAGCCTGCAACAGCAAAACTAACTACGTATCAGGGTTTTACAGTGAGAATTATATCAGCTTTGTGCCATGCAGGTCAATGTATTTCCAGGAAGTAATGTAAAAATGTTACAAGCAAGAAGGTCTAACTTCTTGTCCATCTCTGAGAGTTGAGTTAGCCCACAACAGCAAAACTAACTTCGTGTCAGGGCTTTATGGTGCGATGAACATCAGCTTTGTGCCATGCAGATCCTTTAAAGTGAAAGGAAGGAGTAGTGCATATCCCGGAAGGAAACTATAAATGTTACAAGCAAGAGGGTCTAAGAACATGTTCAGTACTGAGAACTGAGTTAGCTTTTAAAAGAGTACAGCCTAGCTTTCAACGTTTTTCAGTGTGAAGAACAATAATTTTGTGCAACACACTCGTTTTGAAGGGAATGGAAGAAGAACTGCAACACTTGTAGGAACTATCAATGTGAGCAAATTCAGGGTCTTCCAAAAGTTACTCAGAGAGAATTTACTGTGTTTGTGAAAGGAAGAAGGCCTGCCTCTCAGTGTTTGCCTTAGTGAGTAACATCAACTTTTTCCCAAGTAGCACCATTCAAGTGAACGAAAGAAGAACTTTATCTTCTATAAGAAAACTATCACGGGGAGAAGCAAGAGGGTCTACTGAGTTGTTTACCACTGAGAGTTGAGTTAGTATTTAAGAGGAATACTATTCAGCACTCAGGGTGTTAAGACTGAAGAACATGAACTTTGTGCAAAACAGCCCTTTTCATAGGAATGGAAGAAAAACTGTATGCCTTGAGAGCACTGTATCTTTGTGAGTAGAAAAAGACTATAGCACAAAGTTTCTCTGAGGAAATTCAGCATGTATTTGAAAGCAAAACTGCCTGCATCTCAGTGTTTTCAAAAGTGAGTAACATGAGCTTTGTGCCATGCAGGTCCATTAATGTGAAAGGTAGGAATAGTGTATTTCTAGGAAGAAAAGTATAAATGTTACACTCAAGAGGGTCTAACAACTTGTTCAGCAAGGAGAGTTGAGTTAGCCTTCAACAGCAAAACTACTATGTCTCAGGGTTTTATAGTGTGAGGAACATCAGCTTAGTGCCATGCAGGTCAATGTATTTGCATGAAGAAAACTATAAATGTTACAAGCAAGAGGGTCTAACAAATTGCTCTGCAAAGAGAGATGAGTTAGCCTTCCACAGGAAAACTAACTACGTGTCAGGGTTTTATAGAGTGAAGAACATTAGGTTTGTGCCATGCAGGTCAATGTATGTCCAGGAAGAAAACTATAAATGCTACAAGCAACAGGGTTTAACAACTTATTCAGCCATGAGAGTTGAGTTAACCTTCAACTGCAAAACTAACTATGTGTCAGGGTTTTATAGTGAGAAGAATATCAGCTTTGTGCCATGCAGGTCAATGTATTTCCAGGAAGATAATTATAAATGTTACAAGCAATGGGGTCTAAAAACTTGTTCAGCAATGAGAGTTGAGTTAGCCTGCAACAGCAAAACTAACTACGTATCAGGGTTTTACAGTGAGAATTATATCAGCTTTGTGCCATGCAGGTCAATGTATTTCCAGGAGGTAATGTAACAATGTTACAAGCAAGAAGGTCTAACTTCTTGTCCATCACTGAGAGTGAGTTAGCCCACAACAGCAAAACTAACTTTGTGTCAGGGCTTGATGGTGTGATGAACATCAGGTTTGTGCCATGCAGATCCTTTAAAGTGAAAGGAAGGAGTAGTGCATATCCAGGAAGAAAACTATCAATGTTACAAGCAAGAGGTTTTAACAATTTTTTGTGCAAGGACAGTTGAGTTAAACTACAACAGCAAAACTAACTACGTGTCATGGGTTTATAGTGTGAAATACATGAGCTTTGTGCCATGCAGTTCAATGAAAGTGAAAAGAAGAACCACTGTATTTCTAGGAAGAAAACTACTATTGTTAGAAGCAAGAGGGTCTAGCAAGTTGTTCAGTACTTAGAGTTGAGTTAGTATTTAAGAGGAAAACTGCCCAGCTCCCAGGGTGTTAAGACTGAAGAACATTAACTTTGTGCACAACTGCCCTTTTCATTGGACTGGAAGAAACACGGAATAACTTGAGTGAACTGTATCATTGTGAGTAGAAGAAGACTCTAGCACAATGTTTCTCTGAGGGAATTCAGCATGTATTTGAAAGCAAGAAGGCTTGCATCTGAGTATTTTCAAAAGTGAGTAACATTAGCTTTGTGCCATGCAGGTCCTTTAAACAGAAAGGAAGAAAATGTGTGTTTCTTAAGAAGAAAACTAGAAACGTTACAAGCAAGAGGGTCTAACAACTTGTTCAGCAAGGAGAGCTGAGTTAGCCTTCAACAGCAAAACTAACTATGTCTCAGGGTTTTATAGTGTGAGGAAGATCAGCTTTGTGCCATGCAGGTCAATGTATTTCCAGGAAGAAAACTATAAAAGTTACAAGCAAGAGGGTCTAAGAACATGTTCAGTACTGAGAACTGAGTTAGCTTTTAAAAGGAGTACAGCCTAGCTTTCAGCGTTTTTCAGTGTGAAGAACAATAATTTTGTGCAACACAGTCGTTTTCAAGGGATTGGAAGAAGAACTGCAACACTTGTAGGAACTATCAATGTGAGCAAATTCAGGGTCTTCCAAAAGTTACTCAGAGAGAATTCACTGTGTTTGTGAAAGGAAGAAGGCCTGCCTCTCAGTGTTTGCCTTAGTGAGTAACATCAACTTTTTCCCAAGTAGCACCATTCAAGTGAACGAAAGAAGAACTTTATCTTCTATAAGAAAACTATCATGGGGAGAAGCAAGAGGGTCTACTGAGTTGTTTACCACTGAGAGTTGAGTTAGTATTTAAGAGGAATACTATTCAGGAGTCAGGGTGTTAAGACTGAAGAACATGAACTTTGTGCAAAACAGCCCTTTTCATAGGAATGGAAGAAAATCTGTATGCCTTGAGAGCACTGTATCTTTGTGAGTAGAAAAAGACTATAGCACAAAGTTTCTCTGAGGAAATTCAGCATGTATTTGAAAGCAAAACTGCCTGCATCTCAGTGTTTTCAAAAGTGAGTAACATGAGCTTTGTGCCATGCAGGTCCATTAATGTGAAAGGTAGGAATAGTGTATTTCTAGGAAGAAAAGTATAAATGTTACACTCAAGAGGGTCTAACAACATGTTAAGCAATGAGAGTTGAGTTTGCCTTCAACAGCAAAACTAACTACCTGTCAGTGTTTTATAATGTGAACAACATCTGCATTGTGCCATTCAGGTCCATTATAGTGAAAGGAAGGAGTAGTACATTTCGAGGAAGAAAACTATAAATGTTACAAGCAAGAGGGTCCACTAAATTGCTCTGCAATGAGAGATGAGTTAGCCTTCAACAGCAAAACTAACTACGTGTCAGGGTTTTATAGTGTGAAGAACATCAGCTTTTTGCCAAGCAGGTGAATGAATTTCAGGAAGAAAACTATGAATGTTACAATCAAGAGGGTCTAACAACTTGTTCAGCAATGAGAGTTGAGTAAGCCTTGCACAGCAAAACTACCTACGTATCAGCATTTTATACTGTGAAGAACATCAGCTTTGTGCCAAGCAGGTCAATGTATTTCCAGGAAGATAATTATAAATGTTACAAGCAATGGGGTCTAAAAAGTTGTTCAGCAATGAGAGTTGAGTTAGCCTTCAACAGCAAAACTAACTACATGTCAGGGTTTTATAGTGTGAAGAACATCAGCTTTTTGCCAAGCAGGTGAATGAATTTCAGGAAGAACACTATAAATGTTACAATCAAGAGGTTCTAACAACTTGTTCAGCAATGAGAGTTGAGTTAGCCTTCAACAACAAAACTAACTACCTGTCAGGATTTTATAGTGTGAACAACATCAGCATTGTGCCATGCAGGTCTTTTAAAGTGAAAGGAAGGAGTAGCGCATTTCCAGGAAGAAAACTAAAAATGTTACAATCAACGGGTCTAACAACTTGTTCATCAATGAGAGTTGAGTTACCTTTCAACTGCAAAAGTAACTACGTGTCAGGGTTTCATAGTGTGAGGAACATCAGCTTTGAGCCATGCATTTCACTGTATTTTCAGGAAGAAAACAATAAATGTTACAAGCAAGAGGGTCTAACAAATTGTTCAGCAATGAGACTTGAGTTAGCCTTCAACAGCAAAACTAACTACGTATCAGCGTTTTATACAGTGAAGAACATCAGCTTTGCATTTGAAAGCAAGAATGCCTACATCTGAGCATTTTCAAAAGTGAGTAACATTAGCTTTGTGCCATGCAGGTCCTTTAAACAGAAAGGAGGAAAATGTGTGTTTCTTAAGAAGAAAACTAGAAATGTTACAAGCAAGAGGGTCTAACAACTTGTTCAGCAAGGAGAGTTGAGTTAGCCTTCAACAGCAAAACTACTATGTCTCAGGGTTTTATAGTGTGAGGAAGATCAGCTTTGTGACATGCAGGTCAATGTATTTCCAGGAAGAAATCTATAAATGTTAAAAGCAAGAGGGTCTAACAACTTGTCCATGACTGAGAGTTGAGTTAGCCTTCAACAGCAAAACTAACTATGTGTAAGGGTACTATAATGTGAAGAACATCAGCTTTGTGCCAAGCAGGTCAATGTATTTCCAGGAAGATAATTATAACTGTTACAAGCAAGAGGGTCTAAAAACTTGTTCAGCAATAAGAGTTGAGTTAGCCTGCAACAGCAAAACTAACTACGTATCAGGGTTTTACAGTGAGAATTATATCAGCTTTGTGCCATGCAGGTCAATGTATTTCCAGGAAGTAATGTAAAAATGTTACAAGCAAGAAGGTCTAACTTCTTGTCCATCTCTGAGAGTTGAGTTAGCCCACAACAGCAAAACTAACTTCGTGTCAGGGCTTTATGGTGCGATGAACATCAGCTTTGTGCCATGCAGATCCTTTAAAGTGAAAGGAAGGAGTAGTGCATATCCCGGAAGGAAACTATAAATGTTACAAGCAAGAGGGTCTAAGAACATGTTCAGTACTGAGAACTGAGTTAGCTTTTAAAAGAGTACAGCCTAGCTTTCAACGTTTTTCAGTGTGAAGAACAATAATTTTGTGCAACACACTCGTTTTGAAGGGAATGGAAGAAGAACTGCAACACTTGTAGGAACTATCAATGTGAGCAAATTCAGGGTCTTCCAAAAGTTACTCAGAGAGAATTCACTGTGTTTGTGAAAGGAAGAAGGCCTGCCTCTCAGTGTTTGCCTTAGTGAGTAACATCAACTTTTTCCCAAGTAGCACCATTCAAGTGAACGAAAGAAGAACTTTATCTTCTATAAGAAAACTATCACGGGGAGAAGCAAGAGGGTCTACTGAGTTGTTTACCACTGAGAGTTGAGTTAGTATTTAAGAGGAATACTATTCAGCACTCAGGGTGTTAAGACTGAAGAACATGAACTTTGTGCAAAACAGCCCTTTTCATAGGAATGGAAGAAAAACTGTATGCCTTGAGAGCACTGTATCTTTGTGAGTAGAAAAAGACTATAGCACAAAGTTTCTCTGAGGAAATTCAGCATGTATTTGAAAGCAAAACTGCCTGCATCTCAGTGTTTTCAAAAGTGAGTAACATGAGCTTTGTGCCATGCAGGTCCATTAATGTGAAAGGTAGGAATAGTGTATTTCTAGGAAGAAAAGTATAAATGTTACACTCAAGAGGGTCTAACAACTTGTTCAGCAAGGAGAGTTGAGTTAGCCTTCAACAGCAAAACTACTATGTCTCAGGGTTTTATAGTGTGAGGAACATCAGCTTAGTGCCATGCAGGTCAATGTATTTGCATGAAGAAAACTATAAATGTTACAAGCAAGAGGGTCTAACAAATTGCTCTGCAAAGAGAGATGAGTTAGCCTTCCACAGGAAAACTAACTACGTGTCAGGGTTTTATAGAGTGAAGAACATTAGGTTTGTGCCATGCAGGTCAATGTATGTCCAGGAAGAAAACTATAAATGCTACAAGCAACAGGGTTTAACAACTTATTCAGCCATGAGAGTTGAGTTAACCTTCAACTGCAAAACTAACTATGTGTCAGGGTTTTATAGTGAGAAGAATATCAGCTTTGTGCCATGCAGGTCAATGTATTTCCAGGAAGATAATTATAAATGTTACAAGCAATGGGGTCTAAAAACTTGTTCAGCAATGAGAGTTGAGTTAGCCTGCAACAGCAAAACTAACTACGTATCAGGGTTTTACAGTGAGAATTATATCAGCTTTGTGCCATGCAGGTCAATGTATTTCCAGGAGGTAATGTAACAATGTTACAAGCAAGAAGGTCTAACTTCTTGTCCATCACTGAGAGTGAGTTAGCCCACAACAGCAAAACTAACTTTGTGTCAGGGCTTGATGGTGTGATGAACATCAGGTTTGTGCCATGCAGATCCTTTAAAGTGAAAGGAAGGAGTAGTGCATATCCAGGAAGAAAACTATCAATGTTACAAGCAAGAGGTTTTAACAATTTTTTGTGCAAGGACAGTTGAGTTAAACTACAACAGCAAAACTAACTACGTGTCATGGGTTTATAGTGTGAAATACATGAGCTTTGTGCCATGCAGTTCAATGAAAGTGAAAAGAAGAACCACTGTATTTCTAGGAAGAAAACTACTATTGTTAGAAGCAAGAGGGTCTAGCAAGTTGTTCAGTACTTAGAGTTGAGTTAGTATTTAAGAGGAAAACTGCCCAGCTCCCAGGGTGTTAAGACTGAAGAACATTAACTTTGTGCACAACTGCCCTTTTCATTGGACTGGAAGAAACACGGAATAACTTGAGTGAACTGTATCATTGTGAGTAGAAGAAGACTCTAGCACAATGTTTCTCTGAGGGAATTCAGCATGTATTTGAAAGCAAGAAGGCTTGCATCTGAGTATTTTCAAAAGTGAGTAACATTAGCTTTGTGCCATGCAGGTCCTTTAAACAGAAAGGAAGAAAATGTGTGTTTCTTAAGAAGAAAACTAGAAACGTTACAAGCAAGAGGGTCTAACAACTTGTTCAGCAAGGAGAGCTGAGTTAGCCTTCAACAGCAAAACTAACTATGTCTCAGGGTTTTATAGTGTGAGGAAGATCAGCTTTGTGCCATGCAGGTCAATGTATTTCCAGGAAGAAAACTATAAAAGTTACAAGCAAGAGGGTCTAAGAACATGTTCAGTACTGAGAACTGAGTTAGCTTTTAAAAGGAGTACAGCCTAGCTTTCAGCGTTTTTCAGTGTGAAGAACAATAATTTTGTGCAACACAGTCGTTTTCAAGGGATTGGAAGAAGAACTGCAACACTTGTAGGAACTATCAATGTGAGCAAATTCAGGGTCTTCCAAAAGTTACTCAGAGAGAATTCACTGTGTTTGTGAAAGGAAGAAGGCCTGCCTCTCAGTGTTTGCCTTAGTGAGTAACATCAACTTTTTCCCAAGTAGCACCATTCAAGTGAACGAAAGAAGAACTTTATCTTCTATAAGAAAACTATCATGGGGAGAAGCAAGAGGGTCTACTGAGTTGTTTACCACTGAGAGTTGAGTTAGTATTTAAGAGGAATACTATTCAGGAGTCAGGGTGTTAAGACTGAAGAACATGAACTTTGTGCAAAACAGCCCTTTTCATAGGAATGGAAGAAAATCTGTATGCCTTGAGAGCACTGTATCTTTGTGAGTAGAAAAAGACTATAGCACAAAGTTTCTCTGAGGAAATTCAGCATGTATTTGAAAGCAAAACTGCCTGCATCTCAGTGTTTTCAAAAGTGAGTAACATGAGCTTTGTGCCATGCAGGTCCATTAATGTGAAAGGTAGGAATAGTGTATTTCTAGGAAGAAAAGTATAAATGTTACACTCAAGAGGGTCTAACAACATGTTAAGCAATGAGAGTTGAGTTTGCCTTCAACAGCAAAACTAACTACCTGTCAGTGTTTTATAATGTGAACAACATCTGCATTGTGCCATTCAGGTCCATTATAGTGAAAGGAAGGAGTAGTACATTTCGAGGAAGAAAACTATAAATGTTACAAGCAAGAGGGTCCACTAAATTGCTCTGCAATGAGAGATGAGTTAGCCTTCAACAGCAAAACTAACTACGTGTCAGGGTTTTATAGTGTGAAGAACATCAGCTTTTTGCCAAGCAGGTGAATGAATTTCAGGAAGAAAACTATGAATGTTACAATCAAGAGGGTCTAACAACTTGTTCAGCAATGAGAGTTGAGTAAGCCTTGCACAGCAAAACTACCTACGTATCAGCATTTTATACTGTGAAGAACATCAGCTTTGTGCCAAGCAGGTCAATGTATTTCCAGGAAGATAATTATAAATGTTACAAGCAATGGGGTCTAAAAAGTTGTTCAGCAATGAGAGTTGAGTTAGCCTTCAACAGCAAAACTAACTACATGTCAGGGTTTTATAGTGTGAAGAACATCAGCTTTTTGCCAAGCAGGTGAATGAATTTCAGGAAGAACACTATAAATGTTACAATCAAGAGGTTCTAACAACTTGTTCAGCAATGAGAGTTGAGTTAGCCTTCAACAACAAAACTAACTACCTGTCAGGATTTTATAGTGTGAACAACATCAGCATTGTGCCATGCAGGTCTTTTAAAGTGAAAGGAAGGAGTAGCGCATTTCCAGGAAGAAAACTAAAAATGTTACAATCAACGGGTCTAACAACTTGTTCATCAATGAGAGTTGAGTTACCTTTCAACTGCAAAAGTAACTACGTGTCAGGGTTTCATAGTGTGAGGAACATCAGCTTTGAGCCATGCATTTCACTGTATTTTCAGGAAGAAAACAATAAATGTTACAAGCAAGAGGGTCTAACAAATTGTTCAGCAATGAGACTTGAGTTAGCCTTCAACAGCAAAACTAACTACGTATCAGCGTTTTATACAGTGAAGAACATCAGCTTTGCATTTGAAAGCAAGAATGCCTACATCTGAGCATTTTCAAAAGTGAGTAACATTAGCTTTGTGCCATGCAGGTCCTTTAAACAGAAAGGAGGAAAATGTGTGTTTCTTAAGAAGAAAACTAGAAATGTTACAAGCAAGAGGGTCTAACAACTTGTTCAGCAAGGAGAGTTGAGTTAGCCTTCAACAGCAAAACTACTATGTCTCAGGGTTTTATAGTGTGAGGAACATCAGCTTTGTGCCATGCAGGTCAATGTATTTGCAAGAAGAAAACTATAAATGTTACAAGCAAGAGGGTCTAACAAATTGCTCTGCAATGAGAGATGAGTTAGCCTTCAACAGGAAAACTAACTACGTGTCAGGGTTTTATAGAGTGAAGAACATTAGGTTTGTGCCATGCAGGTCAATGTATGTCCAGGAAGAAAACTATAAATGCTACAAGGAACAGGGTTTAACAACTTATTCAGCCATGAGAGTTGAGTTAACCTTCAACCGCAAAACTAACTATGTGTCAGGGTTTTATAGTGAGAAGAATATCAGCTTTGTGCCATGCAGGTCAATGTATTTCCAGGAGGTAATGTAACAATGTTATAAGCAAGAAGGTCTAACTTCTTGTCCATCACTGAGAGTTGAGTTAGCCCACAACAGCAAAACTAACTTCGTGTCAGGGCTTTATGGTGCGATGAACATCAGCTTTGTGCCATGCAGATCCTTTAAAGTGAAAGGAAGGAATAGTGCATATCCAGGAAGAAAACTATAAATGTTACAAGCAAGAGGGTCTAAGAACATGTTCAGTACTGAGAACTGAGTTAGCTTTTAAAAGAGTACAGCCTAGCTTTCAGCGTTTTTCAGTGTGAAGAACAATAATTTTGTGCAACACACTCGTTTTGAAGGGAATGGAAGAAGAACTGCAACACTTGTAGGAACTATCAATGTGAGCAAATTCAGGGTCTTCCAAAAGTTACTCAGAGAGAATTCACTGTGTTTGTGAAAGGAAGAAGGCCTGCCTCTCAGTGTTTGCCATAGTGAGTAACATCAACTTTTTCCCAAGTAGCACCATTCAAGTGAACGAAAGAAGAACTTTATCTTCTATAAGAAAACTATCACGGGGAGAAGCAAGAGGGTCTACTGAGTTGTTTACCACTGAGAGTTGAGTTAGTATTTAAGAGGAATGCTATTCAGCGCTCAGGGAGTTAAGACTGAAGAACATGAACTTTGTGCAAAACAGCCCTTTTCATAGGAATGGAAGAAAAACTGTATGCCTTGAGTGCACTGTATCTTTGTGAGTAGAAAAAGACTATAGCACAAAGTTTCTCTGAGGAAATTCAGCATGTATTTGAAAGCAAAACTGCCTGCATCTCAGTGTTTGCAAAAGTGAGTAACATGAGCTTTGTGCCATGCAGGTTCATTAATGTGAAAGGTAGGAATAGTGTATTTCTAGGAAGAAAACTATGAATGTTACAATCAAGAGGGTCTAACAACTTGTTCGGCAGTGAGAGTTGAGTAAGCCTTCAACAGCAAAACTAACTATGTGTCAGGGTTTTATAGTGAGAAGAATATCAGCTTTGTGCCATGCAGGTCAATGTATTTCCAGGAAGAAAAGTATAAATGTTACACTCAAGAGGGTCTAACAACTTGTTCAGCAATGAGAGTTGAGTTAGCCTTCAATAGCAAAAGTAACTACCTGTCAGTGTTTTATAATGTGAACAACATCAGCATTGTGCCATTCAGGTCCAATATAGTGAAAGGAAGGAGTAGTACATTTCCAGGAAGAAAACTATAAATGTTACAAGCAAGAGGGTCCAATAAATTGCTCTGCAATGAGAGATGAGTTAGCCTTCAACAGCAAAACTAACTACGTTTCAGGGTTTTATAGTGTGAAGAACATCAGCTTTCTGCCAAGCTGGTGAATGAATTTCAGGAAGAAAACTATAAATGTTACAATCAAGAGGGTCTAACAACTTGTTCAGCAATGAGAGTTGAGTAATCCTTGCACAGCAAAACTACCTACGTATCAGCATTTTATACTGTGAAGAACATCAGCTTTGTGCCAAGCAGGTCAATGTATTTCCAGGAAGATAATTATAAATGTTACAAGCAATGGGGTCTAAAAAGTTGTTCAGCAATGAGAGATGAGTTAGCCTTCAACAGCAAAACTAACTACGTGTCAGGGTTTTATAGTGTGAAGAACATCAGCTTTTTGCCAAGCAGGTGAATGAATTTCAGGAAGAAAACTATAAATGTTACAATCAAGAGGTTCTAACAACTTGTTCAGAAATGAGAATTGAATTAGCCTTCAACAACAAAACTAACTAGCTGTCAGGGTTTTATAGTGTGAACAACATAAGCATTGTGCCATGCAGGTCTTTTAAAGTGAAAGGAAGGAGTAGCGCATTTCCAGGAAGAAATCTATAAATGTTACAATCAAGAGGGTCTAACAACTTGTTCAGCAAGGAGAGTTGAGTTACCTTTCAACAGCAAAAGTAACTACGTCAGGGTTTTATAGTGTGAGGAACATCAATTGAGCCATGCAGGTCAATGTATTTTCAGGAAGAAAACAATACATGTTACAAGCAAGAGGGTCTAACAAATTGTTGAGCAATGAGACTTGAGTTAGCCTTCAACAGCAAAACTAACTACGTATCAGCGTTTTATACTGTGAAGAACATCAGCTTTGTTCCATGCAGTTCATTGTATGTCCAGTAAGAAAACTCTAAATGTTACAAGCAAGAGGGTCTAGCAAGTTGTTCTCTACTTAGAGCTGAGTTCGTATTTAAGAGGAATACTGAGCAGCTCCCAGGGTATTAAGAATGAAGAACATTAATTTTGTGCACAACAGCCCTTTTCATTGGACTGGAAGAAACAATGAATAACTTGAGTGAACTGTATCATTGGGAGTAGAAGAAGACTTAGCACAATGTTTTTCTGAGGGAATTAAGCATGCATTTGAAAGCAACAATGCCTGCATCTGAGTATTTTCAAAAGTGAGTAACATTACCTTTGTGCCATGCAGGTCCTTTAAACAGAAAGGAGGAAAATGTGTGTTTCTTAAGAAGAAAACTAGAAATGTTACAAGCAAGAGGGTCTAACAACTTGTTCAGCTAGGAGAGTTGAGTTAGCCTTCAACAGCAAAACTACTTTGTCTCAGGGTTTTATAGTGTGAAGTACATCAGGTTTGTGCCATGCAGGTCAATGTATGTCCAGGAAGAAAACTATAAATGCTACAAGCAAGAGGGTTTAACAACTTATTCAGCCATGGGAGTTGAGTTAACCTTCAACCGCAAAACTAACTATGTGTCACGGTTTTATAGTGAGAAGAATATCAGCTTTGTGCCATGCAGGTCAATGTATTTCCAGGAAGATAATTATAAATGTTACAAGCAATGGGGTCTAAAAACTTGTTCAGCAATGAGATTTGAGTTAGCCCACAACAGCAAAACGAACTTCGTGTCAGGGCTTGATGGTGTGATGAACATCGGCTTTGTGCCATGCAGATCCTTTAAAGTGAAAGGAAGGAGTAGTGCATATCCAGGAAGAAAACTATAAATGTTACAAGCAAGAGGTTTTAAGAACTTTTTGAGCAAGGAGAATTGAGTTAAGCTTCAACAGCAAAACTAACTACGTGTCATGGGTTTATAGTGTGAAATACATGAGCTTTGTGCCATGCAGTTCAATGAAAGTGAAAAGAAGAACCACTGTATTTCTAGGAAGAAAACTACTATTGTTAGAAGCAAGAGGGTCTAGCAAGTTGTTCAGTACTTAGAGTTGAGTTAGTATTTAAGAGGAAAACAGCCCAGCTTCCAGGGTGTTAAGAATGAAGATTATTAACTTTGTGCACAACAGCCCATTTCATTGGACTGGAAGAAACACTGAATAACTTGAGTGAACTGTATCATTGTGAGTAGAAGAAGACTCTAGCACAATGTTTCTCTGAGGGAATTCAGCATGCATTTGAAAGCAAGAATGCCTGCATCTGAGTATTTTCAAAAGTGAGTAACGTTAGCTTTGTGCCATGCAGGTCCTTTAAACAGAAAGGAGGAAAATGTGTGTTTCTTAAGAAGAAAACTAGAAATGTTAAAAGCAAGAGGGTCTAACAACTTGTTCAGCAAGGAGAGTTGAGTGAGCCTTCAACAGCAAAACTAACTATGTCTCAGGGTTTTATAGTGTGAGGAACATCAGCTTTGTGCCATGCAGGTCAATGTATTTACAGGAAGAAAACTATAAATGTTACAAGCAAGAGGGTCTAACAAATTGCTCTGCAATGAGAGATGAGTTAGCCTTCAACAGCAAAACTAACTACGTGTCAGGGTTTTATAGTGTGAAGAACATCAGGTTTGTGCCATGCAGGTCAATGTATGTCCAGGAAGAAAACTATAAATGCAACAAGCAAGAGGGTTTAACAACTTATTCAGCCATGAGAGTTGAGTTAACCTTCAACCGCAAAACTAACTATGTGTCAGGGTTTTATAGTGAGAAGAATATCAGCTTTGTGCCATGCAGGTCAATGTATTTCCAGGAAGAAAACTATAAATGTTACAAGCAAGAGGGTCTAACAACTTGTCCATCACTGAGAGTTGAGTTAGCCTTCAACAGAAAAACTAACTATGTGTAAGGGTACTATGATGTGAAGAACATCACCTTTGTGCCAAGCAGGTCAATGTATTTCCAGGAAGATAATTATAAATGTTTCAAGCAAGAGGGTCTAAAAACTTGTTCAGCAATGAGAGTTGAGTTAGCCTTCAACAGCAAAACTAACTACGTATCAGGGTTTTACAGTGAGAATTATATCAGCTTTGTGCCATGCAGGTCAATGTATTTCCAGGAAGTAATGTAAAAATGTTACAAGCAAGAAGGTCTAACTTCTTCTCCATCACTGAGAGTTGAGTTAGCCCACAACAGCAAAACTAAGTTCGTGTCAGGGCTTTATGGTGCGATGAACATCAGCTTTGTGCCTTGCAGATCCTTTAAAGTGAAAGGAAGGAGTAGTGCATATCCAGGAAGAAAACTAGAAATGTTACAAGGAAGAGGGTCTAAGAACATGTTCAGTACTGAGAACTGAGTTAGCTTTTAAAAGGAGTACAGCCTAGCTTTCAGCGTTTTTCAGTGTGAAGAACAATAATTTTGTGCAACACAGTCGTTTTCAAGGGAATGGAAGAAGAACTGCAACACTTGTAGGCACTATCAATGTGAGCAAATTCAGGGTCTTCCAAAAGTTACTCAGAGAGAATTCACTGTGTTTGTGAAAGGAAGAAGGCCTGCCTCTCAGTGTTTGCCATAGTGAGTAACATCAACTTTTTCCCAAGTAGCACCATTCAAGTGAACGAAAGAAGAACTTTATCTTTTATAAGAAAACTATCACGGGGAGAAGCAAGAGGGTCTACTGAGTTGTTTACCACTGAGAGTTGAGTTAGATTTTAAGAGGAATACTATTCAGCGCTCAGGGTGTTAAGACTGAAGAACATGAACTTTGTGCAAAACAGCCCTTTTCATAGGAATGGAAGAAAAACTGTATGCCTTGAGTGCACTGTATCTTTGTGAGTAGAAAAAGACTATAGCACAAAGTTTCTGAGGAAATTCAGCATGTATTTGAAAGCAAAACTGCCTGCATCTCCGTGTTTTCAAAAGTGAGTAACATGAGCTTTGTGCCATGCAGGTTCATTAATGTGAAAGGTAGGAATAGTGTATTTCTAGGAAGAAAACTATGAATGTTACAATCAAGAGGGTCGAACAATTTGTTCAGCAGTGAGAGTTGAGTAAGCCTTCAACAGCAAAACTAACTATGTGTCAGGGTTTTATAGTGAGAAGAATATCAGCTTTGTGCCATGCAGGTCAATGTATTTCCAGGAAGAAAAGTATAAATGTTACACTCAAGAGGGTCTAACAACTTGTTCAGCAATGAGAGTTGAGTTAGCCTTCAACAGCAAAACTATCTACCTGTCAGTGTTTTATAATGTGAACAACATCAGCATTGTGCCATTCAGGTCCAATATAGTGAAAGGAAGGAGTAGTACATTTCCAGGAAGAAAACTATAAATGTTACAAGCAAGAGGGTCCAATAAATTGCTCTGCAATGAGAGATGAGTTAGCCTTCAACAGCAAAACTAACTACGTGTCAGGGTTTTATAGTGTGAAGAACATCAGCTTTCTGCCAAGCTGGTGAATGAATTTCAGGAAGAAAACTATAAATGTTACAATCAAGAGGGTCTAACAACTTGTTCAGCAATGAGAGTTGAGTAAGCCTTCAACAGCAAAACTACCTACTTATCGGCGTTTTATACTGTGCAGAACATCAGCTTTGTGCCAAGCAGGTCAATGTATTTCCAGGAAGATAATTATAAATGTTACAAGCAATGGGGTCTAAAAAGTTGTTCAGCAATGAGATTTGAGTTAGCCTTCAACAGCAAAATTAAGTACCTGTCAGGGTTTTATAGTGTGAAGAACATCAGCTTTTTGCCAAGCAGGTGAATGAATTTCAGGAAGAAAACTATAAATGTTACAATCAAGAGGTTCTAACAACTTGTTCAGCAATGAGAGTTGAGTTAGCCTTCAACAGCAAAACTAACTACCTGTCAGGGTTTTATAGTGTGAACAACATCAGCATTGTGCCATTCAGGTCCAATATAGTGAAAGGAAGGAGCAGTGCATTTCCAGGAAGAAAACTATAAATGTTATGAGCAAGAGGGTCGAATAAATTGCTCTGCAATGAGAGATGAGTTAGCCTTCAACAGCAAAACTAACTACGTGTCAGGGTTTTATAGTGTGAAGAACATCAGCTTTCTGCCAAGCAGGTGAATGAATTTCAGGAAGAAAACTATAAATGTTACAATCAAGAGGGTCTAACAACTTGTTCAGCAATGAGAGTTGAGTAAGCCTTCAACAGCAAAATTACCTACATATCAGCGTTTTATACTGTGAAGAACATCAGCTTTGTGCCAAGCAAGTCAATGTATTTCCAGGAAGATAATTATAAATGTTACAAGCAATGGGGTCTAAAAAGTTGTTCAGCAATGAGAGTTGAGTTAGCCTTCAACAGGAAAACTAAGTTTTGTCAGGGTTTTATAGTGTGAACAACATCAGCATTGTGCCATGCAGGTCTTTTAAAGTGAAAGGAAGGAGTAGCGCATTTCCAGGAAGAAAACTATAAATGTTACAAGCAAGAGGGTCGAATAAATTGCTCTGCAATGAGAGATGAGTTAGCTTTCAACAGTAAAACTAACTACATGTCAGGGTTTCATAGTGTGAAGAACATCAGCTTTTTGCCAAGCAGGTGAATGAATTTCAGGAAGAAAACTGTAAATGTTACAATCAAGAGGGTCTAACAACTTGTTCAGCAATGAGAGTTGAGTAAGCGTTGCACAGCAAAACTACCTACGTATCAGCATTTTATACTGTGAAGAACATCAGCTTTGTGCCAAGCAGGTCAATGTATTTCCAGAAAGATAATTATAAATGTTACAAGCAATGGGGTCTAAAAAGTTGTTCAGCAATGAGAGTTGAGTTAGCCTTCAACAGCAAAACTAACTACCTGTCATTGTTTTATAGTGTGAACAACATCAGCATTGTGCCATGCAGGTCATTTAAAGTGAAAGGAAGGAGTAGCGCATTTCCAGGAAGAAAACTATAAATGTTACAATCAAGAGGGTCTAACAACTTGTTCAGCAATGAGAGTTGAGTTACCTTTCAATAGCAAACGTAACTACGTATCAGGGGTTTATAGTGTGAGGAACATCAGTTTTGAGCCATGCAGGTCAATGTATTTTCAGGAAGAAAACAATAAATGTTACAAGCATCAGGGTCTAACAAATTGTTCAGGAATGAGACTTGAGTTAGCCTTCAACAGCAAAACTAACTACGTATCGGCGTTTTATACTGTGAAGAACATTAGCTTTGTGCCATGCAGTTCTTTGTATGTCCAGGAAGAAAACTATAAATGCTACAAGCAAGAGGGTCTAGCAAGTTGTTCAGTACTTAGAGTTGAGTTCGTATTTAAGAGGAATACTGCCCAGCTCCCAGGGTATTAAGAATGAAGAACATTAACTTTGTGCACAACAGCCCTTTTCATTGGAGTGGAAGAAACAATGAATAACTTGAGTGAACTGTATCATTGCGAGTAGAAGAAGACTTAGCACAATGTTTTTCTGAGGGAATTCAGCATGCATTTGAAAGCAAGAATGCCTGCATCTGAGTATTTTCAAAAGTGAGTAACATTAGCTTTGTGCCATGCAGGTCCTTTAAGCAGAAAGGAGGAAAATGTGTGTTTCTTAAGAAGAAAACTAGAAATGTTACAAGCAAGAGGGTCTAACAACTTGTTCAGCAAGGAGAGTTGAGTTAGCCTTCAACAGCAAAACTACTATGTCTCAGGGTTTTATAGTGTGAGGAACATCAGCTGTGTGCCATGCAGGTCAATGTATTTCCAGGAGGAAAACAATAAATGTTACAAGCAAGAGGGTCTAACAAATTGCTCTGCAATGAGAGATGAGTTAGCCTTCAACAGGAAAACTAACTACGTGTCAGGGTTTTATAGTGTGAAGAACATCAGGTTTGTGCCATGCAGGTCAATGTATGTCCAGGAAGACAACTATAAATGCTACAAGCAAGAGGGTTTAACAACTTATTCAGCCATGAGAGTTGAGTTAACCTTCAACCGCAAAACTAACTTTGTGTCAGGGTTTTATAGTGAGAAGAATATCAGCTTTGTGCCATGCAGGTCAATGTATTTCCAGGAAGAAAACTATAAATGTTACAAGCAAGAGGGTCTAACAACTTGTCCATGACTGAGAGTTGAGTTATCCTTCAACAGCAAAACTAACTATGTGTAAGGGTACTATAATGTGAAGAACATCAGCTTTGTGCCAAGCAGGTCAACGTATTTCCAGAAAGATAATTACAAATGTTACAAGCAAGAGGGTCTAAAAACTTGTTCAGCAATAAGAGTTGAGTTAGCCTTCAACAGCAAAACTAACTACGTATCAGGGTTTTACAGTGAGAATTATATCAGCTTTGTGCCATGCAGGTCAATGTATTTCCAGGAAGTAATGTAAAAATGTTACAAGCAAAAAGGTCTAACTTCTTGTCCATCACTGAGAGTGAGTTAGCCCACAACAGCAAAACGAACTTCGTGTCAGGGCTTGATGGTGTGATGAACATCAGCTTTGTGCCATGCAGATCCTTTAAAGTGAAAGGAAGTAGTAGTGCATATCCAGGAACAAAACTTTAAATGTTACAAGCAAGAGGTTTTAAGAACTTTTTGAGCAAGGAGAATTGAGTTAAGCTTCAACAGCAAAACTAACTACGTGTCATAGGTTTATAGTGTGAAATACATGAGCTTTGTGCCATGCAGTTCAATGAAAGTGAAAAGAAGAACAACTGTATTTCTAGGAAGAAAACTACTATTGTTAGAAGCAAGAGGGTCTAGCAAGTTGTTCAGTACTTAGAGTTGAGTTAGTATTTAAGAGGAAAACTGCCCAGCTCCCAGGGTGTTAAGAATGAAGATCATTAACTTTGTGCACAACAGCCCTTTTCATTGGACTGGAAGAAACCCTGAATAACTTGAGTGAACTTATCATTGTGAGTAGAAGAAGACTCTAGCACAATGTTTCTCTGAGGGAACTCAGCATGCATTTGAAAGCAAGAATGCCTGCATCTGAGTATTTTCAAAAGTGAGTAAAATTAGCTTTGTGCCATGCAGGTCCTTTAAACAGAAAGGAGGAAAATGTGTGTTTCCTAAGAAGAAAACTAGAAATGTTAAAAGCAAGAGGGTCTAACAAGTTTTTCAGCAAGGAGAGTTGAGTTAGCCTTCAACAGCAAAACTACTATGTCTCAGGGTTTTATAGTGTGAGGAACATCAGCTTTGTGCCATTCAGGTCAATGTATTTCCAGGAAGAAAACTATAAATGTTACAAGCAAGAGGGTCTAACAAATTGCTCTGCAATGAGACATGAGTTAGCCTTCAACAGCAAAACTAACTACATGTCAGGGTTTTAGCGTGTGAAGAACATCAGGTTTGTGCCATGCAGGTCAATGTATGTCCAGGAAGAAAAGTATAAATGCTACAAGCAAGAGGGTTTAACAACATATTCAGCCATGAGAGTTGAGTTAACCTTCAACCGCAAAAATAACTATGTGTCAGGGTTTTATAGTGAGAAGAATATCAGCTTTGTGCCATGCAGGTCAATGTATTTCCAGGAAGAAATCGATAAATGTTACAAGCAAGAGGGTCTAACAACTTGTCCATGACTGAGAGTTGAGTTATCCTTCAACAGCAAAACTAACTATGTGTAAGGGTACTATAATGTGAAGAACATCAGCTTTGTGCCAAGCAGGTCAATGTATTTCCAGAAAGATAATTACAAATGTTACAAGCAAGAGGGTCTAAAAACTTGTTCAGCAATAAGAGTTGAGTTAACCTTCAACAGCAAAACTAACTACGTATCAGGGTTTTACAGTGAGAATTATATCAGCTTTGTGCCATGCAGGTCAATGTATTTCCAGGAAGTAATGTAAAAATGTTACAAGCAAGAAGGTCTAACTTCTTGTCCATCACTGAGAGTTGAGTTAGCCCACAACAGCAAAACTAACTTCGTGTCAGGGCTTTATGGTGCGATGAAGATCAGCTTTGTGCCTTGCAGATCCTTTAAAATGAAAGTTAGGAGTAGTGCATATCCAGGAAGAAAACTATAAATGTTACAAGCAAGAGGGTCTAAGAACATGTTAAGTACTGAGAACTGAGTTAGGTTTTAAAAGGAGTACAGCCTAGCTTTCAGCGTTTTTCAGTGTGAAGAACAATAATTTTGTGCAACACAGTCGTTTTCAAGGGAATGGAAGAAGAACTGCAACACTTGTAGGAACTATCAATGTGACCAAATTAAGGGTCTTCCAAAAGTTACTCAGAGAGAATTCACTGTGTTTGTGAAAGGAAGAAGGCCTGCCTCTCAGTGTTTGCCATAGTGAGTAACATCAAGTTTTTCCCAAGTAGCACCATTCAAGTGAACGAAAGAAGAACTTTATCTTCTATAAGAAAACTATCACGGGGAGAAGCAAGAGGGTCTACTGAGTTGTTTACCACTGAGAGTTGAGTTAGTTTTTAAGAGGAATACTATTCAGCGCTCAGGGTGTTAAGACTGAAGAACATGAACTTTGTGCAAAACAGCCCTTTTCATAGGAATGGAAGAAAAACTGTATGCCTTGAGTGCACTGTATCTTTGTGAGTAGAAAAAGACTATAGCACAAAGTTTCTGAGGAAATTCAGCATGTATTTGAAAGCAAAACTGCCTGCATCTCAGTGTTTTCAAAAGTGAGTAACATGAGCTTTGTGCCATGCAGGTTCATTAATGTGAAAGGTAGGAATAGTGTATTTCTAGGAAGAAAACTATGAATGTTACAATCAAGAGGGTCTAACAACTTGTTCAGCAGTGAGAGTTGAGTAAGCCTTCAATAGCAAAACTAACTATGTGTCAGGGTTTTATAGTGAGAAGAATATCAGCTTTGTGCCATGCAGGTCAATGTATTTCCAGGAAGAAAAGTATAAATGTTACACTCAAGAGGGTCTAACAACTTCTTCAGCAATGAGAGTTGAGTTAGCCTTCAACAGCAAAACTAACTACCTGTCAGTGTTTTATAATGTGAACAACGTCAGCATTGTGCCATTCAGGTCCAATATAGTGAAAGGAAGGAGTAGTACATTTCCAGGAAGAAAACTATAAATGTTACAAGCAAGAGGGTCCAATAAATTGCTCTGCAATGAGAGATGAGTTAGCCTTCAACAGCAAAACTAACTACGTGTCAGGGTTTTATAGTGTGAAGAACATCAGCTTTCTGCCAAGCTGGTGAATGAATTTCAGGTATAAAACTATAAATGTTACAATCAAGAGGGTCTAACAACTTGTTCAGCAATGAGAGTTGAGTAAGCCTTCAACAGCAAAACTACCTACATATCAGCGTTTTATACTGTGCAGAACATCAGCTTTGTGCCAAGCAGGTCAATGTATTTCCAGGAAGATAATTATAAATGTTACAAGCAATGGGGTCTGAAAAGTTGTTCAGCAATGAGAGTTGAGTTAGCCTTCAACAGCAAAATTAAGTACCTGTCAGGGTTTTATAGTGTGAAGAACATCAGCTTTTTGCCAAGCAGGTGAATGAATTTCAGGAAGAAAACTATAAATGTTACAATCAAGAGGTTCTAACAACTTGTTCAGCAATGAGAGTTGAGTTAGCCTTCAACAGCAAAACTAACTACCTGTCAGGGTTTTATAGTGTGAACAACATCAGCATTGTGCCATTCAGGTCCAATATAGTGAAAGGAAGGAGCAGTGCATTTCCAGAAAGAAAACTACAAATGTTATGAGCAAGAGGGTCGAATAAATTGCTCTGCAATGAGAGATGAGTTAGCCTTCAACAGCAAAACTAACTACGTGTCAGGGTTTTATAGTGTGAAGAACATCAGCTTTCTGCCAAGCAGGTGAATGAATTTCAGGAAGAAAACTATAAATGTTACAATCAAGAGAGTCTAACAACTTGTTCAGCAATGAGAGTTGAGTAAGCCTTCAACAGCAAAACTACCTACATATCAGCGTTTTATACTGTGAAGAACATCAGCTTTGTGCCAAGCAGGTCAATGTATTTCCAGGAAGATAATTATAAATGTTACAAGCAATGGGGTCTAAAAAGTTGTTCAGGAATAAGAGTTGAGTTAGCCTTCAACAGGAAAACTAAGTTTTGTCAGGGTTTTATAGTGTGAACAACATCAGCATTGTGCCATGCAGGTCTTTTAAAGTGAAAGGAAGGAGTAGCGCATTTCCAGGAAGAAAACTATAAATGTTACAAGCAAGAGGGTCTAACAACTTGTCCATGACTGAGAGTTGAGTTATCCTTCAACAGCAAAACTAACTATGTGTAAGGGTACTATAATGTGAAGAACATCAGCTTTGTGCCAAGCAGGTCAACGTATTTCCAGAAAGATAATTACAAATGTTACAAGCAAGAGGGTCTAAAAACTTGTTCAGCAATAAGAGTTGAGTTAGCCTTCAACAGCAAAACTAACTACGTATCAGGGTTTTACAGTGAGAATTATATCAGCTTTGTGCCATGCAGGTCAATGTATTTCCAGGAAGTAATGTAAAAATGTTACAAGCACAAAGGTCTAACTTCTTGTCCATCACTGAGAGTGAGTTAGCCCACAACAGCAAAACGAACTTCGTGTCAGGGCTGGATGGTGTGATGAACATCAGCTTTGTGCCATGCAGATCCTTTAAAGTGAAAGGAAGTAGTAGTGCATATCCAGGAACAAAACTTTAAATGTTACAAGCAAGAGGTTTTAAGAACTTTTTGAGCAAGGAGAATTGAGTTAAGCTTCAACAGCAAAACTAACTACGTGTCATAGGTTTATAGTGTGAAATACATGAGCTTTGTGCCATGCAGTTCAATGAAAGTGAAAAGAAGAACCACTGTATTTCTAGGAAGAAAACTACTATTGTTAGAAGCAAGAGGGTCTAGCAAGTTGTTCAGTACTTAGAGTTGAGTTAGTATTTAAGAGGAAAACTGCCCAGCTCCCAGGGTGTTAAGAATGAAGATCATTAACTTTGTGCACAACAGCCCTTTTCATTGGACTGGAAGAAACCCTGAATAACTTGAGTGAACTTATCATTGTGAGTAGAAGAAGACTCTAGCACAATGTTTCTCTGAGGGAACTCAGCATGCATTTGAAAGCAAGAATGCCTGCATCTGAGTATTTTCAAAAGTGAGTAAAATTAGCTTTGTGCCATGCAGGTCCTTTAAACAGAAAGGAGGAAAATGTGTGTTTCCTAAGAAGAAAACTAGAAATGTTAAAAGCAAGAGGGTCTAACAAGTTTTTCAGCAAGGAGAGTTGAGTTAGCCTTCAACAGCAAAACTACTATGTCTCAGGGTTTTATAGTGTGAGGAACATCAGCTTTGTGCCATGCAGGTCAATGTGTTTCCAGGAAGAAAACTATAAATGTTACAAGCAAGAGGGTCTAACAAATTGCTCTGCAATGAGAGATGAGTTAGCCTTCAACAGCAAAACTAACTACATGTCAGGGTTTTAGCGTGTGAAGAACATCAGGTTTGTGCCATGCAGGTCAATGTATGTCCAGGAAGAAAAGTGTAAATGCTACAAGCAAGAGGGTTTAACAACATATTCAGCCATGAGAGTTGAGTTAACCTTCAACCGCAAAACTAACTATGTGTCAGGGTTTTATAGTGAGAAGAATATCAGCTTTGTGCCATGCAGGTCAATGTATTTCCAGGAAGAAATCGATAAATGTTACAAGCAAGAGGGTCTAACAACTTGTCCATGACTGAGAGTTGAGTTATCCTTCAACAGCAAAACTAACTATGTGTAAGGGTACTATAATGTGAAGAACATCAGCTTTGTGCCAAGCAGGTCAATGTATTTCCAGAAAGATAATTACAAATGTTACAAGCAAGAGGGTCTAAAAACTTGTTCAGCAATAAGAGTTGAGTTAGCCTTCAACAGCAAAAATAACTACGTATCAGGGTTTTACAGTGAGAATTATATCAGCTTTGTGCCATGCAGGTCAATGTATTTCCAGGAAGTAATGTAAAAATGTTACAAGCAAAAAGGTCTAACTTCTTGTCCATCACTGAGAGTGAGTTAGCCCACAACAGCAAAACGAACTTCGTGTCAGGGCTTGATGGTGTGATGAACATCAGCTTTGTGCCATGCAGATCCTTTAAAGTGAAAGGAAGGAGTAGTGCATATCCAGGAAGAAAACTATAAATGTTACAAGCAAGAGGTTTTAAGAACTTTTTGAGCAAGGAGAATTGAGTTAAGCTTCAACAGCAAAACTAACTACGTGTCATGGGTTTATAGTGTGAAATACATGAGCTTTGTGCCATGCAGTTCAGTGAAAGTGAAAAGAAGAACCACTGTATTTCTAGGCAGAAAACTACTATTGTTAGAAGCAAGAGGGTCTAGCAAGTTGTTCAGTACTTAGAGTTGAGTTAGTATTTAAGAGGAAAACTGCCCAGCTCCCAGGGTGTTATGAATGAAGATCATTAACTTTGTGCACAACAGCCCATTTCATTGGACTGGAAGAAACACTGAATAACTTGAGTGAACTGTATCATTGTGAGTAGAAGAAGACTCTAGCACAATGTTTCTCTGATGGAATTCAGCATGCATTTGAAAGCAAGAATGCCTGCATCTGAGTATTTTCAAAAGTGAGTAACATTAGCTTTGTGCCATGCAGGTCCTTTAAACAGAAAGGAGGAAAATGTGTGTTTCCTAAGAAGAAAACTAGAAATGTTAAAAGCAAGAGGGTCTAACAACTTGTTCAGCAAGGAGAGTTGAGTTAGCCTTCAACAGCAAAACTACTATGTCTCAGGGTTTTATAGTGTGAGGAACATCAGCTTTGTGCCATGCAGGTCAATGTATTTCCAGGAAGAAAACTATAAATGTTACAAGCAAGAGGGTCTAACAAATTGCTCTGCAATGAGAGATGAGTTAGCCTTCAACAGCAAAACTAACTACATGTCAGGGTTTTATAGTGTGAAGAACATCAGGTTTGTGCCATGCAGGTCAATGTATGTCCAGGAAGAAAAGTATAAATGCTACAAGCAAGAGGGTTTAACAACTTATTCAGCCATGAGAGTTGAGTTAACCTTCAACCGCAAAACAAACTATGTGTCAGGGTTTTATAGTGAGAAGAATATCATTTTTGTGCCATGCAGGTCAATGTATTTCCAGGAAGAAATCTATAAATGTTACAAGCAAGAGGGTCTAACAACTTGTCCATGACTGAGTTGAGTTATCCTTCAACAGCAAAACTAACTATGTGTAAGGGTACTATAATGTGAAGAACATCAGCTTTGTGCCAAGCAGGTCAATGTATTTGCAGGAAGATAATTACAAATGTTACAAGCAAGAGGGTCTAAAAACTTGTTCAGCAATAAGAGTTGAGTTAGCCTTCAACAGCAAAACTAACTACGTATCAGGGTTTTACAGTGAGAATTATATCAGCTTTGGGCCATGCAGGTCAATGTATTTCCAGGAAGTAATGTAAAAATGTTACAAGCAAAAAGGTCTAACTTCTTGTCCATCACTGAGAGTGAGTTAGCCCACAACAGCAAAACGAACTTCGTGTCAGGGCTGGATGGTGTGATGAACATCAGCTTTGTGCCATGCAGATCCTTTAAAGTGAAAGGAAGTAGTAGTGCATATCCAGGAACAAAACTTTAAATGTTACAAGCAAGAGGTTTTAAGAACTTTTTGAGCAAGGAGAATTGAGTTAAGCTTCAACAGCAAAACTAACTACGTGTCATAGGTTTATAGTGTGAAATACATGAGCTTTGTGCCATGCAGTTCAATGAAAGTGAAAAGAAGAACCACTGTATTTCTAGGAAGAAAACTACTATTGTTAGAAGCAAGAGGGTCTAGCAAGTTGTTCAGTACTTAGAGTTGAGTTAGTATTTAAGAGGAAAACTGCCCAGCTCCCAGGGTGTTAAGAATGAAGATCATTAACTTTGTGCACAACAGCCCTTTTCATTGGACTGGAAGAAACCCTGAATAACTTGAGTGAACTTATCATTGTGAGTAGAAGAAGACTCTAGCACAATGTTTCTCTGAGGGAACTCAGCATGCATTTGAAAGCAAGAATGCCTGCATCTGAGTATTTTCAAAAGTGAGTAAAATTAGCTTTGTGCCATGCAGGTCCTTTAAACAGAAAGGAGGAAAATGTGTGTTTCCTAAGAAGAAAACTAGAAATGTTAAAAGCAAGAGGGTCTAACAAGTTTTTCAGCAAGGAGAGTTGAGTTAGCCTTCAACAGCAAAACTACTATGTCTCAGGGTTTTATAGTGTGAGGAACATCAGCTTTGTGCCATGCAGGTCAATGTGTTTCCAGGAAGAAAACTATAAATGTTACAAGCAAGAGGGTCTAACAAATTGCTCTGCAATGAGAGATGAGTTAGCCTTCAACAGCAAAACTAACTACATGTCAGGGTTTTATAGTGTGAAGAACATCAGGTTTGTGCCATGCAGGTCAATGTATGTCCAGGAAGAAAAGTATAAATGCTACAAGCAAGAGGGTTTAACAACATATTCAGCCATGAGAGTTGAGTTAACCTTCAACCGCAAAACTAACTATGTGTCAGGGTTTTATAGTGAGAAGAATATCAGCTTTGTGCCATGCAGGTCAATGTATTTCCAGGAAGAAATCGATAAATGTTACAAGCAAGAGGGTCTAACAACTTGTCCATGACTGAGAGTTGAGTTATCCTTCAACAGCAAAACTAACTATGTGTAAGGGTACTATAATGTGAAGAACATCAGCTTTGTGCCAAGCAGGTCAATGTATTTCCAGAAAGATAATTACAAATGTTACAAGCAAGAGGGTCTAAAAACTTGTTCAGCAATAAGAGTTGAGTTAACCTTCAACAGCAAAACTAACTACGTATCAGGGTTTTACAGTGAGAATTATATCAGCTTTGTGCCATGCAGGTCAATGTATTTCCAGGAAGTAATGTAAAAATGTTACAAGCAAGAAGGTCTAACTTCTTGTCCATCACTGAGAGTTGAGTTAGCCCACAACAGCAAAACTAACTTCGTGTCAGGGCTTTATGGTGCGATGAAGATCAGCTTTGTGCCTTGCAGATCCTTTAAAATGAAAGGAAGGAGTAGTGCATATCCAGGAAGAAAACTATAAATGTTACAAGCAAGAGGGTCTAAGAACATGTTAAGTACTGAGAACTGAGTTAGCTTTTAAAAGGAGTACAGCCTAGCTTTCAGCGTTTTTCAGTGTGAAGAACAATAATTTTGTGCAACACAGTCGTTTTCAAGGGAATGGAAGAAGAACTGCAACACTTGTAGGAACTATCAATGTGACCAAATTAAGGGTCTTCCAAAAGTTACTCAGAGAGAATTCACTGTGTTTGTGAAAGGAAGAAGGCCTGCCTCTCAGTGTTTGCCATAGTGAGTAACATCAAGTTTTTCCCAAGTAGCACCATTCAAGTGAACGAAAGAAGAACTTTATCTTCTATAAGAAAACTATCACGGGGAGAAGCAAGAGGGTCTACTGAGTTGTTTACCACTGAGAGTTGAGTTAGTTTTTAAGAGGAATACTATTCAGCGCTCAGGGTGTTAAGACTGAAGAACATGAACTTTGTGCAAAACAGCCCTTTTCATAGGAATGGAAGAAAAACTGTATGCCTTGAGTGCACTGTATCTTTGTGAGTAGAAAAAGACTATAGCACAAAGTTTCTGAGGAAATTCAGCATGTATTTGAAAGCAAAACTGCCTGCATCTCAGTGTTTTCAAAAGTGAGTAACATGAGCTTTGTGCCATGCAGGTTCATTAATGTGAAAGGTAGGAATAGTGTATTTCTAGGAAGAAAACTATGAATGTTACAATCAAGAGGGTCTAACAACTTGTTCAGCAGTGAGAGTTGAGTAAGCCTTCAATAGCAAAACTAACTATGTGTCAGGGTTTTATAGTGAGAAGAATATCAGCTTTGTGCCATGCAGGTCAATGTATTTCCAGGAAGAAAAGTATAAATGTTACACTCAAGAGGGTCTAACAACTTCTTCAGCAATGAGAGTTGAGTTAGCCTTCAACAGCAAAACTAACTACCTGTCAGTGTTTTATAATGTGAACAACATCAGCATTGTGCCATTCAGGTCCAATATAGTGAAAGGAAGGAGTAGTACATTTCCAGGAAGAAAACTATAAATGTTACAAGCAAGAGGGTCCAATAAATTGCTCTGCAATGAGAGATGAGTTAGCCTTCAACAGCAAAACTAACTACGTGTCAGGGTTTTATAGTGTGAAGAACATCAGCTTTCTGCCAAGCTGGTGAATGAATTTCAGGTATAAAACTATAAATGTTACAATCAAGAGGGTCTAACAACTTGTTCAGCAATGAGAGTTGAGTAAGCCTTCAACAGCAAAACTACCTACATATCAGCGTTTTATACTGTGCAGAACATCAGCTTTGTGCCAAGCAGGTCAATGTATTTCCAGGAAGATAATTATAAATGTTACAAGCAATGGGGTCTGAAAAGTTGTTCAGCAATGAGAGTTGAGTTAGCCTTCAACAGCAAAATTAAGTACCTGTCAGGGTTTTATAGTGTGAAGAACATCAGCTTTTTGCCAAGCAGGTGAATGAATTTCAGGAAGAAAACTATAAATGTTACAATCAAGAGGTTCTAACAACTTGTTCAGCAATGAGAGTTGAGTTAGCCTTCAACAGCAAAACTAACTACCTGTCAGGGTTTTATAGTGTGAACAACATCAGCATTGTGCCATTCAGGTCCAATATAGTGAAAGGAAGGAGCAGTGCATTTCCAGAAAGAAAACTACAAATGTTATGAGCAAGAGGGTCGAATAAATTGCTCTGCAATGAGAGATGAGTTAGCCTTCAACAGCAAAACTAACTACGTGTCAGGGTTTTATAGTGTGAAGAACATCAGCTTTCTGCCAAGCAGGTGAATGAATTTCAGGAAGAAAACTATAAATGTTACAATCAAGAGAGTCTAACAACTTGTTCAGCAATGAGAGTTGAGTAAGCCTTCAACAGCAAAACTACCTACATATCAGCGTTTTATACTGTGAAGAACATCAGCTTTGTGCCAAGCAGGTCAATGTATTTCCAGGAAGATAATTATAAATGTTACAAGCAATGGGGTCTAAAAAGTTGTTCAGGAATAAGAGTTGAGTTAGCCTTCAACAGGAAAACTAAGTTTTGTCAGGGTTTTATAGTGTGAACAACATCAGCATTGTGCCATGCAGGTCTTTTAAAGTGAAAGGAAGGAGTAGCGCATTTCCAGGAAGAAAACTATAAATGTTACAAGCAAGAGGGTCTAACAACTTGTCCATGACTGAGAGTTGAGTTATCCTTCAACAGCAAAACTAACTATGTGTAAGGGTACTATAATGTGAAGAACATCAGCTTTGTGCCAAGCAGGTCAATGTATTTCCAGAAAGATAATTACAAATGTTACAAGCAAGAGGGTCTAAAAACTTGTTCAGCAATAAGAGTTGAGTTAGCCTTCAACAGCAAAAATAACTACGTATCAGGGTTTTACAGTGAGAATTATATCAGCTTTGTGCCATGCAGGTCAATGTATTTCCAGGAAGTAATGTAAAAATGTTACAAGCAAAAAGGTCTAACTTCTTGTCCATCACTGAGAGTGAGTTAGCCCACAACAGCAAAACGAACTTCGTGTCAGGGCTTGATGGTGTGATGAACATCAGCTTTGTGCCATGCAGATCCTTTAAAGTGAAAGGAAGGAGTAGTGCATATCCAGGAAGAAAACTATAAATGTTACAAGCAAGAGGTTTTAAGAACTTTTTGAGCAAGGAGAATTGAGTTAAGCTTCAACAGCAAAACTAACTACGTGTCATGGGTTTATAGTGTGAAATACATGAGCTTTGTGCCATGCAGTTCAGTGAAAGTGAAAAGAAGAACCACTGTATTTCTAGGCAGAAAACTACTATTGTTAGAAGCAAGAGGGTCTAGCAAGTTGTTCAGTACTTAGAGTTGAGTTAGTATTTAAGAGGAAAACTGCCCAGCTCCCAGGGTGTTATGAATGAAGATCATTAACTTTGTGCACAACAGCCCATTTCATTGGACTGGAAGAAACACTGAATAACTTGAGTGAACTGTATCATTGTGAGTAGAAGAAGACTCTAGCACAATGTTTCTCTGATGGAATTCAGCATGCATTTGAAAGCAAGAATGCCTGCATCTGAGTATTTTCAAAAGTGAGTAACATTAGCTTTGTGCCATGCAGGTCCTTTAAACAGAAAGGAGGAAAATGTGTGTTTCCTAAGAAGAAAACTAGAAATGTTAAAAGCAAGAGGGTCTAACAACTTGTTCAGCAAGGAGAGTTGAGTTAGCCTTCAACAGCAAAACTACTATGTCTCAGGGTTTTATAGTGTGAGGAACATCAGCTTTGTGCCATGCAGGTCAATGTATTTCCAGGAAGAAAACTATAAATGTTACAAGCAAGAGGGTCTAACAAATTGCTCTGCAATGAGAGATGAGTTAGCCTTCAACAGCAAAACTAACTACATGTCAGGGTTTTATAGTGTGAAGAACATCAGGTTTGTGCCATGCAGGTCAATGTATGTCCAGGAAGAAAAGTATAAATGCTACAAGCAAGAGGGTTTAACAACTTATTCAGCCATGAGAGTTGAGTTAACCTTCAACCGCAAAACAAACTATGTGTCAGGGTTTTATAGTGAGAAGAATATCATTTTTGTGCCATGCAGGTCAATGTATTTCCAGGAAGAAATCTATAAATGTTACAAGCAAGAGGGTCTAACAACTTGTCCATGACTGAGTTGAGTTATCCTTCAACAGCAAAACTAACTATGTGTAAGGGTACTATAATGTGAAGAACATCAGCTTTGTGCCAAGCAGGTCAATGTATTTGCAGGAAGATAATTACAAATGTTACAAGCAAGAGGGTCTAAAAACTTGTTCAGCAATAAGAGTTGAGTTAGCCTTCAACAGCAAAACTAACTACGTATCAGGGTTTTACAGTGAGAATTATATCAGCTTTGTGCCATGCAGGTCAATGTATTTCCAGGAAGTAATGTAAAAATGTTACAAGCAAGAAGGTCTAACTTCTTCTCCATCACTGAGAGTTGAGTTAGCCCACAACAGCAAAACTAACCTCGTGTCAGGGCTTTATGGTGCGATGAACATCAGCTTTGTGCCTTGCAGATCCTTTAAAGTGAAAGGAAGGAGTAGTGCATATCCAGGAAGAAAACTAGAAATGTTACAAGCAAGAGGGTCTAAGAACATGTTCAGTACTGAGAACTGAGTTAGCTTTTAAAAGGAGTACAGCCTAGCTTTCAGCGTTTTTCAGTGTGAAGAACAATAATTTTGTGCAACACAGTCGTTTTCAAGGGAATGGAAGAAGAACTGCAACACTTGTACGAACTATCAATGTGAGCAAATTCAGGGTCTTCCAAAAGTTACGCAGAGAGAATTCACTGTGTTTGTGAAAGGAAGAAGGCTTGCCTCTCAGTGTTTGCCATAGTGAGTAACATCAACTTTTTCCCAAGTAGCACCATTCAAGTGAACGAAAGAAGAACTTTATCTTCTATAAGAAAACTATCACGGGGAGAAGCAAGAGGGTCTACTGAGTTGTTTACCACTGAGAGTTGAGTTAGTTTTTAAGAGGAATACTATTCAGCGCTCAGGGTGTTAAGACTGAAGAACATGAACTTTGTGCAAAACAGCCCTTTTCATAGGAATGGAAGAAAAACTGTATGCCTTGAGTGCACTGTATCTTTGTGAGTAGAAAAAGACTATAGCACAAAGTTTCTGAGGAAATTCAGCATGTATTTGAAAGCAAAACTGCCTGCATCTCAGTGTTTTCAAAAGTGAGTAACATGAGCCTTGTGCCATGCAGGTTCATTAATGTGAAAGGTAGGAATAGTGTATTTCTAGGAAGAAAACTATGAATGTTACAATCAAGAGGGTCTAACAACTTGTTCAGCAGTGAGAGTTGAGTAAGCCTTCAATAGCAAAACTAACTATGTGTCAGGGTTTTATAGTGAGAAGAATATCAGCTTTGTGCCATGCAGGTCAATGTATTTCCAGGAATAAAAGTATAAATGTTACACTCAAGAGGGTCTAACAACTTCTTCAGCAATGAGAGTTGAGTTAGCCTTCAACAGCAAAACTAACTACCTGTCAGTGTTTTCTAATGTGAACAACATCAGCATTGTGCCATTCAGGTCCAATATAGTGAAAGGAAGGAGTAGTACATTTCCAGGAAGAAAACTATAAATGTTACAAGCAAGAGGGTCCAATAAATTGCTCTGCAATGAGAGATGAGTTATCCTTCAACAGCAAAACTAACTACGTGTCAGGGTTTTATAGTGTGAAGAACATCAGCTTTCTGCCAAGCTGGTGAATGAATTTCAGGAAGAAAACTATAAATGTTACAATCAAGAGGGTCTAACAACTTGTTCAGCAATGAGAGTTGAGTAAGCCTTCAACAGCAAAAGTACCTACATATCAGCGTTTTATACTGTGCAGAACATCAGCTTTGTGCCAAGCAGGTCAATGTATTTCCAGGAAGATAATTATAAATGTTACAAGCAATGGGGTCTAAAAAGTTGTTCAGCAATGAGAGTTGAGTTAGCCTTCAACAGCAAAATTAAGTACCTGTCAGGGTTTTATAGTGTGAAGAACATCAGCTTTTTGCCAAGCAGGTGAATGAATTTCAGGAAGAAAACTATAAATGTTACAATCAAGAGGTTCTAACAACTTGTTCAGCAATGAGAGTTGAGTTAGCCTTCAACAGCAAAACTAACTACCTGTCAGGGTTTTATAGTGTGAACAACATCAGCATTGTGCCATTCAGGTCCAATATAGTGAAAGGAAGGAGTAGTGCATTTCCAGGAAGAAAACTATAAATGTTATGAGCAAGAGGGTCGAATAAATTGCTCTGCAATGAGAGATGAGTTAGCCTTCAACAGCAAAACTAACTACGTGTCAGGGTTTTATAGTGTGAAGAACATCAGCTTTCTGCCAAGCTGGTGAATGAACTTCACGAAGAAAACTATAAATGTTACAATCAAGAGGGTCTAACAACTTGTTCAGCAATGAGAGTTGAGTAAGCCTTCAACAGCAAAACTACCTACATATCAGCGTTTTATACTGTGAAGAACATCAGCTTTGTGCCAAGCAGGTCAATGTATTTCCAGGAAGATAATTATAAATGTTACAAGCAATGGGGTCTAAAAAGTTGTTCAGCAATGAGAGTTGAGTTAGCCTTCAACAGCAAAACTAAGTTTTGTCAGGGTTTTATAGTGTGAACAACATCAGCATTGTGCCATGCAGGTCTTTTAAAGTGAAAGGAAGGAGTAGCGCATTTCCAGGAAGAAAACTATAAATGTTACAAGCAAGAGGGTCGAATAAATTGCTCTGCAATGAGAGATGAGTTAGCTTTCAACAGTAAAACTAAGTACATGTCAGGGTTTCATAGTGTGAAGAACATCAGCTTTTTGCCAAGCAGGTGAATGAATTTCAGGAAGAAAACTATAAATGTTACAATCAAGAGGTTCTAACAACTTGTTCAGCAATGAGAGTTGAGTTAGCCTTCAACAGCAAAACTAACTACCTGTCAGGGTTTTATAGTGTGAACAACATCAGCATTGTGCCATTCAGGTCCAATATAGTGAAAGGAAGGAGTAGTGCATTTCCAGGAAGAAAACTATAAATGTTATGAGCAAGAGGGTCGAATAAATTGCTCTGCAATGAGAGATGAGTTAGCCTTCAACAGCAAAACTAACTACGTGTCAGGGTTTTATAGTGTGAAGAACATCAGCTTTCTGCCAAGCTGGTGAATGAACTTCACGAAGAAAACTATAAATGTTACAATCAAGAGGGTCTAACAACTTGTTCAGCAATGAGAGTTGAGTAAGCCTTCAACAGCAAAACTACCTACATATCAGCGTTTTATACTGTGAAGAACATCAGCTTTGTGCCAAGCAGGTCAATGTATTTCCAGGAAGATAATTATAAATGTTACAAGCAATGGGGTCTAAAAAGTTGTTCAGCAATGAGAGTTGAGTTAGCCTTCAACAGCAAAACTAAGTTTTGTCAGGGTTTTATAGTGTGAACAACATCAGCATTGTGCCATGCAGGTCTTTTAAAGTGAAAGGAAGGAGTAGCGCATTTCCAGGAAGAAAACTATAAATGTTACAAGCAAGAGGGTCGAATAAATTGCTCTGCAATGAGAGATGAGTTAGCTTTCAACAGTAAAACTAAGTACATGTCAGGGTTTCATAGTGTGAAGAACATCAGCTTTTTGCCAAGCAGGTGAATGAATTTCAGGAAGAAAACTATAAATGTTACAATCAAGAGAGTCTAACAACTTGTTCAGCAATGAGAGTTGAGTAAGCGTTGCACAGCAAAACTACCTACGTATCAGCATTTTATACTGTGAAGAACATCAGCTTTGTGCCAAGCAGGTCAATGTATTTCCAGAAAGATAATTATAAATGTTACAAGCAATGGGGTCTAAAAAGTTGCTCAGCAATGAGAGTTGAGTTAGCCTTCAACAGCAAAACTAACTACCTGTCATTGTTTTATAGTGTGAACAACATCAGCATTGTGCCATGCAGGTCATTTAAAGTGAAAGGAAGGAGTAGCGCATTTCCAGGAAGAAAACTATAAATGTTACAATCAAGAGGGTCTAACAACTTGTTCAGCAATGAGAGTTGAGTAAGCCTTCAACAGCAAAACTACCTACATATCAGCGTTTTATACTGTGAAGAACATCAGCTTTGTGCCAAGCAGGTCAATGTATTTCCAGAAAGATAATTATAAATGTTACAAGCAATGGGGTCTAAAAAGTTGTTCAGCAATGAGAGTTGAGTTAGCCTTCAACAGCAAAACTAAGTACTGTCAGGGTTTTATAGTGTGAACAACATCAGCATTGTGCCATGCAGGTCTTTTAAAGTGAAAGGAAGGAGTAGCGCATTTCCAGGAAGAAAACTATAAATGTTACAAGCAAGAGGGTCGAATAAATTGCTCTGCAATGAGAGATGAGTTAGCTTTCAACAGCAAAACTAACTACGTGTCAGGGTTTTATAGTGTGAAGAACATCAGCTTTGTGCCTTGCAGGTCAATGTGTTTTCAGGAAGAAAACTATAAATGTTACAAGCAAGAGGTTCTAACAACTTGTTCTGCACTGACAGTTGAGTTAGACTTCAACAGCGAAACTAACTTCGTGTCACAGTTTTATCGTGTGAAGAGCATAAATTTTGTGCAAAAGAGTCCTTTTCTAGATAATGGAAGAAGCACTCGATCTATTGTATGAAAATTGTGAAGGGTAGAAAAAGGAGTGGGTAGCACAATGTTTCTCTGGGAGAAGCGAGTTTGTCTTTGCAAAGAAGAATGCCTGTGTCTCAACGTTCTCAAATGTGAGTAAGAACTCCTTTGTGCCAATAGCTCCACTGAAGTTAGAGGTACAAGCAGTGTATTTCCTGTAAATAAACTATCCATGTTAGAAGAAAGAGGGTCTAGCAAGTAGTTTATCCCTGAGAACTGAGTTATCTTTTAACAGGATTACAGCCCAGCTTTCAGTGTTTTTCATTGTGAAGGACAATCAATTTCTGCAAAACAACGGTTTTCAAGTGAATGGAAGAAAAACTGCATCACTTGTATGAAATGTCAATTTGAGCAAATTCAGGGTCTCCCAAATGTTTCTCAGAGACAATTCACTGTGTTTGTGAACGATAGAATGCCTGCCTCTCAGTGTTTTCCATAGTTAGTAACATCACCTTTTTCCCAAGCAGCATCATTTAGGGAACGAAAGAAGAACTGTATTGACTGTTAGAAAACTATCAATGTGAGAAGCAAGAGGGTCTAATGAGTTGTTTAGCCCTGCGAGTTGAGGTAGTCTTTAAGAGGAATACTGCCCAGCTCTCAGGGTTTTAAAAGTGAAGAACATGAACTTTGTGAAAACAGCCCTTTTCATAGGAATGGAAGAAACACTGTATGCCTTGAATGAACCGTATCAATGTGAGTAGAAAAAGAGTGTAGCACTGTGTTTCTCTAGGGAATTCAGCAAGTATTTGAAAGGAAGAATGCCTGTATCTCAGTGTTTTCAAAAGTGAGAAACATCAGCTTTGTGCCATGTAGGGCCAGTAAAGTGAAAGGAAGAAGCACTGTCTTTCCAGTAAGAAAACTACTAATGTTAGGAGCAAGAGGGTCTAGCAAGTTGTTCAGCACTGAGAGTTGAGTTAGCTTTTACCAAGAAAACTGCCTAGCTCTCAGAGTTTTAAAGTGTGAAGAACATTCATACGTGCAAAATAGCCAGTTTCATGTGAATGGAAGAAGCACGGAAGCACTGTATTTCCCATAAGAAAAAAATTAATGTTCAAAGCAAGAGGGTCTAGCAAGGTGTTCAGCCCTGAGAGTTGAGTCCGTCTTTTACAGCAAAACTGGCTACCTCTCAGGTTTTGTAGTGTAAAGAACCTAAAGTTTGTGCAAAGAGCTTTTCCAAGTGAATGGAAGAAGCACTCTATCTATTTTATGACATGTATGAATGGTAGAAGAAGGAGTGTCTAGCGAAATGTTTCTCTGGGAGAATTGTGATAGTTTTTGTAAGGATGAATACATGTGTCCCAATGATCTCAAACGTCAGTACCAACACCTTTGTGCCAATAGCTCCATACAAGTGAATGGAAGAAGCACTGTATCTCTTGCAAATCGCCCTTTTCATGTGAATGGAAGAAGCACTGTACGTCTTTCAAGAGAACCTCTAATGTTCCAAGCCAGAGGGCCAAGCACCTTGCTTAGCAGTGAGAATTGAGTTAGCTTTAAATAGGAATACTACTTATCTGTCAGGGTTTTAAAGAGTGAGAAACATCATCTCTGCGGAAAATGCACCCTCTGAAGGGAATGGAAGAAACACTGTATGGCTTGTAAGAAAACTATCAATGTTAGAAGCAGGAGGCCCTAGCATTTCTCCATGAGAGAATTGAGTTAGTTTTGAAAGGGATACTACTGCCCATGTCTCACGGGTTTCAAAGGTGAGTCATTTCAGCTTGGTGCCAAATAGCTGCTTTCCAGCCAATGAAAAAAGCACTGTTTCTCAGTGAGAACAGCATCAATGTTAGGAGCAGGAGTGTCTAGCACTAGGTTCCCCATTCAGAATTGTATTAACTTTGTAATGCACTATGGTGTACCTCTCAATCTTTTCCTGTGTGAGGAACATCGTCCTTGTGCAACATTGCTCAAATCAAGTACAGGGAAAAAGCACTATTTGTCTTCTAAGAAAACCATTCATGTTAGAAGCAAGAGGCCCTAGCATAATTTTGCCATGAGAGAATTGAGTTAGTTTTTGAAAGGAATACTGCTCATCTCTCAGGGATTTCAAAAGTGAGTAACATCACCTTTGTGCCAACTTCTTCCTTTCAATTGAGTAGAAGAGGCACTATTTCTCTTGTGAGATAATAATAATCAAGGTTAGTAGCAGGACGTTGTGGCACACCGTTTAGCTGTGTGAATAGAGTTAGCCTATCAGAAGAATATTTGTGATCTGAAAGCGTTTTGAAATGACGGAATCATGCACTTTATGAAATGTACCCTGTCCAGACAAAATGGACAAACACATGTGTCTTCTGAACAATACAATCTGTTCTAAATGCAGATGTGTCTCTCACATTGTTTCCCTAGGAGAACTGAGTTTCCTTTTGAAAGGAATTCTGCCTCCTTCAGGGTCTTTAAATGTGAGTGATGCAAGGCAGACCTGCACAGGAATTTCAGGTGCTGAGGGTTCTGAACCTGCTCTGAAAAAGAAAACAGAGACATTCTCTAACAGAAGATGTCATAAAGATGTTATTTGCTGAGACTATAATTGTAGACAAGAGAAGAGAAAGTGTGCATATTAGCAACGGCAGGGGGATGGGAAAACCAGTGATTCAGTGGGTGTGGGGGGGGGGAGCGATGTTTAAACTTTTTGCATTGCCTGAGGACACAGAGGCTTTTATGATGCAAAAGGCTGTTTTCCAGAGAGCAGAATGAGTCCTTCAATTCACCCCACCTGTCTTCATTGAGGAAATCAGCTTTGTGTGTAACAGTATCTTTCCTGTGCATGGAAGAAGCACCATGTCTCCTGAGAAACTATAAATGTTACTAGCAAGAGGGAGTAAGAACTTGTTCAGCACTGAGAGTTCAGTTAGCCTTCAACAGCAAAATTAACTCCGTGGCAGGGTTGTATAGTGTAAAGATCACCAGCTTTGTGCCATGCAGTCAATGTATTTCCAGGAAGAAAACCATAAATGTTACAAGCAAGAGGGTCTACCATCTTGTTCAGCACTGAGTGTTCAGTGAGCCTTCAACAGCAAAACTAAGTACGTGTCAGGGTTTTATAGTGTGAAGAATATCAGCTTTGTGCCATGCAGGTCAATGTATTTTCAGGAAGAAAACTATAAATGTTACAAGCAAGAGGGTCTAACAACTTTTTCAGCAATGAGATTTGCGTTAGCCTTCAATAGCAAAACTGACTACTTGTCAAGGTTTTATAGTGTGAAGAACATCAGGTTTGTGCCATGCAGGTCAATGCATTTCCAGGAAGAAAACTATAAATTTTAGAAGCAAGAGGGTCTAACAACTTGTTCAGCCATGAAAGTTGAGTTAACCTTCAACAGCAAAACTAACTATGTATCTGCATTTTATAGTGTGGAGAACATCAGCTTTGTTCCAAGTAGGTCCGTTAAGGTGAACGGAAGGAGTAGTGTATTTCCAGGAAGAAAACTGTAAATGTTACAAGCAAGAGGGTCTAACAACTTGTTCAGCAATGAGGGTTGAGTTAGCCTTCAACAGCAAAACTGAATGTGTCAGGGTTTTATAATGTGAAGAACATCAGCTTTGTGCATTGCAGGTCAATGTATTTCGAGGAAGAAAAAAGTAAATGTTACAAGCAAAAACGTCTAATAACTTGTTCAGCAATGCGAGTTGAGTTAGCCTTCAACAGCAAAACTGACTACATGTCAGTGTTTTATAGTGGGAAGAACATCAGCTGTGTAACATGCAGCTCAATGTATTTAAAGGAAGAAAACTGTCAATGTTACAAGCAAGATTGTCTAACAACCTGTTTCAGCAATGAGAGTTGAGTTAGCATTCAACAGCAAAACTAACTGCGTGTCAAACATCGCCTAACTCCACTTTGAAAGTCCTAAGCTGTACTAAGTATTCCTTTAAAAAAACCTCAATTCTCACAAGGAAACAAAGTGCTAGATGCTCCTTAATCTAACACAGAAGGTTTTCTTGGAGAGATACATGTGTTTCATCAACTTAGTTGTATAGGTCTATTTGCAACAAAATGAACGTGTCAGCACCTTGAAAAGTATGATTTGCAGGAAGTATTCCTTTCAAAAACTAACTCACATTTTGCAGAGAAACAATGTTGGAGATGCTTCTGGTTCTAACACAGATGAATTCCTTTTGAGGGGTATATGTGTTTCCTCAACTTAGCTGAATAGACCTGTTTAATAAATTGTGCCTTTGTAAACTTTGAAAATGCTGATGTGCAGGAAGTATTCTCTCAAAAACTAACTCAATTCTCAGAGGGTAACAGTGTGCTAGATGTTTCTACTTCTAACAGAGAGGTTTCCTTCAAGACATACATGTGTTTCTTCAGCTTAGCTGAGTAGGCCTATTTGGAACAATAAGAACGTTTTTCCACCTTGAAAACGATGATTTGCAGGAAGTATTCCTTTTAAAACCTAACTCAATTCTCACAGGTAAACAATGTGCTACATGCTCCTGCTTCTATAACAAATCATTCTCTTCGATAGACACATGTGTTTCTACAAGATAGCTGAATAGGACTTTTGCAACAAAATGAGCCTTTTACCACACTGAAAAGTATGATTTCCAGGTAGTATTCCATCCAAAACTAACTCAGTTCTCACACGGATACAATGCACTACTTTCTGTGCTTATAAAATAGATTGTTTTCTTTGGACAGATACATTTGTCTCTTCAACTCAGCTGAATAGGCCTATTTGGAAAAAACAGCACTTATCGCCAATTTGAAACACCTAACCTGTAGGAAGTATTCCTATCAAAAACTAACTCAATTCTCACAGAGGAATAGTGTGCTAGATGGTCTTGAATTTAACAGAGATGGTTTTCTTTGAGACATACAAGTGTTTCTTCAACATAGCTGATTAGGTATATTTGCAACAATATGAGCGTTTCTCCACCTTTAAACCTATGATTTGCATGAAGTTTTCTTTTTAAAAACTGACTGAACTCTCACAGGGAAACAATGTGCTAGATGCTCCTTCTTCTAACACAGATGGTTTTCTTTCAAGAGATACATGTGTTTCAACTCAGATGAATAGGCCTACTGGAAGCAAACAAAGCCTCTCTCCACCTTGAAACATGTAAGTTGCAGGAAGTGTTCCATTCAAAAATAACTCTATTCTCACAGAGAAACAATGGGCTGGATGCTGCAGTTTCTAGAATGCATGGTTTTCTTTGGAGAGGTATATGTGTTTCTTCAACTTAGCTGTATAGGCCCATTTGCAACAAAATGAGAATTTCACCACATTGAAAACTATGATTTGCAGGAAGCATGCGTTCCAAAACTTACTCATTCCTCACAGAGAAACAATGCACTACATGCTGCAGCTTATAACATAGATGGTTTTCTTTGGAGAGATACATGTGTCTCTTCAAATCAGATGAATAGTCCTATTTGTAGCAAAAAGTGTCTATCTCCACCTGGAAACACCAAAGTTTGGAAGGAAGTATTCCTTTCAAAAACTACCTCAGTTCTCACAGGGAAACAATGTGCTAGAGGCTCCTGCTTCTAGCACAGTGGTTTTATTCGAGAGATACATGTGTTTCTCAGCCCAGCTGAATAGTCCTATTTGGAACAAAATGAGCTGATATCCACCTTGGAAACTATGATTTTCACGAAGTATTTCTTTCAAAAACTTATGCAATTCTCACAGTTGCACCATGTGCTACAAGTTTCTGCTTCTAAGACAGATGGTTTAATTCGATAGATTCATGTGTTCCTTCAACATAGCTGAATAGGCCTCTTTGCAGCAAAATGAGTTACTCACCACATTGAAAACTATGATTTGCAGGAAGTATTTCTTCCAAAACTAACACAATTCTCACAATGAAACAATGCCCAAGGTATGGTGCTGATAACATAGATGGTTTTCTTTGGAGAGATACATGTCTTTCTTAAACTCAGCTGAATAGTCATATGTGGAGCAAACATCGCCTATATCCACCTTGAAAGACCTAAGCTGTAGGAAGTATTCCTTTAAGAAAAACCTCCATTCTCACATGGAAACAAAGTGGAAACTCTCTTTCATCGAAAACAGATGGTTTTCTTCGACAGATACATGTGTTTCATCAACTTAGTTGTATAGGTCTATTTGCAACAAAATGAACGTATCGCCACCTTGAAAACTATAATTTGCAGGAAGTATTCCTTTCAAAAACTGACTCAGTTCTCACATGGAAACAATGTGCTAGATGCTCCTTCCTCTAATACATAGGGTTTTCTTTCAAGAGATATAGGTGTTTCTTCTATTTGGCTGAATATGCCTATTTTGAGAAACAGCACCTGTCTCCACCTTGCAAAACCTAAGTTACAGGAAGTTTTCCATTCAAAAACTAACTCAAGTTTTGCAGAGAAACAATGTGCTATATGCTTCTGCTTCAAACACAGATGGTTTCCTTTTGAGAGGTATATGTGTTTCTTCAACTTAGCTAAATAGGCCTGTTTAATAAATTGTGCCTTGGTCAACTTTGAAAATGCTGATGTGCAGGAAGTAGTCTCTCAAAAACTAAGTCAATTCTCAGAGGGTAACAGTGTTCTAGATGTTTCTACTTCTAACAGAGAGGTTTCCTTCAAGACATACATGTGTTTCTTCAGCTTAGCTGAGTAGGCCTATTTGGAACAATAAGAACATTTTTCCACCTTGAAAACTATGAATTGCAGGAAGTATTCCTTTCCAAACCTAACTCAATTCTCACAGGGAAACAATGTGCTAGATGCTCCTGCTTCTAACACAAATCATTCTCTTCGATAGACACATGTGCTTCTACAAGATAGCTGAATAAGACTTTTTGCAACAAAATGAGCCTTTCTCCAAACTAAAAATATGATTTGCAGGTAGTATTCGTTCCAAAACTAACTCAATTCTCACAGAGATACAATACACTAGTTTCTGTGTTTATAAAATGGCTTGTTTTCTTTGGACAGATACATTTGTCTCTTCAACTCAGCTGAATAGGCCTATTTGGAACAAACAGCACCTATCTCCACCTTGGAAGACCTAAGCTGTAGGAAGTATTCCTTTAAAAAAAAGTCAATTCTCACAGGGAAACAAAGTGCTAGATGCTCTTTCCTCTAACACAGATGGTTTTCCTCGAGAGATACATGTGTTTAATCAACTTAGTTGTATAGGTCTATTAGCAACAAAATGAACATATCACCACCTTGAAAACTATGATTTGCACGAAGTATTCCTTTCCAAACCTAACTCAATTCTCACAGGGAATCAGTGTGCTAGCTGCTCCTGCTTCTAACACAAATCATTCTCTTCGATAGAAACATGTGTTTCTACAAATAGCAGAATAGGACTTTTTGCAACAAACTGAGCCTTTGTCCACACTGAAAACTATGATTTGCAGGTAGTATAACTTCCAAAACTAACTCAGTTCTCACAGGGATACAAAACACTACTTTCTGTGCTTATAAAACAGATTGTTTTCTTTGGAGAGATACATTTGTCTCTTCAACTCAGCTGAATAGGCCTATTTGGAACAAACAGCACCTATCTCCAATTTGAAATACCTAAGCTGTAGGAAGTATTCCTATCGAAAACTAACTCAATTCTCACAGAGGAATACTGTGCTAGATGGTCCTGCATCTAACACAGATGGTTTTCTTTGAGAGATACATGTGTTTTTTCAACATAGCTGAATAGGCCTATTTGCAACAAAATGAGTGTTTTTCCACCTTTAAACCTATGATTTGCATGAAGTTTTCTTTTTAAAAACTGACTCAATTCTCACAAGGGACCAATGTGCTAGATGCTCCTTCTTCTAACACAGATGGTTTTCTTTCAAGAGATACATGTGTTTCAACTCAGATGAATAGGCTTATTGGAAGCAAACAAAGCCTCTCTCCACCTTGAAACATGTAAGTTGCAGGAAGTGTTCCTTTCAAAAATAACTCTATTCTCACAGAGAAACAATCGGCTGGATGCTGCAGTTTCTAGAATGCATGGTTTTCTTTGGAGAGGTACATGTGTTTCTTCAACTTAGCTGTATAGGCCCATTTGCAACAAAATGAGCATTTCACCACATTGAAAACTATGATTTGCAGGAAGCATGCCTTCCAAAACTTACTCATTCCTCACAGAGAAACAATGCACTACATGCTGCAGCTTATAACATAGATGGTTTTCTTTGGAGAGATACATGTCTTTCTTAAACTCAGCTGAATAGTCATATGTGGAGCAAACATCGCCTATATCCACCTTGAAAGACCTAAGCTGTAGGAAGTATTCCTTTAAGAAAAACCTCCATTCTCACATGGAAACAAAGTGGAAACTCTCTTTCATCGAAAACAGATGGTTTTCTTCGACAGATACATGTGTTTCATCAACTTAGTTGTATAGGTCTATTTGCAACAAAATGAACGTATCGCCACCTTGAAAACTATAATTTGCAGGAAGTATTCCTTTCAAAAACTGACTCAGTTCTCACATGGAAACAATGTGCTAGATGCTCCTTCCTCTAATACATAGGGTTTTCTTTCAAGAGGTATAGGTGTTTCTTCTATTTGGCTGAATATGCCTATTTTGAGAAACAGCACCTATCTCCACCTTGAAACACCTAAGTTACAGGAAGTTTTCCTTTCAAAAACTAACTCAAGTTTTGCAGAGAAACAATGTGCTAGATGCTTCTGCTTCAAACACAGATGGTTTCCTTTTGAGAGGTATATGTGTTTCTTCAACTTAGCTAAATAGGCCTGTTTAATAAATTGTGCCTTGGTCAACTTTGAAAATGCTGATGTGCAGGAAGTAGTCTCTCAAAAACTAAGTCAATTCTCAGAGGGTAACAGTGTGCTAGATGTTTCTACTTCTAACAGAGAGGTTTCCTTCAAGACATACATGTGTTTCTTCAGCTTAGCTGAGTAGGCCTATTTGGAACAATAAGAACATTTTTCCACCTTGAAAACTATGAATTGCAGGAAGTATTCCTTTCCAAACCTAACTCAATTCTCACAGGGAAACAATGTGCTAGATGCTCCTGCTTCTAACACAAATCATTCTCTTCGATAGACACATGTGCTTCTACAAGATAGCTGAATAAGACTTTTTGCAACAAATTGAGCCTTTCTCCAAACTAAAAATATGATTTGCAGGTAGTATTCATTCCAAAACTAACTCAATTCTCACAGAGATACAATACACTAGTTTCTGTGTTTATAAAATGGCTTGTTTTCTTTGGACAGATACATTTGTCTCTTCAACTCAGCTGAATAGGCCTATTTGGAACAAACAGCACCTATCTCCAATTTGAAATACCTAAGCTGTAGGAAGTATTCCTATCGAAAACTAACTCAATTCTCACAGAGGAATACTGTACTAGATGGTCCTGCATCTAACACAGATGGTTTCCTTTTGAGAGGTATATGTGTTTCTTCAACTTAGCTGAATAGGCCTGTTTAATAAATGTGCCTTGGTCAACGTTGAAAATGCTGATGTTCAGAAAGTATTCACTCAAAAATTAACTCAATTCTCAGAGGGTAACAGTGTGCTAGATGTTTGTACTTGTAACATAGAGGTTTTCTTCAAGAGATACATGTGTTTCTTCAGCTTAGCTGAGTAGGCCTATTTGGAACAAGGAGAACATATTTACACCTTGAAAACTCTGATTTGCAGGAAGTATTCCTTTCAAAACCTAACTCAGTTCTCACAGGTAAACAATGTGCTAGATGCTCCTTCTTCTAACACAAGTCATTCTCTTCAATAGGCAGATGTGTTTTACAACATTCGTGAATAGGACTTTTGGCAACAAAATGAGCCTTTCTCCACACTGAAAACTGTGATTTGCCGGTAGAATGCCTTCCAAAACTGACTCAATTCTCAAAGGGATACAATACACTAGTTTTTGTGCTTATAAAATAGATTGTTTTCTTTCGAGAGATACATTTGTCTCTTCAACTCAGCTGAATAGGCCTCTTTGGAACAAACAGCACCTATCTCCAATTTGAAATACCTAAGCTGAAGGAAGTATTCCTACCAAATCTAACGCAATTCTCACATAGGAATAATGTGCTAGAAGGTCTTGCATCTAAAAGAGATGGTTTTCATTGAGAGATACCTGTGTTTTTTCCACATAGCTGAATAGGCCTATTTGCAACAAAATGAGCGTTTCTCCACCTTTAAACCTATGATTTGCATGAAGTATTCTTTTTAAAAACTGACTCAATTCTCAGAGGGAAACAATGTGCTGGATGCTCCTTCTTCTAACACAGATGGTTTTTTTTCAAGAGATACATGTGTTTCAACTCAGATGAATAGGCCTATTTGAAGCAAACAAAGCCTCTCTCCACCTTGAAACATGTCAGTTGCAGGAAGTGTTCCATTCAAAAAGTAACTGTATTCTCACAGAGAATCAATGGGCTGGATGCTGCAGTTTCTAAAATACATGGTTTTCTTCGGAGAGGTACATGTGTTTCTTCTACTTAGCTGTATAGGCCTATTGGCCACAAAATGAGCATTTCAACACATTGAAAACTATGATTTGCAGAAAGCACTCCTTCGAAAACTTACTCATTCCTCCCAGGGAAACAATGCACTAGATGCTGCAGCTTATACCATAGATGGTTTTCTTTGGAGAGATATATGTGTCTCTTCCAATCACATGAATAGTCCTATTTGTAGCAAAAAGTGTCTATCTCCACCTGGAAACACCAAAGTTGGAGGAAGTATTCCTTTCAAACGCTAACTCAGTTCTCACAGGGAAACAGTGTGCTAGATGCTTCTGCTTCTAACAGATGGTTTCCTTTTTGAGAGGTATATGTATTTCTTCAACTTAGCTGAATAGGCCTGTTTAATAAATTGTGCCGTGGTCAACTTTGAAAATGCTGATGTGCAGGAAGTATTCTCTCAAAAACTAACTCAATTCTCAGAGGGTAACAGTGTGCTAGATGTTTGTACTTATAACAGAGAGGTTTTCTTCAAGAGATACATGTGTTTCTTCAGCTTAGCTGAGTAGGCCTATTGGCAATAAGGAGAACATATTTCCACCTTGAAAACTGTGATTTGCAGGAAGTATTCCTTTCAAAACCTAACTCAGTTCTCACAGGCAAACGATGTGCTAGATGCTCCTGCTTCGGACACAAGTCATTCTCTTCGAAAGGCACATGTGTTTCTACAACATCCGTGAATAGGACATTTGGCAACAAAATGAGCCTTTCTCCACACTGAAAACTATGATTTGCAGGTAGAATTCCTTCCAAAAATGACTCAATTCTCAAAGGGATACAATACACTAGTTTCTGTGCTTATAAAATAGATTGTTTTCTTTGGAGAGATACATTTGTCTCTTCAACTCAGCTGAATAGGGTTATTTGGAACAAACAGCACCTATCTCCAATTTGAAATACCTAAGCTGTAGGAAGTATTCCTATCAAATCTAACTCAATTATCACAAAAGAATAATGTGCTAGATGGTCTTGCATCTAAAAGAGATGGTTTTCATTGAGAGATACCTGTGTTTTTTCCACATAGCTGAATAGGCCTATTTGCAAAAAAATGAGCGTTTCTCCACCTTTAAATCTATGATTTGCATGAAGTATTCTTTTTAAAAACTGACTCAATTCTCACAGGGAAACAATGTGCTAGATGCTCCTTCTAACACAGATGGTTTTCTTTCAAGAGGTACATGTGTTTCAACTCAGATGAATAGGCCTATTTGAAGCAAACAAAGCCTCTCTCCACCTTGAAACATGTCAGTTGCAGGAAGTGTTCCATTCAAAAAGTAACTCTATTCTCACAGAGAATCAATGGGCTGGATGCTGCAGTTTCTAAAATACATGGTTTTCTTCGGAGAGGTACATGTGTTTCTTCTACTTAGCTGTATAGGCCTATTGGCAACAAAATGAGCATTTCAACACATTGAAAACTGTGATTTGCAGGAAGCATTCATTCCAAAACTTACTCATTCCTCCCAGGGAAACAATGCACTAGATGCTGCAGCTTATACCATAGATGGTTTTCTTTGGAGAGATACATGTGTCTCTTCCAATCAGATGAATAGTCCTATTTGTAGCAAAAAGTGTCTATCTCCACCTGGAAACACCAAAGTTGGAGGAAGTATTCCTTTCAAAAGCTAACTCAGTTCTCACAGGGAAACAATGTGCTAGTGGTTCCTGCTTCTAGCACAGTGGTTTTATTCGAGAGATACATGTGTTTCTCAGCCTAGCTGAATAGTCCTATTTGGAACAAAATGAGCTGATATCCACCTCGGGAACTATGATTATCAGGAAGAATTCCTTGCAAAACTCACACAATTTTCACAATGAAACAATGCCCATGATATGGTGCTGATAACATAGATGGTTTTCTTTGGAGAAATACATGTATTTCTTCAACTCAGCTGAATAGGCTTCTTTGGAGCAAACATCACCTATCTCCAGCTTGAAAGACCTAAGCTGTAGGAAGTATTCCTTTATAAAAAACCTCAATTCTCACAGGGAAACAAAGTGCTAGATGCTCTTTCATCTAACACAGATGGTTTTCTTCGAGAGATACATGTGTTTCATCACATTACTTGTATATGTCTATTTGCATCAAAATGAACATATCACCACCGGGAAAATTATGATGTGCAGGAAGAATTCCTTTCAAAAGTTGACTCAGTTCTCACATGGAAACAATGGGTAGATACTCCTTCTTTTAACACATAGGGTTGTTTTTTCAAAAGCTACGGGTTGTTCTTCTATTCTGCTCAATATGCCTATTTTGATAAACAGCACCTGTCTCCACCTTGCAACACCTAAGTTACAGGAAGTTTTCCTTTCAAAAACTAACTCAAGTTTTGCAGAGAAACAATGTGCTAGATGCTTCTGCTTCAAACACAGATGGTTTCCTTTTGAGAGGTATATGTGTTTCTTCAACTTAGCTAAATAGGCCTGTTTAATAAATTGTGCCTTGGTCAACTTTGAAAATGCTGATGTGCAGGAAGTAGCTCTCAAAAACTAAGTCAATTCTCAGAGGGTAACAGTGTGCTAGATGTTTCTACTTCTAACAGAGAGGTTTCCTTCAAGACATACATGTGTTTCTTCAGCTTAGCTGAGTAGGCCTATTTGGAACAATAAGAACATTTTTCCACCTTGAAAACTATGAATTGCAGGAAGTATTCCTTTCCAAACCTAACTCAATTCTCACAGGGAAACAATGTGCTAGATGCTCCTGCTTCTAACACAAATCATTCTCTTCGATAGACACATGTGCTTCTACAAGATAGCTGAATAAGACTTTTTGCAACAAAATGAGCCTTTCTCCAAACTAAAAATATGATTTGCAGGTAGTATTCGTTCCAAAACTAACTCAATTCTCACAGAGATACAATACACTAGTTTCTGTGTTTATAAAATGGCTTGTTTTCTTTGGACAGATACATTTGTCTCTTCAACTCAGCTGAATAGGCCTATTTGGAACAAACAGCACCTATCTCCACCTTGGAAGACCTAAGCTGTAGGAAGTATTCCTTTAAAAAAAAGTCAATTCTCACAGGGAAACAAAGTGCTAGATGCTCTTTCCTCTAACACAGATGGTTTTCCTCGAGAGATACATGTGTTTAATCAACTTAGTTGTATAGGTCTATTAGCAACAAAATGAACATATCACCACCTTGAAAACTATGATTTGCACGAAGTATTCCTTTCCAAACCTAACTCAATACTCACAGGGAATCAGTGTGCTAGCTGCTCCTGCTTCTAACACAAATCATTCTCTTCGATAGAAACATGTGTTTCTACAAATAGCAGAATAGGACTTTTTGCAACAAACTGAGCCTTTGTCCACACTGAAAACTATGATTTGCAGGTAGTATAACTTCCAAAACTAACTCAGTTCTCACAGGGATACAAAACACTACTTTCTGTGCTTATAAAACAGATTGTTTTCTTTGGAGAGATACATTTGTCTCTTCAACTCAGCTGAATAGGCCTATTTGGAACAAACAGCACCTATCTCCAATTTGAAATACCTAAGCTGTAGGAAGTATTCCTATCGAAAACTAACTCAATTCTCACAGAGGAATACTGTGCTAGATGGTCCTGCATCTAACACAGATGGTTTTCTTTGAGAGATACATGTGTTTTTTCAACATAGCTGAATAGGCCTATTTGCAACAAAATGAGTGTTTTTCTACCTTTAAACCTATGATTTGCATGAAGTTTTCTTTTTAAAAACTGACTCAATTCTCACAAGGGACCAATGTGCTAGATGCTCCTTCTTCTAACACAGATGGTTTTCTTTCAAGAGATACATGTGTTTCAACTCAGATGAATAGGCTTATTGGAAGCAAACAAAGCCTCTCTCCACCTTGAAACATGTAAGTTGCAGGAAGTGTTCCTTTCAAAAATAACTCTATTCTCACAGAGAAACAATCGGCTGGATGCTGCAGTTTCTAGAATGCATGGTTTTCTTTGGAGAGGTACATGTGTTTCTTCAACTTAGCTGTATAGGCCCATTTGCAACAAAATGAGCATTTCACCACATTGAAAACTATGATTTGCAGGAAGCATGCCTTCCAAAACTTACTCATTCCTCACAGAGAAACAATGCACTACATGCTGCAGCTTATAACATAGATGGTTTTCTTTGGAGAGATACATGTCTTTCTTAAACTCAGCTGAATAGTCATATGTGGAGCAAACATCGCCTATATCCACCTTGAAAGACCTAAGCTGTAGGAAGTATTCCTTTAAGAAAAACCTCCATTCTCACATGGAAACAAAGTGGAAACTCTCTTTCATCGAAAACAGATGGTTTTCTTCGACAGATACATGTGTTTCATCAACTTAGTTGTATAGGTCTATTTGCAACAAAATGAACGTATCGCCACCTTGAAAACTATAATTTGCAGGAAGTATTCCTTTCAAAAACTGACTCAGTTCTCACATGGAAACAATGTGCTAGATGCTCCTTCCTCTAATACATAGGGTTTTCTTTCAAGAGATATAGGTGTTTCTTCTATTTGGCTGAATATGCCTATTTTGAGAAACAGCACCTATCTCCACCTTGAAACACCTAAGTTACAGGAAGTTTTCCTTTCAAAAACTAACTCAAGTTTTGCAGAGAAACAATGTGCTAGATGCTTCTGCTTCAAACACAGATGGTTTCCTTTTGAGAGGTATATGTGTTTCTTCAACTTAGCTAAATAGGCCTGTTTAATAAATTGTGCCTTGGTCAACTTTGAAAATGCTGATGTGCAGGAAGTAGTCTCTCAAAAACTAAGTCAATTCTCAGAGGGTAACAGTGTGCTAGATGTTTCTACTTCTAACAGAGAGGTTTCCTTCAAGACATACATGTGTTTCTTCAGCTTAGCTGAGTAGGCCTATTTGGAACAATAAGAACATTTTTCCACCTTGAAAACTATGAATTGCAGGAAGTATTCCTTTCCAAACCTAACTCAATTCTCACAGGGAAACAATGTGCTAGATGCTCCTGCTTCTAACACAAATCATTCTCTTCGATAGACACATGTGCTTCTACAAGATAGCTGAATAAGACTTTTTGCAACAAATTGAGCATTTCTCCAAACTAAAAATATGATTTGCAGGTAGTATTCATTCCAAAACTAACTCAATTCTCACAGAGATACAATACACTAGTTTCTGTGTTTATAAAATGGCTTGTTTTCTTTGGACAGATACATTTGTCTCTTCAACTCAGCTGAATAGGCCTATTTGGAACAAACAGCACCTATCTCCAATTTGAAATACCTAAGCTGTAGGAAGTATTCCTATCGAAAACTAACTCAATTCTCACAGAGGAATACTGTACTAGATGGTCCTGCATCTAACACAGATGGTTTCCTTTTGAGAGGTATATGTGTTTCTTCAACTTAGCTGAATAGGCCTGTTTAATAAATGTGCCTTGGTCAACGTTGAAAATGCTGATGTTCAGAAAGTATTCACTCAAAAATTAACTCAATTCTCAGAGGGTAACAGTGTGCTAGATGTTTGTACTTGTAACATAGAGGTTTTCTTCAAGAGATACATGTGTTTCTTCAGCTTAGCTGAGTAGGCCTATTTGGAACAAGGAGAACATATTTACACCTTGAAAACTCTGATTTGCAGGAAGTATTCCTTTCAAAACCTAACTCAGTTCTCACAGGTAAACAATGTGCTAGATGCTCCTTCTTCTAACACAAGTCATTCTCTTCAATAGGCAGATGTGTTTCTACAACATTCGTGAATAGGACTTTTGGCAACAAAATGAGCCTTTCTCCACACTGAAAACTGTGATTTGCCGGTAGAATGCCTTCCAAAACTGACTCAATTCTCAAAGGGATACAATACACTAGTTTTTGTGCTTATAAAATAGATTGTTTTCTTTCGAGAGATACATTTGTCTCTTCAACTCAGCTGAATAGGCCTCTTTGGAACAAACAGCACCTATCTCCAATTTGAAATACCTAAGCTGAAGGAAGTATTCCTACCAAATCTAACGCAATTCTCACATAGGAATAATGTGCTAGAAGGTCTTGCATCTAAAAGAGATGGTTTTCATTGAGAGATACCTGTGTTTTTTCCACATAGCTGAATAGGCCTATTTGCAACAAAATGAGCGTTTCTCCACCTTTAAACCTATGATTTGCATGAAGTATTCTTTTTAAAAACTGACTCAATTCTCAGAGGGAAACAATGTGCTGGATGCTCCTTCTTCTAACACAGATGGTTTTTTTTCAAGAGATACATGTGTTTCAACTCAGATGAATAGGCCTATTTGAAGCAAACAAAGCCTCTCTCCACCTTGAAACATGTCAGTTGCAGGAAGTGTTCCATTCAAAAAGTAACTGTATTCTCACAGAGAATCAATGGGCTGGATGCTGCAGTTTCTAAAATACATGGTTTTCTTCGGAGAGGTACATGTGTTTCTTCTACTTAGCTGTATAGGCCTATTGGCCACAAAATGAGCATTTCAACACATTGAAAACTATGATTTGCAGAAAGCACTCCTTCGAAAACTTACTCATTCCTCCCAGGGAAACAATGCACTAGATGCTGCAGCTTATACCATAGATGGTTTTCTTTGGAGAGATATATGTGTCTCTTCCAATCACATGAATAGTCCTATTTGTAGCAAAAAGTGTCTATCTCCACCTGGAAACACCAAAGTTGGAGGAAGTATTCCTTTCAAACGCTAACTCAGTTCTCACAGGGAAACAGTGTGCTAGAGGTTCCTGCTTCTAACACAAGTCATTCTCTTCGATAGGCACATGTGTTTCTACAACATACGTAAATAGGACTTTTTGCAACAAAATGAGCCTTTCTCCACACTGAAAAGTTTGATTTGCAGGTAGAATTCCTTCCAAAACTGACTCATTTCTCAAAGGGATACAACACACTAGTTTCTGTGCTTATAAAATACATTGTTTTCTTTGGAGAGATACATTTGTCTCTTCAACTCAGCTGAATAGGCCTCTTTGGAACAAACAGCACCTATCTCCAATTTGAAATACCTAAGCTGAAGGAAGTATTCCTATCAAATCTACCTCAATTCTCACAAAGGAATAATGTGCTAGATGGTCTTGCATCTAAAAGAGATGGTTTTCATTGAGAGATACCTGTGTTTTTTCTACATAGCTGAATAGTCCTATTTGGAACAAAATGAGCTGATATCCACCTCGGAAACTGTGAGTAAAGGAAGTATTCCTTCCAAAACTCAAACAATTTTCACAATGAAACAATGCCCAAGATATGGTTCTGATAACATAGATGGTTTTCTTTAGAGAGATACATGTATTTCTTCAACTCAGCTGAATAGGCTTCTTTGGAGCAAACATCACCTATCTCCAGCTTGAAAGACCTAAGCTGTAGGAAGTATTCCTTTATAAAAAACCTCAATTCTCACAGGGAAACAAAGTGCTAGATGCTCTTTCATCTAACACAGATGGTTTTCTTCGAGAGATACATGTGTTTCATCACCTTACTTGTATAGGTCTATTTGCAACAAAATGAACGTACCACCACCTGGAAAATTATGATGTGCAGGAAGAATTCCTTTCAAAAACTGACTCAGTTCTCACATGGAAACAATGGGTAGATACTCCTTCTTATAACACATAGGGTTGTTTTTCAAGAGCTACAGGTGGTTCTTCTATTCTGCTCAATATGCCTATTTTGATAAACAGCACCTATCTCCACCTTGAAACACCTAAGTTACAGGAAGTATTCCTTTCAAAAACTAACTCAAGTTTTGCAGAGAAACAATGTGCTAGATGCTTCTGCTTCTAACACAGATGGTTTCCTTTTTGAGAGGTATATGTATTTCTTCAACTTAGCTGAATAGGCCTGTTTAATAAATTGTGCCGTGGTCAACTTTGAAAATGCTGATGTGCAGGAAGTATTCTCTCAAAAACTAACTCAATTCTCAGAGGGTAACAGTGTGCTAGATGTTTGTACTTATAACAGAGAGGTTTTCTTCAAGAGATACATGGGTTTCTTCAGCTTAGCTGAGTAGGCCTATTGGCAATAAGGAGAACATATTACCACCTTGAAAACTAGGATTTGCAGGAAGTATTCCTTTCAAAACCTAACTCAGTTCTCACAGGCAAACGATGTGCTAGATGCTCCTGCTTCGGACACAAGTCATTCTCTTCAAAAGGCACATGTGTTTCTACAACATCCGTGAATAGGACATTTTGCAACAAAATGAGCCTTTCTCCACACTGAAAACTATGATTTGCAGGTAGAATTCCTTCCGAAAATGACTCAATTCTCAAAGGGATACAATACACTAGTTTCTGTGCTTATAAAATAGATTGTTTTCTTTGGAGAGATACATTTGTCTCTTCAACTCAGCTGAATAGGCTTATTTGGCACAAACAGCACCTATCTCCAATTTGAAATACCTAAGCTGTAGGAAGTACTCCTATCAAATCTAACTCAATTATCACAAAAGAATAATGTGCTAGATGGTCTTGCATCTAAAAGAGATGGTTTTCATTGAGAGATACCTGTGTTTTTTCCACATAGCTGAATAGGCCTATTTGCAACAAAATGAGCGTTTCTCCACCTTTAAATCTATGATTTACATGAAGTATTCTTTTTAAAAACTGACTCAGTTCTCACAGGGAAACAATGTGCTAGATGCTCCTTCTAACACAGATGGTTTTCTTTCAAGAGGTACATGTGTTTCAACTCAGATGAATAGGCCTATTTGAAGCAAACAAAGCCTCTCTCCACCTTGAAACATGTCAGTTGCAGGAAGTGTTCCATTCAAAAAGTAACTCTATTCTCACAGAGAATCAATGGGCTGGATGCTGCAGTTTCTAAAATACATGGTTTTCTTCGGAGAGGTACATGTGTTTCTTCTACTTAGCTGTATCGGCCTATTGGCAACAAAATGAGCATTTCAACACATTGAAAACTGTGATTTGCAGGAAGCATTCCTTCTAAAACTTACTCATTCCTCCCAGGGAAACAATGCACTAGATGCTGCAGCTTATACCATAGATGGTTTTCTTTGGAGAGATACATGTGTCTCTTCCAATCCGATGAATAGTCTTATTTGTAGCAAAAAGTGTCTATCTCCACCTGGAAACACCAAAGTTGGAGGAAGTATTCCTTTCAAAAGCTAACTCAGTTCTCACAGGGAAACAATGTGCTAGAGGTTCCTGCTTCTAGCACAGTGGTTTTATTCGAGAGATACATGTGTTTCTCAGCCTAGCTGAATAGTCCTATTTGGAACAAAATGAGCTGATATCCACCTCGGGAACTATGATTATCAGGAAGAATTCCTTGCAAAACTCACACAATTTTCACAATGAAACAATGCCCATGATATGGTGCTGATAACATAGATGGTTTTCTTTGGAGAAATACATGTATTTCTTCAACTCAGCTGAATAGGCTTCTTTGGAGCAAACATCACCTATCTCCAGCTTGAAAGACCTAAGCTGTAGGAAGTATTCCTTTATAAAAAACCTCAATTCTCACAGGGAAACAAAGTGCTAGATGCTCTTTCATCTAACACAGATGGTTTTCTTCGAGAGATACATGTGTTTCATCACCTTACTTGTATAGGTCTATTTGCAACAAAATGAACGTACCACCACCTGGAAAATTATGATGTGCAGGAAGAATTCCTTTCAAAAACTGACTCAGTTCTGACATGGAAACAATGGGTAGATACTCCTTCTTATAACACATAGGGTTGTTTTTTCAAGAGCTATAGGTGGTTCTTCTATTCTGCTCAATATGCCTATTTTGATAAACAGCACCTATCTCCACCTTGAAACACCTAAGTTACAGGAAGTATTCCTTTCAAAAACTAACTCAAGTTTTGCAGAGAAACAATGTGCTAGATGCTTCTGCTTCTAACACAGATGGTTTCATTTTGAGAGGTATATGTATTTCTTCAACTTAGCTGAATAGTCCTGTTGAATAAATTGTGCCTTTGTCAACTTTGAAAATGCTGATGTGCACGAAGTATTCTCTCAAAAACTAACTCAATTCTCAGAGGGTAACAGTGTGCTAGATGTTTGTACTTATAACAGAGAGGTTTTCTTCAAGAGATACATGGGTTTCTTCAGGTTAGCTGAGTAGGCCTATTGGGAACAAGAGAACATATTTCCACCTTGAAAACTGTGATTTGCAGGAAGTATTCCTTTCAAAACCTAACTCAGTTCTCACAGGCAAACGATGTGCTAGATGCTCCTGCTTCGGACACAAGTCATTCTCTTCGAAAGGCACATGTGTTTCTACAACATCCGTGAATAGGACATTTTGCAACAAAATGAGCCTTTCTCCACACTGAAAACTATGATTTGCAGGTAGAATTCCTTCCAAAACTGACTCAATTCTCAAAGGGATACAATACACTAGTTTCTGTGCTTATAAAATAGATTGTTTTCTTTGGAGAGATACATTTGTCTCTTCAACTCAGCTGAATAGGCTTATTTGGCACAAACAGCACCTATCTCCAATTTGAAATACCTAAGCTGTAGGAAGTACTCCTATCAAATCTAACTCAATTATCACAAAAGAATAATGTGCTAGATGGTCTTGCATCTAAAAGAGATGGTTTTCATTGAGAGATACCTGTGTTTTTTCCACATAGCTGAATAGGCCTATTTGCAACAAAATGAGCGTTTCTCCACCTTTAAATCTATGATTTGCATGAAGTATTCTTTTTAAAAACTGACTCAATTCTCACAGGGAAACAATGTGCTAGATGCTCCTTCTAACACAGATGGTTTTCTTTCAAGAGGTACATGTGTTTCAACTCAGATGAATAGGCCTATTTGAAGCAAACAAAGCCTCTCTCCACCTTGAAACATGTCAGTTGCAGGAAGTGTTCCATTCAAAAAGTAACTCTATTCTCACAGAGAATCAATGGGCTGGATGCTGCAGTTTCTAAAATACATGGTTTTCTTCGGAGAGGTACATGTGTTTCTTCTACTTAGCTGTATAGGCCTATTGGCAACAAAATGAGCATTTCAACACATTGAAAACTGTGATTTGCAGGAAGCATTCCTTCCAAAACTTACTCATTCCTCCCAGGGAAACAATGCACTAGATGCTGCAGCTTATACCATAGATGGTTTTCTTTGGAGAGATACATGTGTCTCTTCCAATCAGATGAATAGTCCTATTTGTAGCAAAAAGTGTCTATCTCCACCTGGAAACACCAAAGTTGGAGGAAGTATTCCTTTCAAAAGCTAACTCAGTTCTCACAGGGAAACAATGTGCTAGTGGTTCCTGCTTCTAGCACAGTGGTTTTATTCGAGAGATACATGTGTTTCTCAGCCTAGCTGAATAGTCCTATTTGGAACAAAATGAGCTGATATCCACCTCGGGAACTATGATTATCAGGAAGAATTCCTTGCAAAACTCACACAATTTTCACAATGAAACAATGCCCATGATATGGTGCTGATAACATAGATGGTTTTCTTTGGAGAAATACATGTATTTCTTCAACTCAGCTGAATAGGCTTCTTTGGAGCAAACATCACCTATCTCCAGCTTGAAAGACCTAAGCTGTAGGAAGTATTCCTTTATAAAAAACCTCAATTCTCACAGGGAAACAAAGTGCTAGATGCTCTTTCATCTAACACAGATGGTTTTCTTCGAGAGATACATGTGTTTCATCACATTACTTGTATATGTCTATTTGCATCAAAATGAACATATCACCACCGGGAAAATTATGATGTGCAGGAAGAATTCCTTTCAAAAGTTGACTCAGTTCTCACATGGAAACAATGGGTAGATACTCCTTCTTTTAACACATAGGGTTGTTTTTTCAAAAGCTACGGGTTGTTCTTCTATTCTGCTCAATATGCCTATTTTGATAAACAGCACCTGTCTCCACCTTGCAACACCTAAGTTACAGGAAGTTTTCCTTTCAAAAACTAACTCAAGTTTTGCAGAGAAACAATGTGCTAGATGCTTCTGCTTCAAACACAGATGGTTTCCTTTTGAGAGGTATATGTGTTTCTTCAACTTAGCTAAATAGGCCTGTTTAATAAATTGTGCCTTGGTCAACTTTGAAAATGCTGATGTGCAGGAAGTAGTCTCTCAAAAACTAAGTCAATTCTCAGAGGGTAACAGTGTGCTAGATGTTTCTACTTCTAACAGAGAGGTTTCCTTCAAGACATACATGTGTTTCTTCAGCTTAGCTGAGTAGGCCTATTTGGAACAATAAGAACATTTTTCCACCTTGAAAACTATGAATTGCAGGAAGTATTCCTTTCCAAACCTAACTCAATTCTCACAGGGAAACAATGTGCTAGATGCTCCTGCTTCTAACACAAATCATTCTCTTCGATAGACACATGTGCTTCTACAAGATAGCTGAATAAGACTTTTTGCAACAAAATGAGCCTTTCTCCAAACTAAAAATATGATTTGCAGGTAGTACTCATTCCAAAACTAACTCAATTCTCACAGAGATACAATACACTAGCTTCTGTGTTTATAAAATGGCTTGTTTTCTTTGGACAGATACATTTGTCTCTTCAACTCAGCTGAATAGGCCTATTTGGAACAAACAGCACCTATCTCCACCTTGGAAGACCTAAGCTGTAGGAAGTATTCCTTTAAAAAAAAGTCAATTCTCACAGGGAAACAAAGTGCTAGATGCTCTTTCCTCTAACACAGATGGTTTTCCTCGAGAGATACATGTGTTTAATCAACTTAGTTGTATAGGTCTATTAGCAACAAAATGAACATATCACCACCTTGAAAACTATGATTTGCACGAAGTATTCCTTTCCAAACCTAACTCAATACTCACAGGGAATCAGTGTGCTAGCTGCTCCTGCTTCTAACACAAATCATTCTCTTCGATAGAAACATGTGTTTCTACAAATAGCAGAATAGGACTTTTTGCAACAAACTGAGCCTTTGTCCACACTGAAAACTATGATTTGCAGGTAGTATAACTTCCAAAACTAACTCAGTTCTCACAGGGATACAAAACACTACTTTCTGTGCTTATAAAACAGATTGTTTTCTTTGGAGAGATACATTTGTCTCTTCAACTCAGCTGAATAGGCCTATTTGGAACAAACAGCACCTATCTCCAATTTGAAATACCTAAGCTGTAGGAAGTATTCCTATCGAAAACTAACTCAATTCTCACAGAGGAATACTGTGCTAGATGGTCCTGCATCTAACACAGATGGTTTCCTTTTGAGAGGTATATGTGTTTCTTCAACTTAGCTGAATAGGCCTGTTTAATAAATGTGCCTTGGTCAACGTTGAAAATGCTGATGTTCAGAAAGTATTCACTCAAAAATTAACTCAATTCTCAGAGGGTAACAGTGTGCTAGATGTTTGTACTTGTAACATAGAGGTTTTCTTCAAGAGATACATGTGTTTCTTCAGCTTAGCTGAGTAGGCCTATTTGGAAGCAAGGAGAACATATTTACACCTTGAAAACTATGATTTGCAGGAAGTATTCCTTTCAAAACCTAACTCAGTTCTCACAGGTAAACAATGTGCTAGATGCTCCTTCTTCTAACACAAGTCATTCTCTTCAATAGGCAGATGTGTTTCTACAACATTCGTGAATAGGACTTTTTGCAACAAAATGAGCCTTTCTCCACACTGAAAACTGTGATTTGCCGGTAGAATGCCTTCCAAAACTGACTCAATTCTCAAAGGGATACAATACACTAGTTTTTGTGCTTACAAAATAGATTGTTTTCTTTGGAGAGATACATTTGTCTCTTCAACTCAGCAGAATAAGCCTCTTTGGAACAAACAGCACCTATCTCCAATTTGAAATACCTAAGCTGAAGGATGTATTACTATCAAATCTAACACAATTCTCACATAGGAATAATGTGCTAGATGGTCTTGCATCTAAAAGAGATGGTTTTCATTGAGAGATACCTGTGTTTTTTCCACATAGCTGAATAGGCCTATTTGCAACAAAATGAGCGTTTCTCCACCTTTAAACCTATGATTTGCATGAAGTATTCTTTTTAAAAACTGACTCAATTCTCAGAGGGAAACAATGTGCTGGATGCTCCTTCTTCTAACACAGATGGTTTTTTTTCAAGAGATACATGTGTTTCAACTCAGATGAATAGGCCTATTTGAAGCAAACAAAGCCTCTCTCCACCTTGAAACATGTCAGTTGCAGGAAGTGTTCCATTCAAAAAGTAACTGTATTCTCACAGAGAATCAATGGGCTGGATGCTGCAGTTTCTAAAATACATGGTTTTCTTCGGAGAGGTACATGTGTTTCTTCTACTTAGCTGTATAGGCCTATTGGCCACAAAATGAGCATTTCAACACATTGAAAACTATGATTTGCAGGAAGCACTCCTTCGAAAACTTACTCATTCCTCCCAGGGAAACAATGCACTAGATGCTGCAGCTTATACCATAGATGGTTTTCTTTGGAGAGATATATGTGTCTCTTCCAATCACATGAATAGTCCTATTTGTAGCAAAAAGTGTCTATCTCCACCTGGAAACACCAAAGTTGGAGGAAGTATTCCTTTCAAACGCTAACTCAGTTCTCACAGGGAAACAGTGTGCTAGAGGTTCCTGCTTCTAACACAAGTCATTCTCTTCGATAAGCACATGTGTTTCTACAACATACGTAAATAGGACTTTTTGCAACAAAATGAGCCTTTCTCCACATTGAAAAGTTTGATTTGCAGGTAGAATTCCTTCCAAAACTGACTCATTTCTCAAAGGGATACAACACACTAGTTTCTGTGCTTATAAAATACATTGTTTTCTTTGGAGAGATACATTTGTCTCTTCAACTCAGCTGAATAGGCCTCTTTGGAACAAACAGCACCTATCTCCAATTTGAAATACCTAAGCTGAAGGAAGTATTCCTATCAAATCTACCTCAATTCTCACAAAGGAATAATGTGCTAGATGGTCTTGCATCTAAAAGAGATGGTTTTCATTGAGAGATACCTGTGTTTTTTCTACATAGCTGAATAGTCCTATTTGGAACAAAATGAGCTGATATCCACCTCGGAAACTGTGATTAAAGGAAGTATTCCTTCCAAAACTCAAACAATTTTCACAATGAAACAATGCCCAAGATATGGTTCTGATAACATAGATGGTTTTCTTTAGAGAGATACATGTATTTCTTCAACTCAGCTGAATAGGCTTCTTTGGAGCAAACATCACCTATCTCCAGCTTGAAAGACCTAAGCTGTAGGAAGTATTCCTTTATAAAAAACCTCAATTTTCACAGGGAAACAAAGTGCTAGATGCTCTTTCATCTAACACAGATGGTTTTCTTCGAGAGATACATGTGTTTCATCACCTTACTTGTATAGGTCTATTTGCAACAAAATGAACGTACCACCACCTGGAAAATTATGATGTGCAGGAAGAATTCCTTTCAAAAACTAACTCAGTTCTCACATGGAAACAATGGGTAGATACTCCTTCTTATAACACATAGGGTTGTTTTTCAAGAGCTACAGGTGGTTCTTCTATTCTGCTCAATATGCCTATTTTGATAAACAGCACCTATCTCCACCTTGAAACACCTAAGTTACAGGAAGTATTCCTTTCAAAAACTAACTCAAGTTTTGCAGAGAAACAATGTGCTAGATGCTTCTGCTTCTAACACAGATGGTTTCCTTTTTGAGAGGTATATGTATTTCTTCAACTTAGCTGAATAGGCCTGTTGAATAAATTGTGCCGTGGTCAACTTTGAAAATGCTGATGTGCAGGAAGTATTCTCTCAAAAACTAACTCAATTCTCAGAGGGTAACAGTGTGCTAGATGTTTGTACTTATAACAGAGAGGTTTTCTTCAAGAGATACATGGGTTTCTTCAGCTTAGCTGAGTAGGCCTATTGGCAATAAGGAGAACATATTTCCACCTTGAAAACTAGGATTTGCAGGAAGTATTCCTTTCAAAACCTAACTCAGTTCTCACAGGCAAACGATGTGCTAGATGCTCCTGCTTCGGACACAAGTCATTCTCTTCGAAAGGCACATGTGTTTCTACAACATCCGTGAATAGGACATTTTGCAACAAAATGAGCCTTTCTCCACACTGAAAACTATGATTTGCAGGTAGAATTCCTTCCGAAAATGACTCAATTCTCAAAGGGATACAATACACTAGTTTCTGTGCTTATAAAATAGATTGTTTTCTTTGGAGAGATACATTTGTCTCTTCAACTCAGCTGAATAGGCTTATTTGGCACAAACAGCACCTATCTCCAATTTGAAATACCTAAACTGTAGGAAGTACTCCTATCAAATCTAACTCAATTATCACAAAAGAATAATGTGCTAGATGGTCTTGCATCTAAAAGAGATGGTTTTCATTGAGAGATACCTGTGTTTTTTCCACATAGCTGAATAGGCCTATTTGCAACAAAATGAGCGTTTCTCCACCTTTAAATCTATGATTTGCATGAAGTATTCTTTTTAAAAACTGACTCAATTCTCACAGGGAAACAATGTGCTAGATGCTCCTTCTAACACAGATGGTTTTCTTTCAAGAGGTACATGTGTTTCAACTCAGATGAATAGGCCTATTTGAAGCAAACAAAGCCTCTCTCCACCTTGAAACATGTCAGTTGCAGGAAGTGTTCCATTCAAAAAGTAACTCTATTCTCACAGAGAATCAATGGGCTGGATGCTGCAGTTTCTAAAATACATGGTTTTCTTCGGAGAGGTACATGTGTTTCTTCTACTTAGCTGTATAGGCCTATTGGCAACAAAATGAGCATTTCAACACATTGAAAACTGTGATTTGCAGGAAGCATTCCTTCCAAAACTTACTCATTCCTCCCAGGGAAACAATGCACTAGATGCTGCAGCTTATACCATAGATGGTTTTCTTTGGAGAGATACATGTGTCTCTTCCAATCCGATGAATAGTCCTATTTGTAGCAAAAAGTGTCTATCTCCACCTGGAAACACCAAAGTTGGAGGAAGTATTCCTTTCAAAAGCTAACTCAGTTCTCACAGGGAAACAATGTGCTAGAGGTTCCTGCTTCTAGCACAGTGGTTTTATTCGAGAGATACATGTGTTTCTCAGCCTAGCTGAATAGTCCTATTTGGAACAAAATGAGCTGATATCCACCTCGGGAACTATGATTATCAGGAAGAATTCCTTGCAAAACTCACACAATTTTCACAATGAAACAATGCCCATGATATGGTGCTGATAACATAGATGGTTTTCTTTGGAGAAATACATGTATTTCTTCAACTCAGCTGAATAGGCTTCTTTGGAGCAAACATCACCTATCTCCAGCTTGAAAGACCTAAGCTGTAGGAAGTATTCCTTTATAAAAAACCTCAATTCTCACAGGGAAACAAAGTGCTAGATGCTCTTTCATCTAACACAGATGGTTTTCTTCGAGAGATACATGTGTTTCATCACCTTACTTGTATAGGTCTATTTGCAACAAAATGAACGTACCACCACCTGGAAAATTATGATGTGCAGGAAGAATTCCTTTCAAAAACTGACTCAGTTCTCACATGGAAACAATGGGTAGATACTCCTTCTTATAACACATAGGGTTGTTTTTTCAAGAGCTACAGGTGGTTCTTCTATTCTGCTCAATATGCCTATTTTGATAAACAGCACCTATCTCCACCTTGAAACACCTAAGTTACAGGAAGTATTCCTTTCAAAAACTAACTCAAGTTTTGCAGAGAAACAATGTGCTAGATGCTTCTGCTTCTAACACAGATGGTTTCATTTTGAGAGGTATATGTATTTCTTCAACTTAGCTGAATAGTCCTGTTGAATAAATTGTGCCTTTGTCAACTTTGAAAATGCTGATGTGCAGGAAGTATTCTCTCAAAAACTAACTCAATTCTCAGAGGGTAACAGTGTGCTAGATGTTTGTACTTATAACAGAGAGGTTTTCTTCAAGAGATACATGGGTTTCTTCAGGTTAGCTGAGTAGGCCTATTGGGAACAAGGAGAACATATTTCCACCTTGAAAACTGTGATTTGCAGGAAGTATTCCTTTCAAAACCTAACTCAGTTCTCACAGGCAAACGATGTGCTAGATGCTCCTGCTTCGGACACAAGTCATTCTCTTCGAAAGGCACATGTGTTTCTACAACATCCGTGAATAGGACATTTTGCAACAAAATGAGCCTTTCTCCACACTGAAAACTATGATTTGCAGGTAGAATTCCTTCCAAAACTGACTCAATTCTCAAAGGGATACAATACACTAGTTTCTGTGCTTATAAAATAGATTGTTTTCTTTGGAGAGATACATTTGTCTCTTCAACTCAGCTGAATAGGCTTATTTGGCACAAACAGCACCTATCTCCAATTTGAAATACCTAAGCTGTAGGAAGTACTCCTATCAAATCTAACTCAATTATCACAAAAGAATAATGTGCTAGATGGTCTTGCATCTAAAAGAGATGGTTTTCATTGAGAGATACCTGTGTTTTTTCCACATAGCTGAATAGGCCTATTTGCAACAAAATGAGCGTTTCTCCACCTTTAAATCTATGATTTGCATGAAGTATTCTTTTTAAAAACTGACTCAATTCTCACAGGGAAACAATGTGCTAGATGCTCCTTCTAACACAGATGGTTTTCTTTCAAGAGGTACATGTGTTTCAACTCAGATGAATAGGCCTATTTGAAGCAAACAAAGCCTCTCTCCACCTTGAAACATGTCAGTTGCAGGAAGTGTTCCATTCAAAAAGTAACTCTATTCTCACAGAGAATCAATGGGCTGGATGCTGCAGTTTCTAAAATACATGGTTTTCTTCGGAGAGGTACATGTGTTTCTTCTACTTAGCTGTATAGGCCTATTGGCCACAAAATGAGCATTTCAACACATTGAAAACTATGATTTGCAGGAAGCACTCCTTCGAAAACTTACTCATTCCTCCCAGGGAAACAATGCACTAGATGCTGCAGCTTATACCATAGATGGTTTTCTTTGGAGAGATATATGTGTCTCTTCCAATCACATGAATAGTCCTATTTGTAGCAAAAAGTGTCTATCTCCACCTGGAAACACCAAAGTTGGAGGAAGTATTCCTTTCAAACGCTAACTCAGTTCTCACAGGGAAACAGTGTGCTAGAGGTTCCTGCTTCTAACACAAGTCATTCTCTTCGATAGGCACATGTGTTTCTACAACATAGGTAAATAGGACTTTTTGCAACAAAATGAGCCTTTCTCCACATTGAAAAGTTTGATTTGCAGGTAGAATTCCTTCCAAAACTGACTCATTTCTCAAAGGGATACAACACACTAGTTTCTGTGCTTATAAAATACATTGTTTTCTTTGGAGAGATACATTTGTCTCTTCAACTCAGCTGAATAGGCCTCTTTGGAACAAACAGCACCTATCTCCAATTTGAAATACCTAAGCTGAAGGAAGTATTCCTATCAAATCTACCTCAATTCTCACAAAGGAATAATGTGCTAGATGGTCTTGCATCTAAAAGAGATGGTTTTCATTGAGAGATACCTGTGTTTTTTCTACATAGCTGAATAGTCCTATTTGGAACAAAATGAGCTGATATCCACCTCGGAAACTGTGATTAAAGGAAGTATTCCTTCCAAAACTCAAACAATTTTCACAATGAAACAATGCCCAAGATATGGTTCTGATAACATAGATGGTTTTCTTTAGAGAGATACATGTATTTCTTCAACTCAGCTGAATAGGCTTCTTTGGAGCAAACATCACCTATCTCCAGCTTGAAAGACCTAAGCTGTAGGAAGTATTCCTTTATAAAAAACCTCAATTCTCACAGGGAAACAAAGTGCTAGATGCTCTTTCATCTAACACAGATGGTTTTCTTCGAGAGATACATGTGTTTCATCACCTTACTTGTATAGGTCTATTTGCAACAAAATGAACGTACCACCACCTGGAAAATTATGATGTGCAGGAAGAATTCCTTTCAAAAACTGACTCAGTTCTCACATGGAAACAATGGGTAGATACTCCTTCTTATAACACATAGGGTTGTTTTTCAAGAGCTACAGGTGGTTCTTCTATTCTGCTCAATATGCCTATTTTGATAAACAGCACCTATCTCCACCTTGAAACACCTAAGTTACAGGAAGTATTCCTTTCAAAAACTAACTCAAGTTTTGCAGAGAAACAATGTGCTAGATGCTTCTGCTTCTAACACAGATGGTTTCCTTTTTGAGAGGTATATGTATTTCTTCAACTTAGCTGAATAGGCCTGTTTAATAAATTGTGCCGTGGTCAACTTTGAAAATGCTGATGTGCAGGAAGTATTCTCTCAAAAACTAACTCAATTCTCAGAGGGTAACAGTGTGCTAGATGTTTGTACTTATAACAGAGAGGTTTTCTTCAAGAGATACATGGGTTTCTTCAGCTTAGCTGAGTAGGCCTATTGGCAATAAGGAGAACATATTACCACCTTGAAAACTAGGATTTGCAGGAAGTATTCCTTTCAAAACCTAACTCAGTTCTCACAGGCAAACGATGTGCTAGATGCTCCTGCTTCGGACACAAGTCATTCTCTTCAAAAGGCACATGTGTTTCTACAACATCCGTGAATAGGACATTTTGCAACAAAATGAGCCTTTCTCCACACTGAAAACTATGATTTGCAGGTAGAATTCCTTCCGAAAATGACTCAATTCTCAAAGGGATACAATACACTAGTTTCTGTGCTTATAAAATAGATTGTTTTCTTTGGAGAGATACATTTGTCTCTTCAACTCAGCTGAATAGGCTTATTTGGCACAAACAGCACCTATCTCCAATTTGAAATACCTAAGCTGTAGGAAGTACTCCTATCAAATCTAACTCAATTATCACAAAAGAATAATGTGCTAGATGGTCTTGCATCTAAAAGAGATGGTTTTCATTGAGAGATACCTGTGTTTTTTCCACATAGCTGAATAGGCCTATTTGCAACAAAATGAGCGTTTCTCCACCTTTAAATCTATGATTTACATGAAGTATTCTTTTTAAAAACTGACTCAGTTCTCACAGGGAAACAATGTGCTAGATGCTCCTTCTAACACAGATGGTTTTCTTTCAAGAGGTACATGTGTTTCAACTCAGATGAATAGGCCTATTTGAAGCAAACAAAGCCTCTCTCCACCTTGAAACATGTCAGTTGCAGGAAGTGTTCCATTCAAAAAGTAACTCTATTCTCACAGAGAATCAATGGGCTGGATGCTGCAGTTTCTAAAATACATGGTTTTCTTCGGAGAGGTACATGTGTTTCTTCTACTTAGCTGTATCGGCCTATTGGCAACAAAATGAGCATTTCAACACATTGAAAACTGTGATTTGCAGGAAGCATTCCTTCTAAAACTTACTCATTCCTCCCAGGGAAACAATGCACTAGATGCTGCAGCTTATACCATAGATGGTTTTCTTTGGAGAGATACATGTGTCTCTTCCAATCCGATGAATAGTCTTATTTGTAGCAAAAAGTGTCTATCTCCACCTGGAAACACCAAAGTTGGAGGAAGTATTCCTTTCAAAAGCTAACTCAGTTCTCACAGGGAAACAATGTGCTAGAGGTTCCTGCTTCTAGCACAGTGGTTTTATTCGAGAGATACATGTGTTTCTCAGCCTAGCTGAATAGTCCTATTTGGAACAAAATGAGCTGATATCCACCTCGGGAACTATGATTATCAGGAAGAATTCCTTGCAAAACTCACACAATTTTCACAATGAAACAATGCCCATGATATGGTGCTGATAACATAGATGGTTTTCTTTGGAGAAATACATGTATTTCTTCAACTCAGCTGAATAGGCTTCTTTGGAGCAAACATCACCTATCTCCAGCTTGAAAGACCTAAGCTGTAGGAAGTATTCCTTTATAAAAAACCTCAATTCTCACAGGGAAACAAAGTGCTAGATGCTCTTTCATCTAACACAGATGGTTTTCTTCGAGAGATACATGTGTTTCATCACCTTACTTGTATAGGTCTATTTGCAACAAAATGAACGTACCACCACCTGGAAAATTATGATGTGCAGGAAGAATTCCTTTCAAAAACTGACTCAGTTCTGACATGGAAACAATGGGTAGATACTCCTTCTTATAACACATAGGGTTGTTTTTTCAAGAGCTATAGGTGGTTCTTCTATTCTGCTCAATATGCCTATTTTGATAAACAGCACCTATCTCCACCTTGAAACACCTAAGTTACAGGAAGTATTCCTTTCAAAAACTAACTCAAGTTTTGCAGAGAAACAATGTGCTAGATGCTTCTGCTTCTAACACAGATGGTTTCATTTTGAGAGGTATATGTATTTCTTCAACTTAGCTGAATAGTCCTGTTGAATAAATTGTGCCTTTGTCAACTTTGAAAATGCTGATGTGCACGAAGTATTCTCTCAAAAACTAACTCAATTCTCAGAGGGTAACAGTGTGCTAGATGTTTGTACTTATAACAGAGAGGTTTTCTTCAAGAGATACATGGGTTTCTTCAGGTTAGCTGAGTAGGCCTATTGGGAACAAGAGAACATATTTCCACCTTGAAAACTGTGATTTGCAGGAAGTATTCCTTTCAAAACCTAACTCAGTTCTCACAGGCAAACGATGTGCTAGATGCTCCTGCTTCGGACACAAGTCATTCTCTTCGAAAGGCACATGTGTTTCTACAACATCCGTGAATAGGACATTTTGCAACAAAATGAGCCTTTCTCCACACTGAAAACTATGATTTGCAGGTAGAATTCCTTCCAAAACTGACTCAATTCTCAAAGGGATACAATACACTAGTTTCTGTGCTTATAAAATAGATTGTTTTCTTTGGAGAGATACATTTGTCTCTTCAACTCAGCTGAATAGGCTTATTTGGCACAAACAGCACCTATCTCCAATTTGAAATACCTAAGCTGTAGGAAGTACTCCTATCAAATCTAACTCAATTATCACAAAAGAATAATGTGCTAGATGGTCTTGCATCTAAAAGAGATGGTTTTCATTGAGAGATACCTGTGTTTTTTCCACATAGCTGAATAGGCCTATTTGCAACAAAATGAGCGTTTCTCCACCTTTAAATCTATGATTTGCATGAAGTATTCTTTTTAAAAACTGACTCAATTCTCACAGGGAAACAATGTGCTAGATGCTCCTTCTAACACAGATGGTTTTCTTTCAAGAGGTACATGTGTTTCAACTCAGATGAATAGGCCTATTTGAAGCAAACAAAGCCTCTCTCCACCTTGAAACATGTCAGTTGCAGGAAGTGTTCCATTCAAAAAGTAACTCTATTCTCACAGAGAATCAATGGGCTGGATGCTGCAGTTTCTAAAATACATGGTTTTCTTCGGAGAGGTACATGTGTTTCTTCTACTTAGCTGTATAGGCCTATTGGCAACAAAATGAGCATTTCAACACATTGAAAACTGTGATTTGCAGGAAGCATTCCTTCCAAAACTTACTCATTCCTCCCAGGGAAACAATGCACTAGATGCTGCAGCTTATACCATAGATGGTTTTCTTTGGAGAGATACATGTGTCTCTTCCAATCAGATGAATAGTCCTATTTGTAGCAAAAAGTGTCTATCTCCACCTGGAAACACCAAAGTTGGAGGAAGTATTCCTTTCAAAAGCTAACTCAGTTCTCACAGGGAAACAATGTGCTAGTGGTTCCTGCTTCTAGCACAGTGGTTTTATTCGAGAGATACATGTGTTTCTCAGCCTAGCTGAATAGTCCTATTTGGAACAAAATGAGCTGATATCCACCTCGGGAACTATGATTATCAGGAAGAATTCCTTGCAAAACTCACACAATTTTCACAATGAAACAATGCCCATGATATGGTGCTGATAACATAGATGGTTTTCTTTGGAGAAATACATGTATTTCTTCAACTCAGCTGAATAGGCTTCTTTGGAGCAAACATCACCTATCTCCAGCTTGAAAGACCTAAGCTGTAGGAAGTATTCCTTTATAAAAAACCTCAATTCTCACAGGGAAACAAAGTGCTAGATGCTCTTTCATCTAACACAGATGGTTTTCTTCGAGAGATACATGTGTTTCATCACATTACTTGTATATGTCTATTTGCATCAAAATGAACATATCACCACCGGGAAAATTATGATGTGCAGGAAGAATTCCTTTCAAAAGTTGACTCAGTTCTCACATGGAAACAATGGGTAGATACTCCTTCTTTTAACACATAGGGTTGTTTTTTCAAAAGCTACGGGTTGTTCTTCTATTCTGCTCAATATGCCTATTTTGATAAACAGCACCTGTCTCCACCTTGCAACACCTAAGTTACAGGAAGTTTTCCTTTCAAAAACTAACTCAAGTTTTGCAGAGAAACAATGTGCTAGATGCTTCTGCTTCAAACACAGATGGTTTCCTTTTGAGAGGTATATGTGTTTCTTCAACTTAGCTAAATAGGCCTGTTTAATAAATTGTGCCTTGGTCAACTTTGAAAATGCTGATGTGCAGGAAGTAGTCTCTCAAAAACTAAGTCAATTCTCAGAGGGTAACAGTGTGCTAGATGTTTCTACTTCTAACAGAGAGGTTTCCTTCAAGACATACATGTGTTTCTTCAGCTTAGCTGAGTAGGCCTATTTGGAACAATAAGAACATTTTTCCACCTTGAAAACTATGAATTGCAGGAAGTATTCCTTTCCAAACCTAACTCAATTCTCACAGGGAAACAATGTGCTAGATGCTCCTGCTTCTAACACAAATCATTCTCTTCGATAGACACATGTGCTTCTACAAGATAGCTGAATAAGACTTTTTGCAACAAAATGAGCCTTTCTCCAAACTAAAAATATGATTTGCAGGTAGTACTCATTCCAAAACTAACTCAATTCTCACAGAGATACAATACACTAGCTTCTGTGTTTATAAAATGGCTTGTTTTCTTTGGACAGATACATTTGTCTCTTCAACTCAGCTGAATAGGCCTATTTGGAACAAACAGCACCTATCTCCACCTTGGAAGACCTAAGCTGTAGGAAGTATTCCTTTAAAAAAAAGTCAATTCTCACAGGGAAACAAAGTGCTAGATGCTCTTTCCTCTAACACAGATGGTTTTCCTCGAGAGATACATGTGTTTAATCAACTTAGTTGTATAGGTCTATTAGCAACAAAATGAACATATCACCACCTTGAAAACTATGATTTGCACGAAGTATTCCTTTCCAAACCTAACTCAATACTCACAGGGAATCAGTGTGCTAGCTGCTCCTGCTTCTAACACAAATCATTCTCTTCGATAGAAACATGTGTTTCTACAAATAGCAGAATAGGACTTTTTGCAACAAACTGAGCCTTTGTCCACACTGAAAACTATGATTTGCAGGTAGTATAACTTCCAAAACTAACTCAGTTCTCACAGGGATACAAAACACTACTTTCTGTGCTTATAAAACAGATTGTTTTCTTTGGAGAGATACATTTGTCTCTTCAACTCAGCTGAATAGGCCTATTTGGAACAAACAGCACCTATCTCCAATTTGAAATACCTAAGCTGTAGGAAGTATTCCTATCGAAAACTAACTCAATTCTCACAGAGGAATACTGTGCTAGATGGTCCTGCATCTAACACAGATGGTTTCCTTTTGAGAGGTATATGTGTTTCTTCAACTTAGCTGAATAGGCCTGTTTAATAAATGTGCCTTGGTCAACGTTGAAAATGCTGATGTTCAGAAAGTATTCACTCAAAAATTAACTCAATTCTCAGAGGGTAACAGTGTGCTAGATGTTTGTACTTGTAACATAGAGGTTTTCTTCAAGAGATACATGTGTTTCTTCAGCTTAGCTGAGTAGGCCTATTTGGAAGCAAGGAGAACATATTTACACCTTGAAAACTATGATTTGCAGGAAGTATTCCTTTCAAAACCTAACTCAGTTCTCACAGGTAAACAATGTGCTAGATGCTCCTTCTTCTAACACAAGTCATTCTCTTCAATAGGCAGATGTGTTTCTACAACATTCGTGAATAGGACTTTTTGCAACAAAATGAGCCTTTCTCCACACTGAAAACTGTGATTTGCCGGTAGAATGCCTTCCAAAACTGACTCAATTCTCAAAGGGATACAATACACTAGTTTTTGTGCTTACAAAATAGATTGTTTTCTTTGGAGAGATACATTTGTCTCTTCAACTCAGCAGAATAAGCCTCTTTGGAACAAACAGCACCTATCTCCAATTTGAAATACCTAAGCTGAAGGATGTATTACTATCAAATCTAACACAATTCTCACATAGGAATAATGTGCTAGATGGTCTTGCATCTAAAAGAGATGGTTTTCATTGAGAGATACCTGTGTTTTTTCCACATAGCTGAATAGGCCTATTTGCAACAAAATGAGCGTTTCTCCACCTTTAAACCTATGATTTGCATGAAGTATTCTTTTTAAAAACTGACTCAATTCTCAGAGGGAAACAATGTGCTGGATGCTCCTTCTTCTAACACAGATGGTTTTTTTTCAAGAGATACATGTGTTTCAACTCAGATGAATAGGCCTATTTGAAGCAAACAAAGCCTCTCTCCACCTTGAAACATGTCAGTTGCAGGAAGTGTTCCATTCAAAAAGTAACTGTATTCTCACAGAGAATCAATGGGCTGGATGCTGCAGTTTCTAAAATACATGGTTTTCTTCGGAGAGGTACATGTGTTTCTTCTACTTAGCTGTATAGGCCTATTGGCCACAAAATGAGCATTTCAACACATTGAAAACTATGATTTGCAGGAAGCACTCCTTCGAAAACTTACTCATTCCTCCCAGGGAAACAATGCACTAGATGCTGCAGCTTATACCATAGATGGTTTTCTTTGGAGAGATATATGTGTCTCTTCCAATCACATGAATAGTCCTATTTGTAGCAAAAAGTGTCTATCTCCACCTGGAAACACCAAAGTTGGAGGAAGTATTCCTTTCAAACGCTAACTCAGTTCTCACAGGGAAACAGTGTGCTAGAGGTTCCTGCTTCTAACACAAGTCATTCTCTTCGATAAGCACATGTGTTTCTACAACATACGTAAATAGGACTTTTTGCAACAAAATGAGCCTTTCTCCACATTGAAAAGTTTGATTTGCAGGTAGAATTCCTTCCAAAACTGACTCATTTCTCAAAGGGATACAACACACTAGTTTCTGTGCTTATAAAATACATTGTTTTCTTTGGAGAGATACATTTGTCTCTTCAACTCAGCTGAATAGGCCTCTTTGGAACAAACAGCACCTATCTCCAATTTGAAATACCTAAGCTGAAGGAAGTATTCCTATCAAATCTACCTCAATTCTCACAAAGGAATAATGTGCTAGATGGTCTTGCATCTAAAAGAGATGGTTTTCATTGAGAGATACCTGTGTTTTTTCTACATAGCTGAATAGTCCTATTTGGAACAAAATGAGCTGATATCCACCTCGGAAACTGTGATTAAAGGAAGTATTCCTTCCAAAACTCAAACAATTTTCACAATGAAACAATGCCCAAGATATGGTTCTGATAACATAGATGGTTTTCTTTAGAGAGATACATGTATTTCTTCAACTCAGCTGAATAGGCTTCTTTGGAGCAAACATCACCTATCTCCAGCTTGAAAGACCTAAGCTGTAGGAAGTATTCCTTTATAAAAAACCTCAATTTTCACAGGGAAACAAAGTGCTAGATGCTCTTTCATCTAACACAGATGGTTTTCTTCGAGAGATACATGTGTTTCATCACCTTACTTGTATAGGTCTATTTGCAACAAAATGAACGTACCACCACCTGGAAAATTATGATGTGCAGGAAGAATTCCTTTCAAAAACTAACTCAGTTCTCACATGGAAACAATGGGTAGATACTCCTTCTTATAACACATAGGGTTGTTTTTCAAGAGCTACAGGTGGTTCTTCTATTCTGCTCAATATGCCTATTTTGATAAACAGCACCTATCTCCACCTTGAAACACCTAAGTTACAGGAAGTATTCCTTTCAAAAACTAACTCAAGTTTTGCAGAGAAACAATGTGCTAGATGCTTCTGCTTCTAACACAGATGGTTTCCTTTTTGAGAGGTATATGTATTTCTTCAACTTAGCTGAATAGGCCTGTTGAATAAATTGTGCCGTGGTCAACTTTGAAAATGCTGATGTGCAGGAAGTATTCTCTCAAAAACTAACTCAATTCTCAGAGGGTAACAGTGTGCTAGATGTTTGTACTTATAACAGAGAGGTTTTCTTCAAGAGATACATGGGTTTCTTCAGCTTAGCTGAGTAGGCCTATTGGCAATAAGGAGAACATATTTCCACCTTGAAAACTAGGATTTGCAGGAAGTATTCCTTTCAAAACCTAACTCAGTTCTCACAGGCAAACGATGTGCTAGATGCTCCTGCTTCGGACACAAGTCATTCTCTTCGAAAGGCACATGTGTTTCTACAACATCCGTGAATAGGACATTTTGCAACAAAATGAGCCTTTCTCCACACTGAAAACTATGATTTGCAGGTAGAATTCCTTCCGAAAATGACTCAATTCTCAAAGGGATACAATACACTAGTTTCTGTGCTTATAAAATAGATTGTTTTCTTTGGAGAGATACATTTGTCTCTTCAACTCAGCTGAATAGGCTTATTTGGCACAAACAGCACCTATCTCCAATTTGAAATACCTAAACTGTAGGAAGTACTCCTATCAAATCTAACTCAATTATCACAAAAGAATAATGTGCTAGATGGTCTTGCATCTAAAAGAGATGGTTTTCATTGAGAGATACCTGTGTTTTTTCCACATAGCTGAATAGGCCTATTTGCAACAAAATGAGCGTTTCTCCACCTTTAAATCTATGATTTGCATGAAGTATTCTTTTTAAAAACTGACTCAATTCTCACAGGGAAACAATGTGCTAGATGCTCCTTCTAACACAGATGGTTTTCTTTCAAGAGGTACATGTGTTTCAACTCAGATGAATAGGCCTATTTGAAGCAAACAAAGCCTCTCTCCACCTTGAAACATGTCAGTTGCAGGAAGTGTTCCATTCAAAAAGTAACTCTATTCTCACAGAGAATCAATGGGCTGGATGCTGCAGTTTCTAAAATACATGGTTTTCTTCGGAGAGGTACATGTGTTTCTTCTACTTAGCTGTATAGGCCTATTGGCAACAAAATGAGCATTTCAACACATTGAAAACTGTGATTTGCAGGAAGCATTCCTTCCAAAACTTACTCATTCCTCCCAGGGAAACAATGCACTAGATGCTGCAGCTTATACCATAGATGGTTTTCTTTGGAGAGATACATGTGTCTCTTCCAATCCGATGAATAGTCCTATTTGTAGCAAAAAGTGTCTATCTCCACCTGGAAACACCAAAGTTGGAGGAAGTATTCCTTTCAAAAGCTAACTCAGTTCTCACAGGGAAACAATGTGCTAGAGGTTCCTGCTTCTAGCACAGTGGTTTTATTCGAGAGATACATGTGTTTCTCAGCCTAGCTGAATAGTCCTATTTGGAACAAAATGAGCTGATATCCACCTCGGGAACTATGATTATCAGGAAGAATTCCTTGCAAAACTCACACAATTTTCACAATGAAACAATGCCCATGATATGGTGCTGATAACATAGATGGTTTTCTTTGGAGAAATACATGTATTTCTTCAACTCAGCTGAATAGGCTTCTTTGGAGCAAACATCACCTATCTCCAGCTTGAAAGACCTAAGCTGTAGGAAGTATTCCTTTATAAAAAACCTCAATTCTCACAGGGAAACAAAGTGCTAGATGCTCTTTCATCTAACACAGATGGTTTTCTTCGAGAGATACATGTGTTTCATCACCTTACTTGTATAGGTCTATTTGCAACAAAATGAACGTACCACCACCTGGAAAATTATGATGTGCAGGAAGAATTCCTTTCAAAAACTGACTCAGTTCTCACATGGAAACAATGGGTAGATACTCCTTCTTATAACACATAGGGTTGTTTTTTCAAGAGCTACAGGTGGTTCTTCTATTCTGCTCAATATGCCTATTTTGATAAACAGCACCTATCTCCACCTTGAAACACCTAAGTTACAGGAAGTATTCCTTTCAAAAACTAACTCAAGTTTTGCAGAGAAACAATGTGCTAGATGCTTCTGCTTCTAACACAGATGGTTTCATTTTGAGAGGTATATGTATTTCTTCAACTTAGCTGAATAGTCCTGTTGAATAAATTGTGCCTTTGTCAACTTTGAAAATGCTGATGTGCAGGAAGTATTCTCTCAAAAACTAACTCAATTCTCAGAGGGTAACAGTGTGCTAGATGTTTGTACTTATAACAGAGAGGTTTTCTTCAAGAGATACATGGGTTTCTTCAGGTTAGCTGAGTAGGCCTATTGGGAACAAGGAGAACATATTTCCACCTTGAAAACTGTGATTTGCAGGAAGTATTCCTTTCAAAACCTAACTCAGTTCTCACAGGCAAACGATGTGCTAGATGCTCCTGCTTCGGACACAAGTCATTCTCTTCGAAAGGCACATGTGTTTCTACAACATCCGTGAATAGGACATTTTGCAACAAAATGAGCCTTTCTCCACACTGAAAACTATGATTTGCAGGTAGAATTCCTTCCAAAACTGACTCAATTCTCAAAGGGATACAATACACTAGTTTCTGTGCTTATAAAATAGATTGTTTTCTTTGGAGAGATACATTTGTCTCTTCAACTCAGCTGAATAGGCTTATTTGGCACAAACAGCACCTATCTCCAATTTGAAATACCTAAGCTGTAGGAAGTACTCCTATCAAATCTAACTCAATTATCACAAAAGAATAATGTGCTAGATGGTCTTGCATCTAAAAGAGATGGTTTTCATTGAGAGATACCTGTGTTTTTTCCACATAGCTGAATAGGCCTATTTGCAACAAAATGAGCGTTTCTCCACCTTTAAATCTATGATTTGCATGAAGTATTCTTTTTAAAAACTGACTCAATTCTCACAGGGAAACAATGTGCTAGATGCTCCTTCTAACACAGATGGTTTTCTTTCAAGAGGTACATGTGTTTCAACTCAGATGAATAGGCCTATTTGAAGCAAACAAAGCCTCTCTCCACCTTGAAACATGTCAGTTGCAGGAAGTGTTCCATTCAAAAAGTAACTCTATTCTCACAGAGAATCAATGGGCTGGATGCTGCAGTTTCTAAAATACATGGTTTTCTTCGGAGAGGTACATGTGTTTCTTCTACTTAGCTGTATAGGCCTATTGGCCACAAAATGAGCATTTCAACACATTGAAAACTATGATTTGCAGGAAGCACTCCTTCGAAAACTTACTCATTCCTCCCAGGGAAACAATGCACTAGATGCTGCAGCTTATACCATAGATGGTTTTCTTTGGAGAGATATATGTGTCTCTTCCAATCACATGAATAGTCCTATTTGTAGCAAAAAGTGTCTATCTCCACCTGGAAACACCAAAGTTGGAGGAAGTATTCCTTTCAAACGCTAACTCAGTTCTCACAGGGAAACAGTGTGCTAGAGGTTCCTGCTTCTAACACAAGTCATTCTCTTCGATAGGCACATGTGTTTCTACAACATAGGTAAATAGGACTTTTTGCAACAAAATGAGCCTTTCTCCACATTGAAAAGTTTGATTTGCAGGTAGAATTCCTTCCAAAACTGACTCATTTCTCAAAGGGATACAACACACTAGTTTCTGTGCTTATAAAATACATTGTTTTCTTTGGAGAGATACATTTGTCTCTTCAACTCAGCTGAATAGGCCTCTTTGGAACAAACAGCACCTATCTCCAATTTGAAATACCTAAGCTGAAGGAAGTATTCCTATCAAATCTACCTCAATTCTCACAAAGGAATAATGTGCTAGATGGTCTTGCATCTAAAAGAGATGGTTTTCATTGAGAGATACCTGTGTTTTTTCTACATAGCTGAATAGTCCTATTTGGAACAAAATGAGCTGATATCCACCTCGGAAACTGTGATTAAAGGAAGTATTCCTTCCAAAACTCAAACAATTTTCACAATGAAACAATGCCCAAGATATGGTTCTGATAACATAGATGGTTTTCTTTAGAGAGATACATGTATTTCTTCAACTCAGCTGAATAGGCTTCTTTGGAGCAAACATCACCTATCTCCAGCTTGAAAGACCTAAGCTGTAGGAAGTATTCCTTTATAAAAAACCTCAATTTTCACAGGGAAACAAAGTGCTAGATGCTCTTTCATCTAACACAGATGGTTTTCTTCGAGAGATACATGTGTTTCATCACCTTACTTGTATAGGTCTATTTGCAACAAAATGAACGTACCACCACCTGGAAAATTATGATGTGCAGGAAGAATTCCTTTCAAAAACTAACTCAGTTCTCACATGGAAACAATGGGTAGATACTCCTTCTTATAACACATAGGGTTGTTTTTCAAGAGCTACAGGTGGTTCTTCTATTCTGATCAATATGCCTATTTTGATAAACAGCACCTATCTCCACCTTGAAACACCTAAGTTACAGGAAGTATTCCTTTCAAAAACTAACTCAAGTTTCGCAGAGAAACAATGTGCTAGATGCTTCTGCTTCTAACACAGATGGTTTCCTTTTTGAGAGGTATATGTATTTCTTCAACTTAGCTGAATAGGCCTGTTTAATAAATTGTGCCGTGGTCAACTTTGAAAATGCTGATGTGCAGGAAGTATTCTCTCAAAAACTAACTCAATTCTCAGAGGGTAACAGTGTGCTAGATGTTTGTACTTATAACAGAGAGGTTTTCTTCAAGAGATACATGGGTTTCTTCAGCTTAGCTGAGTAGGCCTATTGGCAATAAGGAGAACATATTTCCACCTTGAAAACTAGGATTTGCAGGAAGTATTCCTTTCAAAACCTAACTCAGTTCTCACAGGCAAACGATGTGCTAGATGCTCCTGCTTCGGACACAAGTCATTCTCTTCGAAAGGCACATGTGTTTCTACAACATCCGTGAATAGGACATTTTGCAACAAAATGAGCCTTTCTCCACACTGAAAACTATGATTTGCAGGTAGAATTCCTTCCGAAAATGACTCAATTCTCAAAGGGATACAATACACTAGTTTCTGTGCTTATAAAATAGATTGTTTTCTTTGGAGAGATACATTTGTCTCTTCAACTCAGCTGAATAGGCTTATTTGGCACAAACAGCACCTATCTCCAATTTGAAATACCTAAACTGTAGGAAGTACTCCTATCAAATCTAACTCAATTATCACAAAAGAATAATGTGCTAGATGGTCTTGCATCTAAAAGAGATGGTTTTCATTGAGAGATACCTGTGTTTTTTCCACATAGCTGAATAGGCCTATTTGCAACAAAATGAGCGTTTCTCCATCTTTAAATCTATGATTTGCATGAAGTATTCTTTTTAAAAACTGACTCAATTCTCACAGGGAAACAATGTGCTAGATGCTCCTTCTAACACAGATGGTTTTCTTTCAAGAGGTACATGTGTTTCAACTCAGATGAATAGGCCTATTTGAAGCAAACAAAGCCTCTCTCCACCTTGAAACATGTCAGTTGCAGGAAGTGTTCCATTCAAAAAGTAACTCTATTCTCACAGAGAATCAATGGGCTGGATGCTGCAGTTTCTAAAATACATGGTTTTCTTCGGAGAGGTACATGTGTTTCTTCTACTTAGCTGTATAGGCCTATTGGCAACAAAATGAGCATTTCAACACATTGAAAACTGTGATTTGCAGGAAGCATTCCTTCCAAAACTTACTCATTCCTCCCAGGGAAACAATGCACTAGATGCTGCAGCTTATACCATAGATGGTTTTCTTTGGAGAGATACATGTGTCTCTTCCAATCCGATGAATAGTCCTATTTGTAGCAAAAAGTGTCTATCTCCACCTGGAAACACCAAAGTTGGAGGAAGTATTCCTTTCAAAAGCTAACTCAGTTCTCACAGGGAAACAATGTGCTAGAGGTTCCTGCTTCTAGCACAGTGGTTTTATTCGAGAGATACATGTGTTTCTCAGCCTAGCTGAATAGTCCTATTTGGAACAAAATGAGCTGATATCCACCTCGGGAACTATGATTATCAGGAAGAATTCCTTGCAAAACTCACACAATTTTCACAATGAAACAATGCCCATGATATGGTGCTGATAACATAGATGGTTTTCTTTGGAGAAATACATGTATTTCTTCAACTCAGCTGAATAGGCTTCTTTGGAGCAAACATCACCTATCTCCAGCTTGAAAGACCTAAGCTGTAGGAAGTATTCCTTTATAAAAAACCTCAATTCTCACAGGGAAACAAAGTGCTAGATGCTCTTTCATCTAACACAGATGGTTTTCTTCGAGAGATACATGTGTTTCATCACCTTACTTGTATAGGTCTATTTGCAACAAAATGAACGTACCACCACCTGGAAAATTATGATGTGCAGGAAGAATTCCTTTCAAAAACTGACTCAGTTCTCACATGGAAACAATGGGTAGATACTCCTTCTTATAACACATAGGGTTGTTTTTTCAAGAGCTACAGGTGGTTCTTCTATTCTGCTCAATATGCCTATTTTGATAAACAGCACCTATCTCCACCTTGAAACACCTAAGTTACAGGAAGTATTCCTTTCAAAAACTAACTCAAGTTTTGCAGAGAAACAATGTGCTAGATGCTTCTGCTTCTAACACAGATGGTTTCATTTTGAGAGGTATATGTATTTCTTCAACTTAGCTGAATAGTCCTGTTGAATAAATTGTGCCTTTGTCAACTTTGAAAATGCTGATGTGCAGGAAGTATTCTCTCAAAAACTAACTCAATTCTCAGAGGGTAACAGTGTGCTAGATGTTTGTACTTATAACAGAGAGGTTTTCTTCAAGAGATACATGGGTTTCTTCAGGTAAGCTGAGTAGGCCTATTGGGAACAAGGAGAACATATTTCCACCTTGAAAACTGTGATTTGCAGGAAGTATTCCTTTCAAAACCTAACTCAGTTCTCACAGGCAAACGATGTGCTAGATGCTCCTGCTTCGGACACAAGTCATTCTCTTCGAAAGGCACATGTGTTTCTACAACATCCGTGAATAGGACATTTTGCAACAAAATGAGCCTTTCTCCACACTGAAAACTATGATTTGCAGGTAGAATTCCTTCCAAAACTGACTCAATTCTCAAAGGGATACAATACACTAGTTTCTGTGCTTATAAAATAGATTGTTTTCTTTGGAGAGATACATTTGTCTCTTCAACTCAGCTGAATAGGCTTATTTGGCACAAACAGCACCTATCTCCAATTTGAAATACCTAAGCTGTAGGAAGTACTCCTATCAAATCTAACTCAATTATCACAAAAGAATAATGTGCTAGATGGTCTTGCATCTAAAAGAGATGGTTTTCATTGAGAGATACCTGTGTTTTTTCCACATAGCTGAATAGGCCTATTTGCAACAAAATGAGCGTTTCTCCACCTTTAAATCTATGATTTGCATGAAGTATTCTTTTTAAAAACTGACTCAATTCTCACAGGGAAACAATGTGCTAGATGCTCCTTCTAACACAGATGGTTTTCTTTCAAGAGGTACATGTGTTTCAACTCAGATGAATAGGCCTATTTGAAGCAAACAAAGCCTCTCTCCACCTTGAAACATGTCAGTTGCAGGAAGTGTTCCATTCAAAAAGTAACTCTATTCTCACAGAGAATCAATGGGCTGGATGCTGCAGTTTCTAAAATACATGGTTTTCTTCGGAGAGGTACATGTGTTTCTTCTACTTAGCTGTATAGGCCTATTGGCAACAAAATGAGCATTTCAACACATTGAAAACTGTGATTTGCAGGAAGCATTCCTTCCAAAACTTACTCATTCCTCCCAGGGAAACAATGCACTAGATGCTGCAGCTTATACCATAGATGGTTTTCTTTGGAGAGATACATGTGTCTCTTCCAATCCGATGAATAGTCCTATTTGTAGCAAAAAGTGTCTATCTCCACCTGGAAACACCAAAGTTGGAGGAAGTATTCCTTTCAAAAGCTAACTCAGTTCTCACAGGGAAACAATGTGCTAGAGGTTCCTGCTTCTAGCACAGTGGTTTTATTCGAGAGATACATGTGTTTCTCAGCCTAGCTGAATAGTCCTATTTGGAACAAAATGAGCTGATATCCACCTCGGGAACTATGATTATCAGGAAGAATTCCTTGCAAAACTCACACAATTTTCACAATGAAACAATGCCCATGATATGGTGCTGATAACATAGATGGTTTTCTTTGGAGAAATACATGTATTTCTTCAACTCAGCTGAATAGGCTTCTTTGGAGCAAACATCACCTATCTCCAGCTTGAAAGACCTAAGCTGTAGGAAGTATTCCTTTATAAAAAACCTCAATTCTCACAGGGAAACAAAGTGCTAGATGCTCTTTCATCTAACACAGATGGTTTTCTTCGAGAGATACATGTGTTTCATCACCTTACTTGTATAGGTCTATTTGCAACAAAATGAACGTACCACCACCTGGAAAATTATGATGTGCAGGAAGAATTCCTTTCAAAAACTGACTCAGTTCTCACATGGAAACAATGGGTAGATACTTCTTCTTATAACACATAGGGTTGTTTTTTCAAGAGCTACAGGTGGTTCTTCTATTCTGCTCAATATGCCTATTTTGATAAACATCACCGATCTCCACCTTGAAACACCTAAGTTAAAGGAAGTATTCCTTTCAAAAACTAACACAAGTTTTGCAGAGAAACAATGTGCTAGATGCTTCTGCTTCTAACACAGATGGTTTCCTTTTGAGAGGTATATGTGTTTCTTCAACTTAGCTGAATAGGCCTGTTTGATAAATTGTGCCTTTGTCAACTTTGAAAATGCTGATGGGCTGGAAGTATTCTCTCAAAAATTAACTCAATTCTCAGAGGGTAACAGTGTGCTAGGTGTTTGTACTTATAACAGAGAGGTTTTGTTGAAGAGATACATGTGTTTCTTCAGGTTAGCTTAGTAGGCCTATTTGGAACAAGGAGAACATATTTCCACCTTGAAAACTATGATTTGCATTAAGTATTCCTTTCAAAACCTAACTCAGTTCTCACAGGTAAACAATGTGCTAGATGCTCCTGCTTCTGACACAAGTCATTCTCTTTGAAAGGCACATGTGTTTCTACAACATAGCTGAATAGGACTTTTTGCAACCAAATGAGCCTTTCTCCACACTGAAAACTATGATTTGCAGGTAGAATGCCTTCCAAAACTGACTCAATTCTCAAAGGGATACAATACACTAGTTTCTGTGCTTATAAAATAGATTGTTTTCTTTGGAGAGATACATTTGTCTCTTCAACTCAGCTGAATAGGCCTATTTGGAACAAACAGCACCTATCTCCAATTTGAAATAACTAAGCTGTAGGAAGTATTCCTAACAAATCTAACTCAATTCTCACAAAGGAATAATGTGCTAGATGGTCTTGCATCTAAAAGAGATGGTTTTCATTGAGAGATACCTGTGTTTTGTCAACATAGCTGAATAGGCCTATTTGCAACAAAATGAGCGTTTCTCCACCTTTAAACTTATGATTTGCATGAAGAATTCTTTTTAAAAACTGACTCAATTCTCACAGGGAAACAATGTGCTAGATGCTCCTTCTTCTAACACAGATGGTTTTCTTTCAAGAGATACATGTGTTTCAACTCAGATGAACAGGCCTATTTGAAGCAAACAAAGCCTCTCTCCACCTTGAAACATGTCAGTTGCAGGAAGTGTTCCCTTTAAAAAGTAACTCTATTCTCACAGAGAAACAATGGGCTGGATGCTGCAGTTTCTAAAATACATGGTTTTCTTCGGAGAGGTACATGTGTTTCTTCTACTTAGCTGTATCGGCCTATTGGCAACAAAATGAGCATTTCAACACATTGAAAACTGTGATTTGCAAGAAGCATTCCTACCAAAACTTACTCATTCCTCCCAGGGAAACAATGCACTAGATGCTGCAGCTTATACCATAGATGGTTTTCTTTGGAGAGATACATGTGTCTCTTCAAATCCGATGAATAGTCCTATTTGTAGCAAAAAGTGTCTATCTACACCTGGAAACACCAAAGTTGGAGGAAGTATTCCTTTCAAAAGCTAACTCAGTTCTCACAGGGAAACAATGTGCTAGAGGTTCCTGCTTCTAGCACAGTGGTTTTATTCGAGAGATACATGTGTTTCTCAGCCTAGCTGAATAGTCCTATTTGGAACAAAATGAGCTGATATTCACCTTGGAAACTATGATTATCAGGAAGTATTCCTTGCAAAACTAACACAATTCTCACAATGAAACAATGGCCAAGATATGATGCTGATAACATAGATGGTTTTCTTTGGAGAGATACATGTATTTCTTCAACTCAGCTGAATAGGCTTCTTTGGAGCAAACATCACCTATCTCCAGCTTGAAAGACCTAAGCTGTAGGAAGTATTCCTTTATAAAAAACCTCAATTCTCACAGGGAAACAAAGTGCTAGATGCTCTTTCATCTAACACAGATGGTTTTCTTCGAGAGATACATGTGTTTCATCACCTTACTTGTATAGGTCTATTTGCAACAAAATGAACGTACCACCACCTGGAAAATTATGATGTGCAGGAAGAATTCCTTTCAAAAACTGACTCAGTTCTCACATGGAAACAATGGGTAGATACTCCTTCTTATAACACATAGGGTTGTTTTTTCAAGAGCTACAGGTGGTTCTTCTATTCTGCTCAATATGCCTATTTTGATAAACAGCACCTATCTCCACCTTGAAACACCTAAGTTACAGGAAGTATTCCTTTCAAAAACTAACTCAAGTTTTGCAGAGAAACAATGTGCTAGATGCTTCTGCTTCTAACACAGATGGTTTCATTTTGAGAGGTATATGTATTTCTTCAACTTAGCTGAATAGTCCTGTTGAATAAATTGTGCCTTTGTCAACTTTGAAAATGCTGATGTGCAGGAAGTATTCTCTCAAAAACTAACTCAATTCTCAGAGGGTAACAGTGTGCTAGATGTTTGTACTTATAACAGAGAGGTTTTCTTCAAGAGATACATGGGTTTCTTCAGGTTAGCTGAGTAGGCCTATTGGGAACAAGGAGAACATATTTCCACCTTGAAAACTGTGATTTGCAGGAAGTATTCCTTTCAAAACCTAACTCAGTTCTCACAGGCAAACGATGTGCTAGATGCTCCTGCTTCGGACACAAGTCATTCTCTTCGAAAGGCACATGTGTTTCTACAACATCCGTGAATAGGACATTTTGCAACAAAATGAGCCTTTCTCCACACTGAAAACTATGATTTGCAGGTAGAATTCCTTCCAAAACTGACTCAATTCTCAAAGGGATACAATACACTAGTTTCTGTGCTTATAAAATAGATTGTTTTCTTTGGAGAGATACATTTGTCTCTTCAACTCAGCTGAATAGGCTTATTTGGCACAAACAGCACCTATCTCCAATTTGAAATACCTAAGCTGTAGGAAGTACTCCTATCAAATCTAACTCAATTATCACAAAAGAATAATGTGCTAGATGGTCTTGCATCTAAAAGAGATGGTTTTCATTGAGAGATACCTGTGTTTTTTCCACATAGCTGAATAGGCCTATTTGCAACAAAATGAGCGTTTCTCCACCTTTAAATCTATGATTTGCATGAAGTATTCTTTTTAAAAACTGACTCAATTCTCACAGGGAAACAATGTGCTAGATGCTCCTTCTAACACAGATGGTTTTCTTTCAAGAGGTACATGTGTTTCAACTCAGATGAATAGGCCTATTTGAAGCAAACAAAGCCTCTCTCCACCTTGAAACATGTCAGTTGCAGGAAGTGTTCCATTCAAAAAGTAACTCTATTCTCACAGAGAATCAATGGGCTGGATGCTGCAGTTTCTAAAATACATGGTTTTCTTCGGAGAGGTACATGTGTTTCTTCTACTTAGCTGTATAGGCCTATTGGCAACAAAATGAGCATTTCAACACATTGAAAACTGTGATTTGCAGGAAGCATTCCTTCCAAAACTTACTCATTCCTCCCAGGGAAACAATGCACTAGATGCTGCAGCTTATACCATAGATGGTTTTCTTTGGAGAGATACATGTGTCTCTTCCAATCCGATGAATAGTCCTATTTGTAGCAAAAAGTGTCTATCTCCACCTGGAAACACCAAAGTTGGAGGAAGTATTCCTTTCAAAAGCTAACTCAGTTCTCACAGGGAAACAATGTGCTAGAGGTTCCTGCTTCTAGCACAGTGGTTTTATTCGAGAGATACATGTGTTTCTCAGCCTAGCTGAATAGTCCTATTTGGAACAAAATGAGCTGATATCCACCTCGGGAACTATGATTATCAGGAAGAATTCCTTGCAAAACTCACACAATTTTCACAATGAAACAATGCCCATGATATGGTGCTGATAACATAGATGGTTTTCTTTGGAGAAATACATGTATTTCTTCAACTCAGCTGAATAGGCTTCTTTGGAGCAAACATCACCTATCTCCAGCTTGAAAGACCTAAGCTGTAGGAAGTATTCCTTTATAAAAAACCTCAATTCTCACAGGGAAACAAAGTGCTAGATGCTCTTTCATCTAACACAGATGGTTTTCTTCGAGAGATACATGTGTTTCATCACCTTACTTGTATAGGTCTATTTGCAACAAAATGAACGTACCACCACCTGGAAAATTATGATGTGCAGGAAGAATTCCTTTCAAAAACTGACTCAGTTCTCACATGGAAACAATGGGTAGATACTTCTTCTTATAACACATAGGGTTGTTTTTTCAAGAGCTACAGGTGGTTCTTCTATTCTGCTCAATATGCCTATTTTGATAAACATCACCGATCTCCACCTTGAAACACCTAAGTTAAAGGAAGTATTCCTTTCAAAAACTAACACAAGTTTTGCAGAGAAACAATGTGCTAGATGCTTCTGCTTCTAACACAGATGGTTTCCTTTTGAGAGGTATATGTGTTTCTTCAACTTAGCTGAATAGGCCTGTTTGATAAATTGTGCCTTTGTCAACTTTGAAAATGCTGATGGGCTGGAAGTATTCTCTCAAAAATTAACTCAATTCTCAGAGGGTAACAGTGTGCTAGGTGTTTGTACTTATAACAGAGAGGTTTTGTTGAAGAGATACATGTGTTTCTTCAGGTTAGCTTAGTAGGCCTATTTGGAACAAGGAGAACATATTTCCACCTTGAAAACTATGATTTGCATTAAGTATTCCTTTCAAAACCTAACTCAGTTCTCACAGGTAAACAATGTGCTAGATGCTCCTGCTTCTGACACAAGTCATTCTCTTTGAAAGGCACATGTGTTTCTACAACATAGCTGAATAGGACTTTTTGCAACCAAATGAGCCTTTCTCCACACTGAAAACTATGATTTGCAGGTAGAATGCCTTCCAAAACTGACTCAATTCTCAAAGGGATACAATACACTAGTTTCTGTGCTTATAAAATAGATTGTTTTCTTTGGAGAGATACATTTGTCTCTTCAACTCAGCTGAATAGGCCTATTTGGAACAAACAGCACCTATCTCCAATTTGAAATAACTAAGCTGTAGGAAGTATTCCTAACAAATCTAACTCAATTCTCACAAAGGAATAATGTGCTAGATGGTCTTGCATCTAAAAGAGATGGTTTTCATTGAGAGATACCTGTGTTTTGTCAACATAGCTGAATAGGCCTATTTGCAACAAAATGAGCGTTTCTCCACCTTTAAACTTATGATTTGCATGAAGAATTCTTTTTAAAAACTGACTCAATTCTCACAGGGAAACAATGTGCTAGATGCTCCTTCTTCTAACACAGATGGTTTTCTTTCAAGAGATACATGTGTTTCAACTCAGATGAACAGGCCTATTTGAAGCAAACAAAGCCTCTCTCCACCTTGAAACATGTCAGTTGCAGGAAGTGTTCCCTTTAAAAAGTAACTCTATTCTCACAGAGAAACAATGGGCTGGATGCTGCAGTTTCTAAAATACATGGTTTTCTTCGGAGAGGTACATGTGTTTCTTCTACTTAGCTGTATCGGCCTATTGGCAACAAAATGAGCATTTCAACACATTGAAAACTGTGATTTGCAAGAAGCATTCCTACCAAAACTTACTCATTCCTCCCAGGGAAACAATGCACTAGATGCTGCAGCTTATACCATAGATGGTTTTCTTTGGAGAGATACATGTGTCTCTTCAAATCCGATGAATAGTCCTATTTGTAGCAAAAAGTGTCTATCTACACCTGGAAACACCAAAGTTGGAGGAAGTATTCCTTTCAAAAGCTAACTCAGTTCTCACAGGGAAACAATGTGCTAGAGGTTCCTGCTTCTAGCACAGTGGTTTTATTCGAGAGATACATGTGTTTCTCAGCCTAGCTGAATAGTCCTATTTGGAACAAAATGAGCTGATATTCACCTTGGAAACTATGATTATCAGGAAGTATTCCTTGCAAAACTAACACAATTCTCACAATGAAACAATGGCCAAGATATGGTGCTGATAACATAGATGGTTTTCTTTGGAGAGATACATGTATTTCTTCAACTCAGCTGAAAAGGCTTCCTTGGAGCGAACATCGCCTGTCTCCAGCTTGAAAGACCTAAGCTGTAGGAAGTATTCCTTTATAAAAAGCTCAGTTCTCACAGGGAAACAAAGTGCTAGATGCTCTTTCATCTAACACAGATGGTTTTCTTCGAGAGATACATGTGTTTCATCACCTTACTTGTATAGGTCTATTTGCAACAAAATGTACGTATCACCACCTTGAAAATTATGATGTGCAGGAAGAATTCCTTTCAAAAACTGACTCAGTTCTCACATGGAAACAATGGGTAGATGCTCCCTCTTCGAACACATAGGGTTGTTTTTTCAAGACCTATAGGTGGTTCTTCTATTCTGCTGAATATGCCTATTTTGATAAACATCACCTATCTCCACCTTGAAACACCTAAGTTACAGGAAGTATTCCTTTCAAAAACTAACACAAGTTTTGCAGAGAAAAAATGTGCTAGATGCTTCTGCTTCTAACACAGATGGTTTTCTTTTGAGAGGTATATGTGTTTCTTCAACTTAGCTGAATAGGCCTGTTTAATAAATTGTGCCTTGGCCAACTTTGAAAATGCTGATGTGCAGGAAGTATTCTCTCAAAAACTAACTCAATTCTCAGAGGGTAACAGTGTGCTAGGTGTTTGTACTTATAACAGAGAGGTTTTCTTCAAGAGATACATGTGTTTCTTCAGCTTAGCTGAGTAGGCCTATTTGGAACAAGGAGAACATATTTCCACCTTGAAAACTATGATTTGCAGGAAGTATTCCTTTCAAAACCTAACTCAGTTCTCACAGATGAACAGTGTTCTAGATGCTCCTGCTTCTGACACAAGTCATTCTCTTCGATAGGCACATGTGTTTCTACAACATAGCTGAATAGGACTTTTTGCAACAAAATGAGCCTTTCTCCACACTGAAAACTATGATTTGCAGGTAGAATGCCTTCCAAAACTGACTCAATTCTCAAAGGGATACAATACACTACTTTCTGTGCGTATAAAATAGATTGTTTTCTTTGGAGAGATACATTTGTCTCTTCAACTCAGCTGAATAGGCCTATTTGGAACAAACAGCACCTATCTCCAATTTGAAATACCTAAGCTTTAGGAAGTATTCCTATCAAATCTAACTGAATTCTCACAAAGGAATAATGTGCTAGATGGTCTTGCATCTAAAAGAGATGGTTTTCATTGAGAGATACCTGTGTTTTTTCCAAATAGCTGAATAGTCCTATTGGCAACAAAATGAGCGTTTCTCCACCTTTAAACCTACGATTTGCATGAAGTATTCTTTTTAAAAACTGACTCAATTCTCACAGGGAAACAATGTGCTAGATGCTCCTTCTTCTAACACAGATGGTTTTCTTTCAAGAGATACATGTGTTTCAACTCAGATAAATAGGCCTATTTGAAGCAAACAAAGCCTCTCTCCACCTTGAAACATGTCAGTTGAAGGAATTGTTCCGTTCAACAAGTAACTCTATTCTCACAGAGAAACAATGGGCTGGATGCTGCAGTTTCTAAAATACATGGTTTTCTTCGGAGAGATACATGTCTTTCTTCTACTTAGCTGTATACGCCTATTGGCAACAAAATGAGCATTTCAACACATTGAAAACTATGATTTGCAGGAAGCATTCCTTCCAAAACTTACTCATTCCTGCCAGGGTAACAATGCACTAGATGCTGCAGCTTATACCATAGATGGTTTTCTTTGCAGAGATACATGTGTCTCTTCCAATCAGATGAATAGTCCTATTTGTAGCAAAAAGTGTCTATCTCCACGTGGAAACACCAAAGTTGGAGGAAGTCTTCCTTTCAAAAGCTAACTCAGTTCTCACAGGGAAACAATGTGCTAGAGGTTCCGGCTTCTAGCACAGTGGTTTTATTCGAGAGATACATGTGTTTCTCAGCCTAGCTGAATAGTCCTATTTGGAACAAAATGAGCTGATATCCACCTTGGAAACTATGATTATAAGGAAGTATTCCTTCCAAAACTAACACAATTCTCACAATGAAACAATGCCCAAGATATGGTGCTGATAACATAGATGGTTTTCTTTGGAGAGATACATGTATTTCTTCAACTCAGCTAAAAAGGCTTCCTTGGAGCAAACATTGCCTATCTCCAGCTTGAAAGACCTAAGCTGTAGGAAGTATTCCTTTATAAAAAGCTCAATTCTCACAGGGAAACAAAGTGCTAGATGCTCTTTCATCTAACACAGATGGTTTTCTTCAAGAGATACATGTGTTTCATCAACTTACTTGTATAGGTCTATTTGCAACAAAATGAACGTATCACCACCTTGAAAATTATGATGTGCAGGAAGAATTCCTTTCAAAAATTGACTCAGTTCTCACATCGAAACAATGGGTAGATGCTCCCTCTTCGAACACATAGGGTTGTTTTTTCAAGAGCTATAGGTGGTTCTTCTATTCTGCTGAATATGCCTATTTTGATAAACAGCACCTATCTCCACCTTGAAACACCTAAGTTACAGGAAGTATTCCTTTCGAAAACTAACACAAGTTTTGCAGAGAAACAATGTGCTAGATGCTTCAGCTTCTAACACAGATGGTTTCCTTTTGAGAGGTATATGTGTTTCTTCAACTTAGCTGAATCGGACTGTTGAATAAATTGTGCCTTGGTCAACTTTGAAAATGCTGATGTGCAGGAAGTATTCCCTCAAAAACTAACTCAATTCTCAGAGGGTAACAGTGTGCTACATGCTGCTACTTATAACAGAGAGGTTTTCTTCAAGAGATACATGTGTTTCTTCAGCTTAGGTGAGTAGGCCTATTGGGAACAAATAGAACATATTTCCACCTTGAAAACTATGATTTACAGGAAGTATTCCTTTCAAAACCTAACTCAGTACTCACAGGTAAACAATGTGTTAGCTGCTCCTGCTTCTAACACAAGTCATTGTCTTCGATAGGCACGTGTTTCTACAACATAGCTGAATAGGACTTTTTGCAACAAAATGAGCCTTTCTCCACACTGAAAACTATGATTTGCAGGTAGAATTCCTTCCAAAACTGATTCAATTCTCAAAGGGATACAATACACTAGTTTCTGTGCTTATAAAATAGATTGTTTTCTTTGGAGAGATACATTTGTCTCTTCAACTCAGCTGAATATGCCTATTTGGAACAAACAGCACCTATCTCCAATTTGAAATACCTAAGCTGTAGGAAGTATTCCTATCAAATCTAACTCAATTCTCACAAAGGAATAATGTGCTAGATGGCCTTGCATCTAAAAGAGATGGTTTTCATTGAGAGATACCTGTGTTTTGTCAACATAGCTGAATAGGCCTATTTGCAACAAAATGAGCGTTTCTCCACCTTTAAACTTATGATTTACATGAAGAATTCTTTTTAAAAACTGACTCAATTCTCACAGGGAAACAATGTGCTAGATGCTCCTTCTTCTAACACAGATGGTTTTCTTTCAAGAGATACATGTGTTTCAACTCAGATGAATAGGCCAATTTGAAGCAAACAAAGCCTCTCTCCACCTTGAAACATGTCAGTTGCAGGAAGTGTTCCATTTGAAAAGTAACTCTATTCTCACAGAGAAACAATGGGCTGGATGCTGCAGATTCTAAAATACATGGTTTTCTTCGGAGAGGTACATGTGTTTCTTCTACTTAGCTGTATCGGCCTATTGGCAACAAAATGAGCATTTCAACACATTGAAAACTGTGATTTGCAGGAAGCATTCCTTCCAAAACTTACTCATTCCTCCCAGGGAAACAGTGCACTAGATGCTGCAGCTTATACTATAGATGTCTTTCTTTGGAGAGATACATGTGTCTCTTCCAATCCGATGAATAGTCCTATTTGTAGCAAAAAGTGTCTATCTCCACCTGGAAACACCAAAGTTGGAGGAAGTATTCCTTTCAAAAGCTAAATCAGTTCTCACAGGGAAACAATGTGCAAGAGGTTCCTGCTTCTAGCACAGTGGTTTTATTAGTGTTTCTCAGCCTAGCTGAATAGTCCTATTTGGAACAAAATGAGCTGATATCCACCTTGGAAACTATGATTATCAGGAAGTATTCCTTCCAAAACTAACACAATTCTCACAATGAAACAATGCCCAAGATATGGTGCTGATAACATAGATGGTTTTCTTTGGAGAGATACATGTATTTCTTCAACTCAGCTGAAAAGGCTTCCTTGGAGCAAACATCGCCTGTCTCCAGCTTGAAAGACCTAAGCTGTAGGAAGTATTCCTTTATAAAAAGCTCAATTCGCACAGGGAAACAAAGTGCTAGATGCTCTTTCATCTAACACAGATGGTGTTCTTCGAGAGATACATGTGTTTCATCACCTTACTTGTATAGGTCTATTTGCAAGAAAATGAACGTATCACCACGTTGAAAATTATGATGTGCAGGAAGAATTCCTTTCAAAAACTGACTCAGTTCTCACATGGAAACAATGGGTAGATGCTCCTTCTTCTAACACATAGGGTTGTTTTTTCAAGAGCTATAGGTGGTTCTTCTATTCTGCTGAATATGCCTATTTTGATAAACATCACCTATCTCCACCTTGAAACACCTAAGTTACAGGAAGTAGTTCTTTCAAAAACTAACTCAAGTTTTGCAGAGAAACAATGTGCTAGATGCTTCTGCTTCTAACACAGATGGTTTCCTTTTGAGAGGTATATGTGTTTCTTCAACTTAGCTGAATAGGCCTGTTTAATAAATTGTGCCTTTGTCAACTTTGAAAATGCTGATTGGCTGGAAGTATTCTATCAAAAATTAACTCAATTCTCAGAGGGTAACAGTGTGCTAGGTGTTTGTACTTATAACAGAGAGGTTTTCTTCAAGAGATACATGTGTTTCTTCAGCTTAGCTGAGTAGGCCTATTTGGAACAAGGAGAATATATTTCCACCTTGAAAACTATGATTTGCATTAAGTATTCCTTTCAAAACCTAACTCAGTTCTCACAGGTAAACAATGTGCTAGATGCTCCTGCTTCTGACACAAGTCATTCTCTTTGAAAGGCACATGTGTTTCTACAACATAGCTGAATAGGACTTTTTGCAACCAAATGAGCATTTCTCCACACTGAAAACTATGATTTGCAGGTAGAATGCCTTCCAAAACTGACTCAATTCTCAAAGGGATACAATACACTAGTTTCTGTGCTTATAAAATAGATTGTTTTCTTTGGAGAGATACATTTGTCTCTTCAACTCAGCTGAATAGGCCTATTTGGAACAAACAGCACCTATCTCCAATTTGAAATACCTAAGCTGTAGGAAGTATTCCTATCAAATCTAACTCAATTCTCACAAAGGAATAATGTGCTAGATGGCCTTGCATCTAAAAGAGATGGTTTTCATTGAGAGATACCTGTGTTTTGTCAACATAGCTGAATCGGCCTATTGGCAACAAAATGAGCGTTTCTCCACCTTTAAACCTGTGATTTGCATGAAGTATTCTTTTTAAAAACTGACTCAATTCTCACAGGGAAACAATGTGCTAGATGCTCCTTCTTCTAACACAGATGGTTTTCTTTCAAGAGATACATGTGTTTCAACTCAGATGAATAGGCCTATTTGAAGCAAACAAAGCCTCTCTCCACCTTGAAACATGTCAGTTGCAGGAAGTGTTCCATTCAACAAGTAACTCTATTCTCACAGAGAAACAATGGGCTGGATGCTGCAGTTTCTAAAATACATGGTTTTCTTCGGAGAGATACATGTCTTTCTTCTACTTAGCTGTATACGCCTATTGGCAACAAAATGAGCATTTCAACACATTGAAAACTATGATTTGCAGGTAGCATTCCTTCCAAAAGAAACTCATTCCTCCCAGGGAAACAATGCACTAGGTGCTGCAGCTTTTACCATAGATGGTTTTCTTTGGAGAGATACATGTGTCTCCTCCTATCCGATGAATAGTCCTATTTGTAGCAAAAAGTGTCTATCTCCACCTGGAAACACCAAAGTTGGAGGAAGTATTCCTTTCAAAAGCTAACTCAGTTCTCACAGGGAAACAATGTGCAAGAGGTTCCTGCTTCTAGCACAGTGGTTTTATTCGAGAGATACATGTGTTTCTCAGCCTAGCTGAATAGTCCTATTTGGAACAAAATGAGCTGATATCCACCTTGGAAACTATGATTATCAGGAAGTATTCCTTCCAAAACTAACACAATTCTCACAATGAAACAATGCCCAAGATATGGTGCTGATAACATAGATGGTTTTCTTTGGAGAGATACATGTATTTCTTCAACTCAGCTGAAAAGGCTTCCTTGGAGCAAACATCGCCTGTCTCCAGCTTGAAAGACCTAAGCTGTAGGAAGTATTCCTTTATAAAAAGCTCAATTCGCACAGGGAAACAAAGTGCTAGATGCTCTTTCATCTAACACAGATGGTGTTCTTCGAGAGATACATGTGTTTCATCACCTTACTTGTATAGGTCTATTTGCAAGAAAATGAACGTATCACCACGTTGAAAATTATGATGTGCAGGAAGAATTCCTTTCAAAAACTGACTCAGTTCTCACATGGAAACAATGGGTAGATGCTCCTTCTTCTAACACATAGGGTTGTTTTTTCAAGACCTATAGGTGGTTCTTCTATTCTGCTGAATATGCCTATTTTGATAAACAGCACCTATCTCCACCTTGAAACACCTAAGTTACAGGAAGTATTTCTTTCAAAAACTAACTCAAGTTTTGCAGAGAAACAATGTGCTAGATGCTTCTGCTTCTAACACAGATGGTTTCCTTTTGAGAGGTATATGTGTTTCTTCAACTTAGCTGAATAGGCCTGTTGAATAAATTGTGCTTTGGTCAACTTTGAAAATGCTGATGTGCAGGAAGTATTATCTCAAAAACTATCTCAATTCTCAGAGGGGAACAGTGTGCTAGACGTTTCTACTTATAACAGAGACGTTTTCTTCAAGAGATACATGTGTTTCTTCAGCTTAGCTGAGTAGGCCTATTTGGAACAAGGAGAACATATTTCCACCTTGAAAACTATGATTTGCAGGAAGTATTCCTTTCAAAACCTAACTCAGTTCTCACAGTTAAACAATGTGCTAGATGCTCCTGCTTCAGAAACAAGTCATTCTCTTTGAAAGGCACATGTGTTTCTACAACATAGCTGAATAGGACTTTTTGCAACAAAATGAGCCTTTCTCCACACTGAAAACTATGATTTGCAGGTAGAATTCCTTCCAAAACTGATTCAATTCTCAAAGGGATACAATACACTAGTTTCTGTGCTTATAAAATAGATTGTTTTCTTTGGAGAGATACATTTGTCTCTTCAACTCAGCTGAATAGGCCTATTTGGAACAAACAGCACCTATCTCCAATTTGAAATACCTAAGCTGTAGGAAGTATTCCTATCAAATCTAACTCAATTCTCACAAAGGAATAATGTGCTAGATGGTCTTGCATCTAAAAGAGATGGTTTTCATTGAGAGATACCTGTGTTTTGTCAACATAGCTGAATAGGCCTATTTGCAACAAAATGAGCGTTTCTCCACCTTTAAACTTATGATTTGCATGAAGAATTCTTTTTAAAAACTGACTCAATTCTCACAGGGAAACAATGTGCTAGATGCTCCTTCTTCTAACACAGATGGTTTTCTTTCAAGAGATACATGTGTTTCAACTCAGATGAATAGGCCTATTTGAAGCAAACAAAGCCTCTCTCCACCTTGAAACATGTCAGTTGAAGGAAGTGTTCCATTCAACAAGTAACTCTATTCTCACAGAGAAACAATGGGCTGGATGCTGCAGTTTTTAAAATACATGGTTTTCTTCGGAGAGATACATGTCTTTCTTCTACTTAGCTGTATACGCCTATTGGCAACAAAATGAGCATTTCAACACATTGAAAACTATGATTTGCAGGTAGCATTCCTTCCAAAAGAAACTCATTCCTCCCAGGGAAACAATGCACTAGATGCTGCAGCTTTTACCATAGATGGTTTTCTTTGGAGAGATACATGTGTCTCTTCCAATCCGATGAATAGTCCTATTTGTAGCAAAAAGTGTCTATCTCCACCTGGAAACACCAAAGTTGGAGGAAGTATTCCTTTCAAAAGCTAACTCAGTTCTCACAGGGAAACAATGTGCAAGAGGTTCCTGCTTCTAGCACAGTGGTTTTATTCGAGAGATACATGTGTTTCTCAGCCTAGCTGAATAGTCCTATTTGGAACAAAATGAGCTGATATCCACCTTGGAAACTATGATTATCAGGAAGTATTCCTTCCAAAACTAACACAATTCTCACAATGAAACAATGCCCAAGATATGGTGCTGATAACATAGATGGTTTTCTTTGGAGAGATACATGTATTTCTTCAACTCAGCTGAAAAGGCTTCCTTGGAGCAAACATCGCCTGTCTCCAGCTTGAAAGACCTAAGCTGTAGGAAGTATTCCTTTATAAAAAGCTCAATTCGCACAGGGAAACAAAGTGCTAGATGCTCTTTCATCTAACACAGATGGTGTTCTTCGAGAGATACATGTGTTTCATCACCTTACTTGTATAGGTCTATTTGCAACAAAATGTACGTATCACCACCTTGAAAATTATGATGTGCAGGAAGAATTCCTTTCAAAAACTGACTCAGTTCTCACATGGAAACAATGGGTAGATGCTCCCTCTTCGAACACATAGGGTTGTTTTTTCAAGACCTATAGGTGGTTCTTCTATTCTGCTGAATATGCCTATTTTGATAAACATCACCTATCTCCACCTTGAAACACCTAAGTTACAGGAAGTATTCCTTTCAAAAACTAACACAAGTTTTGCAGAGAAAAAATGTGCTAGATGCTTCTGCTTCTAACACAGATGGTTTTCTTTTGAGAGGTATATGTGTTTCTTCAACTTAGCTGAATAGGCCTGTTTAATAAATTGTGCCTTGGCCAACTTTGAAAATGCTGATGTGCAGGAAGTATTCTCTCAAAAACTAACTCAATTCTCAGAGGGTAACAGTGTGCTAGGTGTTTGTACTTATAACAGAGAGGTTTTCTTCAAGAGATACATGTGTTTCTTCAGCTTAGCTGAGTAGGCCTATTTGGAACAAGGAGAACATATTTCCACCTTGAAAACTATGATTTGCAGGAAGTATTCCTTTCAAAACCTAACTCAGTTCTCACAGATGAACAGTGTTCTAGATGCTCCTGCTTCTGACACAAGTCATTCTCTTCGATAGGCACATGTGTTTCTACAACATAGCTGAATAGGACTTTTTGCAACAAAATGAGCCTTTCTCCACACTGAAAACTATGATTTGCAGGTAGAATGCCTTCCAAAACTGACTCAATTCTCAAAGGGATACAATACACTACTTTCTGTGCGTATAAAATAGATTGTTTTCTTTGGAGAGATACATTTGTCTCTTCAACTCAGCTGAATAGGCCTATTTGGAACAAACAGCACCTATCTCCAATTTGAAATACCTAAGCTTTAGGAAGTATTCCTATCAAATCTAACTGAATTCTCACAAAGGAATAATGTGCTAGATGGTCTTGCATCTAAAAGAGATGGTTTTCATTGAGAGATACCTGTGTTTTTTCCAAATAGCTGAATAGTCCTATTGGCAACAAAATGAGCGTTTCTCCACCTTTAAACCTACGATTTGCATGAAGTATTCTTTTTAAAAACTGACTCAATTCTCACAGGGAAACAATGTGCTAGATGCTCCTTCTTCTAACACAGATGGTTTTCTTTCAAGAGATACATGTGTTTCAACTCAGATAAATAGGCCTATTTGAAGCAAACAAAGCCTCTCTCCACCTTGAAACATGTCAGTTGAAGGAATTGTTCCGTTCAACAAGTAACTCTATTCTCACAGAGAAACAATGGGCTGGATGCTGCAGTTTCTAAAATACATGGTTTTCTTCGGAGAGATACATGTCTTTCTTCTACTTAGCTGTATACGCCTATTGGCAACAAAATGAGCATTTCAACACATTGAAAACTATGATTTGCAGGAAGCATTCCTTCCAAAACTTACTCATTCCTGCCAGGGTAACAATGCACTAGATGCTGCAGCTTATACCATAGATGGTTTTCTTTGCAGAGATACATGTGTCTCTTCCAATCAGATGAATAGTCCTATTTGTAGCAAAAAGTGTCTGTCTCCACGTGGAAACACCAAAGTTGGAGGAAGTCTTCCTTTCAAAAGCTAACTCAGTTCTCACAGGGAAACAATGTGCTAGAGGTTCCGGCTTCTAGCACAGTGGTTTTATTCGAGAGATACATGTGTTTCTCAGCCTAGCTGAATAGTCCTATTTGGAACAAAATGAGCTGATATCCACCTTGGAAACTATGATTATAAGGAAGTATTCCTTCCAAAACTAACACAATTCTCACAATGAAACAATGCCCAAGATATGGTGCTGATAACATAGATGGTTTTCTTTGGAGAGATACATGTATTTCTTCAACTCAGCTAAAAAGGCTTCCTTGGAGCAAACATTGCCTATCTCCAGCTTGAAAGACCTAAGCTGTAGGAAGTATTCCTTTATAAAAAGCTCAATTCTCACAGGGAAACAAAGTGCTAGATGCTCTTTCATCTAACACAGATGGTTTTCTTCAAGAGATACATGTGTTTCATCAACTTACTTGTATAGGTCTATTTGCAACAAAATGAACGTATCACCACCTTGAAAATTATGATGTGCAGGAAGAATTCCTTTCAAAAATTGACTCAGTTCTCACATCGAAACAATGGGTAGATGCTCCCTCTTCGAACACATAGGGTTGTTTTTTCAAGAGCTATAGGTGGTTCTTCTATTCTGCTGAATATGCCTATTTTGATAAACAGCACCTATCTCCACCTTGAAACACCTAAGTTACAGGAAGTATTCCTTTCGAAAACTAACACAAGTTTTGCAGAGAAACAATGTGCTAGATGCTTCTGCTTCTAACACAGATGGTTTCCTTTTGAGAGGTATATGTGTTTCTTCAACTTAGCTGAATCGGACTGTTGAATAAATTGTGCCTTGGTCAACTTTGAAAATGCTGATGTGCAGGAAGTATTCCCTCAAAAACTAACTCAATTCTCAGAGGGTAACAGTGTGCTACATGCTGCTACTTATAACAGAGAGGTTTTCTTCAAGAGATACATGTGTTTCTTCAGCTTAGGTGAGTAGGCCTATTGGGAACAAATAGAACATATTTCCACCTTGAAAACTATGATTTACAGGAAGTATTCCTTTCAAAACCTAACTCAGTACTCACAGGTAAACAATGTGTTAGCTGCTCCTGCTTCTAACACAAGTCATTGTCTTCGATAGGCACGTGTTTCTACAACATAGCTGAATAGGACTTTTTGCAACAAAATGAGCCTTTCTCCACACTGAAAACTATGATTTGCAGGTAGAATTCCTTCCAAAACTGATTCAATTCTCAAAGGGATACAATACACTAGTTTCTGTGCTTATAAAATAGATTGTTTTCTTTGGAGAGATACATTTGTCTCTTCAACTCAGCTGAATATGCCTATTTGGAACAAACAGCACCTATCTCCAATTTGAAATACCTAAGCTGTAGGAAGTATTCCTATCAAATCTAACTCAATTCTCACAAAGGAATAATGTGCTAGATGGCCTTGCATCTAAAAGAGATGGTTTTCATTGAGAGATACCTGTGTTTTGTCAACATAGCTGAATAGGCCTATTTGCAACAAAATGAGCGTTTCTCCACCTTTAAACTTATGATTTGCATGAAGAATTCTTTTTAAAAACTGACTCAATTCTCACAGGGAAACAATGTGCTAGATGCTCCTTCTTCTAACACAGATGGTTTTCTTTCAAGAGATACATGTGTTTCAACTCAGATGAATAGGCCAATTTGAAGCAAACAAAGCCTCTCTCCACCTTGAAACATGTCAGTTGCAGGAAGTGTTCCATTTGAAAAGTAACTCTATTCTCACAGAGAAACAATGGGCTGGATGCTGCAGATTCTAAAATACATGGTTTTCTTCGGAGAGGTACATGTGTTTCTTCTACTTAGCTGTATCGGCCTATTGGCAACAAAATGAGCATTTCAACACATTGAAAACTGTGATTTGCAGGAAGCATTCCTTCCAAAACTTACTCATTCCTCCCAGGGAAACAGTGCACTAGATGCTGCAGCTTATACTATAGATGTCTTTCTTTGGAGAGATACATGTGTCTCTTCCAATCCGATGAATAGTCCTATTTGTAGCAAAAAGTGTCTATCTCCACCTGGAAACACCAAAGTTGGAGGAAGTATTCCTTTCAAAAGCTAAATCAGTTCTCACAGGGAAACAATGTGCAAGAGGTTCCTGCTTCTAGCACAGTGGTTTTATTAGTGTTTCTCAGCCTAGCTGAATAGTCCTATTTGGAACAAAATGAGCTGATATCCACCTTGGAAACTATGATTATCAGGAAGTATTCCTTCCAAAACTAACACAATTCTCACAATGAAACAATGCCCAAGATATGGTGCTGATAACATAGATGGTTTTCTTTGGAGAGATACATGTATTTCTTCAACTCAGCTGAAAAGGCTTCCTTGGAGCAAACATCGCCTGTCTCCAGCTTGAAAGACCTAAGCTGTAGGAAGTATTCCTTTATAAAAAGCTCAATTCGCACAGGGAAACAAAGTGCTAGATGCTCTTTCATCTAACACAGATGGTGTTCTTCGAGAGATACATGTGTTTCATCACCTTACTTGTATAGGTCTATTTGCAAGAAAATGAACGTATCACCACGTTGAAAATTATGATGTGCAGGAAGAATTCCTTTCAAAAACTGACTCAGTTCTCACATGGAAACAATGGGTAGATGCTCCTTCTTCTAACACATAGGGTTGTTTTTTCAAGAGCTATAGGTGGTTCTTCTATTCTGCTGAATATGCCTTTTTTGATAAACATCACCTATCTCCACCTTGAAACACCTAAGTTACAGGAAGTAGTTCTTTCAAAAACTAACTCAAGTTTTGCAGAGAAACAATGTGCTAGATGCTTCTGCTTCTAACACAGATGGTTTCCTTTTGAGAGGTATATGTGTTTCTTCAACTTAGCTGAATAGGCCTGTTTAATAAATTGTGCCTTTGTCAACTTTGAAAATGCTGATTGGCTGGAAGTATTCTATCAAAAATTAACTCAATTCTCAGAGGGTAACAGTGTGCTAGGTGTTTGTACTTATAACAGAGAGGTTTTCTTCAAGAGATACATGTGTTTCTTCAGCTTAGCTGAGTAGGCCTATTTGGAACAAGGAGAATATATTTCCACCTTGAAAACTATGATTTGCATTAAGTATTCCTTTCAAAACCTAACTCAGTTCTCACAGGTAAACAATGTGCTAGATGCTCCTGCTTCTGACACAAGTCATTCTCTTTGAAAGGCACATGTGTTTCTACAACATAGCTGAATAGGACTTTTTGCAACCAAATGAGCCTTTCTCCACACTGAAAACTATGATTTGCAGGTAGAATGCCTTCCAAAACTGACTCAATTCTCAAAGGGATACAATACACTAGTTTCTGTGCTTATAAAATAGATTGTTTTCTTTGGAGAGATACATTTGTCTCTTCAACTCAGCTGAATAGGCCTATTTGGAACAAACAGCACCTATCTCCAATTTGAAATACCTAAGCTGTAGGAAGTATTCCTATCAAATCTAACTCAATTCTCACAAAGGAATAATGTGCTAGATGGCCTTGCATCTAAAAGAGATGGTTTTCATTGAGAGATACCTGTGTTTTGTCAACATAGCTGAATCGGCCTATTGGCAACAAAATGAGCGTTTCTCCACCTTTAAACCTGTGATTTGCATGAAGTATTCTTTTTAAAAACTGACTCAATTCTCACAGGGAAACAATGTGCTAGATGCTCCTTCTTCTAACACAGATGGTTTTCTTTCAAGAGATACATGTGTTTCAACTCAGATGAATAGGCCTATTTGAAGCAAACAAAGCCTCTCTCCACCTTGAAACATGTCAGTTGCAGGAAGTGTTCCATTCAACAAGTAACTCTATTCTCACAGAGAAACAATGGGCTGGATGCTGCAGTTTCTAAAATACATGGTTTTCTTCGGAGAGATACATGTCTTTCTTCTACTTAGCTGTATACGCCTATTGGCAACAAAATGAGCATTTCAACACATTGAAAACTATGATTTGCAGGTAGCATTCCTTCCAAAAGAAACTCATTCCTCCCAGGGAAACAATGCACTAGGTGCTGCAGCTTTTACCATAGATGGTTTTCTTTGGAGAGATACATGTGTCTCCTCCTATCCGATGAATAGTCCTATTTGTAGCAAAAAGTGTCTATCTCCACCTGGAAACACCAAAGTTGGAGGAAGTATTCCTTTCAAAAGCTAACTCAGTTCTCACAGGGAAACAATGTGCAAGAGGTTCCTGCTTCTAGCACAGTGGTTTTATTCGAGAGATACATGTGTTTCTCAGCCTAGCTGAATAGTCCTATTTGGAACAAAATGAGCTGATATCCACCTTGGAAACTATGATTATCAGGAAGTATTCCTTCCAAAACTAACACAATTCTCACAATGAAACAATGCCCAAGATATGGTGCTGATAACATAGATGGTTTTCTTTGGAGAGATACATGTATTTCTTCAACTCAGCTGAAAAGGCTTCCTTGGAGCAAACATCGCCTGTCTCCAGCTTGAAAGACCTAAGCTGTAGGAAGTATTCCTTTATAAAAAGCTCAATTCGCACAGGGAAACAAAGTGCTAGATGCTCTTTCATCTAACACAGATGGTGTTCTTCGAGAGATACATGTGTTTCATCACCTTACTTGTATAGGTCTATTTGCAAGAAAATGAACGTATCACCACGTTGAAAATTATGATGTGCAGGAAGAATTCCTTTCAAAAACTGACTCAGTTCTCACATGGAAACAATGGGTAGATGCTCCTTCTTCTAACACATAGGGTTGTTTTTTCAAGACCTATAGGTGGTTCTTCTATTCTGCTGAATATGCCTATTTTGATAAACAGCACCTATCTCCACCTTGAAACACCTAAGTTACAGGAAGTATTTCTTTCAAAAACTAACTCAAGTTTTGCAGAGAAACAATGTGCTAGATGCTTCTGCTTCTAACACAGATGGTTTCCTTTTGAGAGGTATATGTGTTTCTTCAACTTAGCTGAATAGGCCTGTTGAATAAATTGTGCTTTGGTCAACTTTGAAAATGCTGATGTGCAGGAAGTATTATCTCAAAAACTATCTCAATTCTCAGAGGGGAACAGTGTGCTAGACGTTTCTACTTATAACAGAGACGTTTTCTTCAAGAGATACATGTGTTTCTTCAGCTTAGCTGAGTAGGCCTATTTGGAACAAGGAGAACATATTTCCACCTTGAAAACTATGATTTGCAGGAAGTATTCCTTTCAAAACCTAACTCAGTTCTCACAGTTAAACAATGTGCTAGATGCTCCTGCTTCAGAAACAAGTCATTCTCTTTGAAAGGCACATGTGTTTCTACAACATAGCTGAATAGGACTTTTTGCAACAAAATGAGCCTTTCTCCACACTGAAAACTATGATTTGCAGGTAGAATTCCTTCCAAAACTGATTCAATTCTCAAAGGGATACAATACACTAGTTTCTGTGCTTATAAAATAGATTGTTTTCTTTGGAGAGATACATTTGTCTCTTCAACTCAGCTGAATAGGCCTATTTGGAACAAACAGCACCTATCTCCAATTTGAAATACCTAAGCTGTAGGAAGTATTCCTATCAAATCTAACTCAATTCTCACAAAGGAATAATGTGCTAGATGGTCTTGCATCTAAAAGAGATGGTTTTCATTGAGAGATACCTGTGTTTTGTCAACATAGCTGAATAGGCCTATTTGCAACAAAATGAGCGTTTCTCCACCTTTAAACTTATGATTTGCATGAAGAATTCTTTTTAAAAACTGACTCAATTCTCACAGGGAAACAATGTGCTAGATGCTCCTTCTTCTAACACAGATGGTTTTCTTTCAAGAGATACATGTGTTTCAACTCAGATGAATAGGCCTATTTGAAGCAAACAAAGCCTCTCTCCACCTTGAAACATGTCAGTTGAAGGAAGTGTTCCATTCAACAAGTAACTCTATTCTCACAGAGAAACAATGGGCTGGATGCTGCAGTTTCTAAAATACATGGTTTTCTTCGGAGAGATACATGTCTTTCTTCTACTTAGCTGTATACGCCTATTGGCAACAAAATGAGCATTTCAACACATTGAAAACTATGATTTGCAGGTAGCATTCCTTCCAAAAGAAACTCATTCCTCCCAGGGAAACAATGCACTAGATGCTGCAGCTTTTACCATAGATGGTTTTCTTTGGAGAGATACATGTGTCTCTTCCAATCCGATGAATAGTCCTATTTGTAGCAAAAAGTGTCTATCTCCACCTGGAAACACCAAAGTTGGAGGAAGTATTCCTTTCAAAAGCTAACTCAGTTCTCACAGGGAAACAATGTGCAAGAGGTTCCTGCTTCTAGCACAGTGGTTTTATTCGAGAGATACATGTGTTTCTCAGCCTAGCTGAATAGTCCTATTTGGAACAAAATGAGCTGATATCCACCTTGGAAACTATGATTATCAGGAAGTATTCCTTCCAAAACTAACACAATTCTCACAATGAAACAATGCCCAAGATATGGTGCTGATAACATAGATGGTTTTCTTTGGAGAGATACATGTATTTCTTCAACTCAGCTGAAAAGGCTTCCTTGGAGCAAACATCGCCTGTCTCCAGCTTGAAAGACCTAAGCTGTAGGAAGTATTCCTTTATAAAAAGCTCAATTCGCACAGGGAAACAAAGTGCTAGATGCTCTTTCATCTAACACAGATGGTGTTCTTCGAGAGATACATGTGTTTCATCACCTTACTTGTATAGGTCTATTTGCAAGAAAATGAACGTATCACCACGTTGAAAATTATGATGTGCAGGAAGAATTCCTTTCAAAAACTGACTCAGTTCTCACATGGAAACAATTGGTAGATGCTCCTTCTTCTAACACATAGGGTTGTTTTTTCAAGACCTATAGGTGGTTCTTCTATTCTGCTGAATATGCCTATTTTGATAAACAGCACCTATCTCCACCTTGAAACACCTAAGTTACAGGAAGTATTTCTTTCAAAAACTAACTCAAGTTTTGCAGAGAAACAATGTGCTAGATGCTTCTGCTTCTAACACAGATGGTTTCCTTTTGAGAGGTATATGTGTTTCTTCAACTTAGCTGAATAGGCCTGTTGAATAAATTGTGCTTTGGTCAACTTTGAAAATGCTGATGTGCAGGAAGTATTATCTCAAAAACTATCTCAATTCTCAGAGGGGAACAGTGTGCTAGACGTTTCTACTTATAACAGAGACGTTTTCTTCAAGAGATACATGTGTTTCTTCAGCTTAGCTGAGTAGGCCTATTTGGAACAAGGAGAACATATTTCCACCTTGAAAACTATGATTTGCAGGAAGTATTCCTTTCAAAACCTAACTCAGTTCTCACAGTTAAACAATGTGCTAGATGCTCCTGCTTCAGAAACAAGTCATTCTCTTTGAAAGGCACATGTGTTTCTACAACATAGCTGAATAGGACTTTTTGCAACAAAATGAGCCTTTCTCCACACTGAAAACTATGATTTGCAGGTAGAATTCCTTCCAAAACTGATTCAATTCTCAAAGGGATACAATACACTAGTTTCTGTGCTTATAAAATAGATTGTTTTCTTTGGAGAGATACATTTGTCTCTTCAACTCAGCTGAATAGGCCTATTTGGAACAAACAGCACCTATCTCCAATTTGAAATACCTAAGCTGTAGGAAGTATTCCTATCAAATCTAACTCAATTCTCACAAAGGAATAATGTGCTAGATGGTCTTGCATCTAAAAGAGATGGTTTTCATTGAGAGATACCTGTGTTTTGTCAACATAGCTGAATCGGCCTATTTGCAACAAAATGAGCGTTTCTCCACCTTTAAACCTGTGATTTGCATGAAGTATTCTTTTTAAAAACTGACTCAATTCTCACAGGGAAACAATGTGCTAGATGCTCCTTCTTCTAACACAGATGGTTTTCTTTCAAGAGATACATGTGTTTCAACTCAGATGAATAGGCCAATTTGAAGCAAACAAAGCCTCTCTCCACCTTGAAACATGTCAGTTGCAGGAAGTGTTCCATTTGAAAAGTAACTCTATTCTCACAGAGAAACAATGGGCTGGATGCTGCAGATTCTAAAATACATGATTTTCTTCGGAGAGGTACATGTGTTTCTTCTACTTAGCTGTATCGGCCTATTGGCAACAAAATGAGCATTTCAACACATTGAAAACTGTGATTTGCAGGAAGCATTCCTTCCAAAACTTACTCATTCCTCCCAGGGAAACAATGCACTAGATGCTGCAGCTTATACCATAGATGGTTTTCTTTGGAGAGATACATGTGTCTCTTCAAATCCGATGAATAGTCCTATTTGTATCAAAAAGTGTCTATCTACACCTGGAAACACCAAAGTTGGAGGAAGCATTCCTTTCAAAAGCTAACTCAGTTCTCACAGGGAAACAATGTGCTAGAGGTTCCTGCTTCTAGCACAGTGGTTTTATTCGAGAGATACATGTGTTTCTCAGCCTAGCTGAATAGTATTATTTGGAACAAAATGAGCTGATATCCACCTTGGAAACTATGATTATCAGGAAGTATTCCTTCCAAAACTAACACAATTCTCACAATGAAACAATGCCCAAGATATGGTGCTGATAACATAGATGGTTTTCTTTGGAGAGATACATGTATTTCTTCAACTCAGCTGAAAAGGCTTCCTTGGAGCAAACATCGCCTATCTCCAGCTTGAAAGACCTAAGCTGTAGGAAGTATTCCTTTATAAAAAGCTCAGTTCTCACAGGGAAACAAAGTGCTAGATGCTCTTTCATCTAACACAGATGGTTTTCTTCGAGAGATACATGTGTTTCATCGCCTTACTTGTATAGGTCTATTTGCAACAAAATGAACGTATCACCACCTTGAAAATTATGATGTGCAGGAAGAATTCCTTTCAAAAACTGACTCAGTTCTCACATGGAAACAATGGGTAGATGCTCCCTCTTCTAACACATAGGGTTGTTTTTTCAAGAGCTATAGGTGGTTCTTCTATTCTGCTGAATATGCTTATTTTGATAAACAGCACCTATCTCCACCTTGAAACACCTAAGTTACAGGAAGTATTCCTTTCAAAAACTAACACAAGTTTTGCAGAGAAAAAATGTGCTAGATGCTTCTGCTTCTAACACAGATGGTTTTCTTTTGAGAGGTATATGTGTTTCTTCAACTTAGCTGAACAGGCCTGTTTAATAAATTGTGCCATGGTCAACTTTGAAAATGCTGATGTGCAGGAAGTATTCTCTCAAAAACTAACTCAATTCTCAGAGGGTAACAGTGTGCTAGGTGTTTGTACTTATAACAGAGAGGTTTTCTTCAAGAGATACATGTGTTTCTTCAGCTTAGCTGAGTAGGCCTATTTGGAACAAGGAGAACATATTTCCACCTTGAAAACTGTGATTTGCATTGAGTATTCCTTTCAAAACCTAACTCAGTTCTCACAGGTAAACAATGTGATAGATCCTCCTGCTTCTGACACAAGTCATTCTCTTTGAAAGGCACATGTGTTTCTACAACATAGCTGAATAGGACTTTTTGCAACAAAATGAGCCTTTCTCCACACAGAAAACTATGATTTCCTGGTAGAATTCCTTCCAAAACTGACTCAATTCTCTAAGGGATACAATACACTAGTTTCTGTGCTTATAAAATAGATTGTTTTCTTTGGAGAGATACATTTGTCTCTTCAACTCAGCTGAATAGGACTATTTGGAACAAACAGCACCTATCTCCAATTTGAAATACCTAAGCTGTAGGAAGTATTCCTATCAAATCTAACTCAATTCTCACAAAGGAATAATGTGCTAGATGGCCTTGCATCTAAAAGAGATGGTTTTCATTGAGAGATACCTGTGTTTTGTCAACATAGCTGAATCGGCCTATTGGCAACAAAATGAGCGTTTCTCCACCTTTAAACCTGTGATTTGCATGAAGTATTCTTTTTAAAAACTGACTCAATTCTCACAGGGAAACAATGTGCTAGATGCTCCTTCTTCTAACACAGATGGTTTTCTTTCAAGAGATACATGTGTTTCAACTAAGATGAATAGGCCTATTTGAAGCAAACAAAGCCTCTCTCCACCTTGAAACATGTCAGTTGAAGGAAGTGTTCCATTCAACAAGTAACTCTATTCTCACAGAGAAACAATGGGCTGGATGCTGCAGTTTCTAAAATACATGGTTTTCTTCGGAGAGATACATGTCTTTCTTCTACTTAGCTGTATACGCCTATTGGCAACAAAATGAGCATTTCAACACATTGAAAACTATGATTTGCAGGAAGCATTCCTTCCAAAACTTACTCATTCCTGCCAGGGTAACAATGCACTAGATGCTGCAGCTTATACCATAGATGGTTTTCTTTGCAGAGATACATGTGTCTCTTCCAATCAGATGAATAGTCCTATTTGTAGCAAAAAGTGTCTGTCTCCACGTGGAAACACCAAAGTTGGAGGAAGTCTTCCTTTCAAAAGCTAACTCAGTTCTCACAGGGAAACAATGTGCTAGAGGTTCCGGCTTCTAGCACAGTGGTTTTATTCGAGAGATACATGTGTTTCTCAGCCTAGCTGAATAGTCCTATTTGGAACAAAATGAGCTGATATCCACCTTGGAAACTATGATTATAAGGAAGTATTCCTTCCAAAACTAACACAATTCTCACAATGAAACAATGCCCAAGATATGGTGCTGATAACATAGATGGTTTTCTTTGGAGAGATACATGTATTTCTTCAACTCAGCTAAAAAGGCTTCCTTGGAGCAAACATTGCCTATCTCCAGCTTGAAAGACCTAAGCTGTAGGAAGTATTCCTTTATAAAAAGCTCAATTCTCACAGGGAAACAAAGTGCTAGATGCTCTTTCATCTAACACAGATGGTTTTCTTCAAGAGATACATGTGTTTCATCAACTTACTTGTATAGGTCTATTTGCAACAAAATGAACGTATCACCACCTTGAAAATTATGATGTGCAGGAAGAATTCCTTTCAAAAATTGACTCAGTTCTCACATCGAAACAATGGGTAGATGCTCCCTCTTCGAACACATAGGGTTGTTTTTTCAAGAGCTATAGGTGGTTCTTCTATTCTGCTGAATATGCCTATTTTGATAAACAGCACCTATCTCCACCTTGAAACACCTAAGTTACAGGAAGTATTCCTTTCGAAAACTAACACAAGTTTTGCAGAGAAACAATGTGCTAGATGCTTCTGCTTCTAACACAGATGGTTTCCTTTTGAGAGGTATATGTGTTTCTTCAACTTAGCTGAATCGGACTGTTGAATAAATTGTGCCTTGGTCAACTTTGAAAATGCTGATGTGCAGGAAGTATTCCCTCAAAAACTAACTCAATTCTCAGAGGGTAACAGTGTGCTACATGCTGCTACTTATAACAGAGAGGTTTTCTTCAAGAGATACATGTGTTTCTTCAGCTTAGGTGAGTAGGCCTATTGGGAACAAATAGAACATATTTCCACCTTGAAAACTATGATTTACAGGAAGTATTCCTTTCAAAACCTAACTCAGTACTCACAGGTAAACAATGTGTTAGCTGCTCCTGCTTCTAACACAAGTCATTGTCTTCGATAGGCACGTGTTTCTACAACATAGCTGAATAGGACTTTTTGCAACAAAATGAGCCTTTCTCCACACTGAAAACTATGATTTGCAGGTAGAATTCCTTCCAAAACTGATTCAATTCTCAAAGGGATACAATACACTAGTTTCTGTGCTTATAAAATAGATTGTTTTCTTTGGAGAGATACATTTGTCTCTTCAACTCAGCTGAATATGCCTATTTGGAACAAACAGCACCTATCTCCAATTTGAAATACCTAAGCTGTAGGAAGTATTCCTATCAAATCTAACTCAATTCTCACAAAGGAATAATGTGCTAGATGGCCTTGCATCTAAAAGAGATGGTTTTCATTGAGAGATACCTGTGTTTTGTCAACATAGCTGAATAGGCCTATTTGCAACAAAATGAGCGTTTCTCCACCTTTAAACTTATGATTTGCATGAAGAATTCTTTTTAAAAACTGACTCAATTCTCACAGGGAAACAATGTGCTAGATGCTCCTTCTTCTAACACAGATGGTTTTCTTTCAAGAGATACATGTGTTTCAACTCAGATGAATAGGCCAATTTGAAGCAAACAAAGCCTCTCTCCACCTTGAAACATGTCAGTTGCAGGAAGTGTTCCATTTGAAAAGTAACTCTATTCTCACAGAGAAACAATGGGCTGGATGCTGCAGATTCTAAAATACATGGTTTTCTTCGGAGAGGTACATGTGTTTCTTCTACTTAGCTGTATCGGCCTATTGGCAACAAAATGAGCATTTCAACACATTGAAAACTGTGATTTGCAGGAAGCATTCCTTCCAAAACTTACTCATTCCTCCCAGGGAAACAGTGCACTAGATGCTGCAGCTTATACTATAGATGTCTTTCTTTGGAGAGATACATGTGTCTCTTCCAATCCGATGAATAGTCCTATTTGTAGCAAAAAGTGTCTATCTCCACCTGGAAACACCAAAGTTGGAGGAAGTATTCCTTTCAAAAGCTAAATCAGTTCTCACAGGGAAACAATGTGCAAGAGGTTCCTGCTTCTAGCACAGTGGTTTTATTAGTGTTTCTCAGCCTAGCTGAATAGTCCTATTTGGAACAAAATGAGCTGATATCCACCTTGGAAACTATGATTATCAGGAAGTATTCCTTCCAAAACTAACACAATTCTCACAATGAAACAATGCCCAAGATATGGTGCTGATAACATAGATGGTTTTCTTTGGAGAGATACATGTATTTCTTCAACTCAGCTGAAAAGGCTTCCTTGGAGCAAACATCGCCTGTCTCCAGCTTGAAAGACCTAAGCTGTAGGAAGTATTCCTTTATAAAAAGCTCAATTCGCACAGGGAAACAAAGTGCTAGATGCTCTTTCATCTAACACAGATGGTGTTCTTCGAGAGATACATGTGTTTCATCACCTTACTTGTATAGGTCTATTTGCAAGAAAATGAACGTATCACCACGTTGAAAATTATGATGTGCAGGAAGAATTCCTTTCAAAAACTGACTCAGTTCTCACATGGAAACAATGGGTAGATGCTCCTTCTTCTAACACATAGGGTTGTTTTTTCAAGAGCTATAGGTGGTTCTTCTATTCTGCTGAATATGCCTTTTTTGATAAACATCACCTATCTCCACCTTGAAACACCTAAGTTACAGGAAGTAGTTCTTTCAAAAACTAACTCAAGTTTTGCAGAGAAACAATGTGCTAGATGCTTCTGCTTCTAACACAGATGGTTTCCTTTTGAGAGGTATATGTGTTTCTTCAACTTAGCTGAATAGGCCTGTTTAATAAATTGTGCCTTTGTCAACTTTGAAAATGCTGATTGGCTGGAAGTATTCTATCAAAAATTAACTCAATTCTCAGAGGGTAACAGTGTGCTAGGTGTTTGTACTTATAACAGAGAGGTTTTCTTCAAGAGATACATGTGTTTCTTCAGCTTAGCTGAGTAGGCCTATTTGGAACAAGGAGAATATATTTCCACCTTGAAAACTATGATTTGCATTAAGTATTCCTTTCAAAACCTAACTCAGTTCTCACAGGTAAACAATGTGCTAGATGCTCCTGCTTCTGACACAAGTCATTCTCTTTGAAAGGCACATGTGTTTCTACAACATAGCTGAATAGGACTTTTTGCAACCAAATGAGCCTTTCTCCACACTGAAAACTATGATTTGCAGGTAGAATGCCTTCCAAAACTGACTCAATTCTCAAAGGGATACAATACACTAGTTTCTGTGCTTATAAAATAGATTGTTTTCTTTGGAGAGATACATTTGTCTCTTCAACTCAGCTGAATAGGCCTATTTGGAACAAACAGCACCTATCTCCAATTTGAAATACCTAAGCTGTAGGAAGTATTCCTATCAAATCTAACTCAATTCTCACAAAGGAATAATGTGCTAGATGGCCTTGCATCTAAAAGAGATGGTTTTCATTGAGAGATACCTGTGTTTTGTCAACATAGCTGAATCGGCCTATTGGCAACAAAATGAGCGTTTCTCCACCTTTAAACCTGTGATTTGCATGAAGTATTCTTTTTAAAAACTGACTCAATTCTCACAGGGAAACAATGTGCTAGATGCTCCTTCTTCTAACACAGATGGTTTTCTTTCAAGAGATACATGTGTTTCAACTCAGATGAATAGGCCTATTTGAAGCAAACAAAGCCTCTCTCCACCTTGAAACATGTCAGTTGCAGGAAGTGTTCCATTCAACAAGTAACTCTATTCTCACAGAGAAACAATGGGCTGGATGCTGCAGTTTCTAAAATACATGGTTTTCTTCGGAGAGATACATGTCTTTCTTCTACTTAGCTGTATACGCCTATTGGCAACAAAATGAGCATTTCAACACATTGAAAACTATGATTTGCAGGTAGCATTCCTTCCAAAAGAAACTCATTCCTCCCAGGGAAACAATGCACTAGATGCTGCAGCTTTTACCATAGATGGTTTTCTTTGGAGAGATACATGTGTCTCCTCCAATCCGATGAATAGTCCTATTTGTAGCAAAAAGTGTCTATCTCCACCTGGAAACACCAAAGTTGGAGGAAGTATTCCTTTCAAAAGCTAACTCAGTTCTCACAGGGAAACAATGTGCAAGAGGTTCCTGCTTCTAGCACAGTGGTTTTATTCGAGAGATACATGTGTTTCTCAGCCTAGCTGAATAGTCCTATTTGGAACAAAATGAGCTGATATCCACCTTGGAAACTATGATTATCAGGAAGTATTCCTTCCAAAACTAACACAATTCTCACAATGAAACAATGCCCAAGATATGGTGCTGATAACATAGATGGTTTTCTTTGGAGAGATACATGTATTTCTTCAACTCAGCTGAAAAGGCTTCCTTGGAGCAAACATCGCCTGTCTCCAGCTTGAAAGACCTAAGCTGTAGGAAGTATTCCTTTATAAAAAGCTCAATTCGCACAGGGAAACAAAGTGCTAGATGCTCTTTCATCTAACACAGATGGTGTTCTTCGAGAGATACATGTGTTTCATCACCTTACTTGTATAGGTCTATTTGCAAGAAAATGAACGTATCACCACGTTGAAAATTATGATGTGCAGGAAGAATTCCTTTCAAAAACTGACTCAGTTCTCACATGGAAACAATGGGTAGATGCTCCTTCTTCTAACACATAGGGTTGTTTTTTCAAGACCTATAGGTGGTTCTTCTATTCTGCTGAATATGCCTATTTTGATAAACAGCACCTATCTCCACCTTGAAACACCTAAGTTACAGGAAGTATTTCTTTCAAAAACTAACTCAAGTTTTGCAGAGAAACAATGTGCTAGATGCTTCTGCTTCTAACACAGATGGTTTCCTTTTGAGAGGTATATGTGTTTCTTCAACTTAGCTGAATAGGCCTGTTGAATAAATTGTGCTTTGGTCAACTTTGAAAATGCTGATGTGCAGGAAGTATTATCTCAAAAACTATCTCAATTCTCAGAGGGGAACAGTGTGCTAGACGTTTCTACTTATAACAGAGACGTTTTCTTCAAGAGATACATGTGTTTCTTCAGCTTAGCTGAGTAGGCCTATTTGGAACAAGGAGAACATATTTCCACCTTGAAAACTATGATTTGCAGGAAGTATTCCTTTCAAAACCTAACTCAGTTCTCACAGTTAAACAATGTGCTAGATGCTCCTGCTTCAGAAACAAGTCATTCTCTTTGAAAGGCACATGTGTTTCTACAACATAGCTGAATAGGACTTTTTGCAACAAAATGAGCCTTTCTCCACACTGAAAACTATGATTTGCAGGTAGAATTCCTTCCAAAACTGATTCAATTCTCAAAGGGATACAATACACTAGTTTCTGTGCTTATAAAATAGATTGTTTTCTTTGGAGAGATACATTTGTCTCTTCAACTCAGCTGAATAGGCCTATTTGGAACAAACAGCACCTATCTCCAATTTGAAATACCTAAGCTGTAGGAAGTATTCCTATCAAATCTAACTCAATTCTCACAAAGGAATAATGTGCTAGATGGTCTTGCATCTAAAAGAGATGGTTTTCATTGAGAGATACCTGTGTTTTGTCAACATAGCTGAATAGGCCTATTTGCAACAAAATGAGCGTTTCTCCACCTTTAAACTTATGATTTGCATGAAGAATTCTTTTTAAAAACTGACTCAATTCTCACAGGGAAACAATGTGCTAGATGCTCCTTCTTCTAACACAGATGGTTTTCTTTCAAGAGATACATGTGTTTCAACTCAGATGAATAGGCCTATTTGAAGCAAACAAAGCCTCTCTCCACCTTGAAACATGTCAGTTGAAGGAAGTGTTCCATTCAACAAGTAACTCTATTCTCACAGAGAAACAATGGGCTGGATGCTGCAGTTTCTAAAATACATGGTTTTCTTCGGAGAGATACATGTCTTTCTTCTACTTAGCTGTATACGCCTATTGGCAACAAAATGAGCATTTCAACACATTGAAAACTATGATTTGCAGGTAGCATTCCTTCCAAAAGAAACTCATTCCTCCCAGGGAAACAATGCACTAGATGCTGCAGCTTTTACCATAGATGGTTTTCTTTGGAGAGATACATGTGTCTCTTCCAATCCGATGAATAGTCCTATTTGTAGCAAAAAGTGTCTATCTCCACCTGGAAACACCAAAGTTGGAGGAAGTATTCCTTTCAAAAGCTAACTCAGTTCTCACAGGGAAACAATGTGCAAGAGGTTCCTGCTTCTAGCACAGTGGTTTTATTCGAGAGATACATGTGTTTCTCAGCCTAGCTGAATAGTCCTATTTGGAACAAAATGAGCTGATATCCACCTTGGAAACTATGATTATCAGGAAGTATTCCTTCCAAAACTAACACAATTCTCACAATGAAACAATGCCCAAGATATGGTGCTGATAACATAGATGGTTTTCTTTGGAGAGATACATGTATTTCTTCAACTCAGCTGAAAAGGCTTCCTTGGAGCAAACATCGCCTGTCTCCAGCTTGAAAGACCTAAGCTGTAGGAAGTATTCCTTTATAAAAAGCTCAATTCGCACAGGGAAACAAAGTGCTAGATGCTCTTTCATCTAACACAGATGGTGTTCTTCGAGAGATACATGTGTTTCATCACCTTACTTGTATAGGTCTATTTGCAAGAAAATGAACGTATCACCACGTTGAAAATTATGATGTGCAGGAAGAATTCCTTTCAAAAACTGACTCAGTTCTCACATGGAAACAATTGGTAGATGCTCCTTCTTCTAACACATAGGGTTGTTTTTTCAAGACCTATAGGTGGTTCTTCTATTCTGCTGAATATGCCTATTTTGATAAACAGCACCTATCTCCACCTTGAAACACCTAAGTTACAGGAAGTATTTCTTTCAAAAACTAACTCAAGTTTTGCAGAGAAACAATGTGCTAGATGCTTCTGCTTCTAACACAGATGGTTTCCTTTTGAGAGGTATATGTGTTTCTTCAACTTAGCTGAATAGGCCTGTTGAATAAATTGTGCTTTGGTCAACTTTGAAAATGCTGATGTGCAGGAAGTATTATCTCAAAAACTATCTCAATTCTCAGAGGGGAACAGTGTGCTAGACGTTTCTACTTATAACAGAGACGTTTTCTTCAAGAGATACATGTGTTTCTTCAGCTTAGCTGAGTAGGCCTATTTGGAACAAGGAGAACATATTTCCACCTTGAAAACTATGATTTGCAGGAAGTATTCCTTTCAAAACCTAACTCAGTTCTCACAGTTAAACAATGTGCTAGATGCTCCTGCTTCAGAAACAAGTCATTCTCTTTGAAAGGCACATGTGTTTCTACAACATAGCTGAATAGGACTTTTTGCAACAAAATGAGCCTTTCTCCACACTGAAAACTATGATTTGCAGGTAGAATTCCTTCCAAAACTGATTCAATTCTCAAAGGGATACAATACACTAGTTTCTGTGCTTATAAAATAGATTGTTTTCTTTGGAGAGATACATTTGTCTCTTCAACTCAGCTGAATAGGCCTATTTGGAACAAACAGCACCTATCTCCAATTTGAAATACCTAAGCTGTAGGAAGTATTCCTATCAAATCTAACTCAATTCTCACAAAGGAATAATGTGCTAGATGGTCTTGCATCTAAAAGAGATGGTTTTCATTGAGAGATACCTGTGTTTTGTCAACATAGCTGAATCGGCCTATTTGCAACAAAATGAGCGTTTCTCCACCTTTAAACCTGTGATTTGCATGAAGTATTCTTTTTAAAAACTGACTCAATTCTCACAGGGAAACAATGTGCTAGATGCTCCTTCTTCTAACACAGATGGTTTTCTTTCAAGAGATACATGTGTTTCAACTCAGATGAATAGGCCAATTTGAAGCAAACAAAGCCTCTCTCCACCTTGAAACATGTCAGTTGCAGGAAGTGTTCCATTTGAAAAGTAACTCTATTCTCACAGAGAAACAATGGGCTGGATGCTGCAGATTCTAAAATACATGGTTTTCTTCGGAGAGGTACATGTGTTTCTTCTACTTAGCTGTATCGGCCTATTGGCAACAAAATGAGCATTTCAACACATTGAAAACTGTGATTTGCAGGAAGCATTCCTTCCAAAACTTACTCATTCCTCCCAGGGAAACAGTGCACTAGATGCTGCAGCTTATACTATAGATGTCTTTCTTTGGAGAGATACATGTGTCTCTTCCAATCCGATGAATAGTCCTATTTGTAGCAAAAAGTGTCTATCTCCACCTGGAAACACCAAAGTTGGAGGAAGTATTCCTTTCAAAAGCTAAATCAGTTCTCACAGGGAAACAATGTGCAAGAGGTTCCTGCTTCTAGCACAGTGGTTTTATTAGTGTTTCTCAGCCTAGCTGAATAGTCCTATTTGGAACAAAATGAGCTGATATCCACCTTGGAAACTATGATTATCAGGAAGTATTCCTTCCAAAACTAACACAATTCTCACAATGAAACAATGCCCAAGATATGGTGCTGATAACATAGATGGTTTTCTTTGGAGAGATACATGTATTTCTTCAACTCAGCTGAAAAGGCTTCCTTGGAGCAAACATCGCCTGTCTCCAGCTTGAAAGACCTAAGCTGTAGGAAGTATTCCTTTATAAAAAGCTCAATTCGCACAGGGAAACAAAGTGCTAGATGCTCTTTCATCTAACACAGATGGTGTTCTTCGAGAGATACATGTGTTTCATCACCTTACTTGTATAGGTCTATTTGCAAGAAAATGAACGTATCACCACGTTGAAAATTATGATGTGCAGGAAGAATTCCTTTCAAAAACTGACTCAGTTCTCACATGGAAACAATGGGTAGATGCTCCTTCTTCTAACACATAGGGTTGTTTTTTCAAGAGCTATAGGTGGTTCTTCTATTCTGCTGAATATGCCTTTTTTGATAAACATCACCTATCTCCACCTTGAAACACCTAAGTTACAGGAAGTAGTTCTTTCAAAAACTAACTCAAGTTTTGCAGAGAAACAATGTGCTAGATGCTTCTGCTTCTAACACAGATGGTTTCCTTTTGAGAGGTATATGTGTTTCTTCAACTTAGCTGAATAGGCCTGTTTAATAAATTGTGCCTTTGTCAACTTTGAAAATGCTGATTGGCTGGAAGTATTCTATCAAAAATTAACTCAATTCTCAGAGGGTAACAGTGTGCTAGGTGTTTGTACTTATAACAGAGAGGTTTTCTTCAAGAGATACATGTGTTTCTTCAGCTTAGCTGAGTAGGCCTATTTGGAACAAGGAGAATATATTTCCACCTTGAAAACTATGATTTGCATTAAGTATTCCTTTCAAAACCTAACTCAGTTCTCACAGGTAAACAATGTGCTAGATGCTCCTGCTTCTGACACAAGTCATTCTCTTTGAAAGGCACATGTGTTTCTACAACATAGCTGAATAGGACTTTTTGCAACCAAATGAGCCTTTCTCCACACTGAAAACTATGATTTGCAGGTAGAATGCCTTCCAAAACTGACTCAATTCTCAAAGGGATACAATACACTAGTTTCTGTGCTTATAAAATAGATTGTTTTCTTTGGAGAGATACATTTGTCTCTTCAACTCAGCTGAATAGGCCTATTTGGAACAAACAGCACCTATCTCCAATTTGAAATACCTAAGCTGTAGGAAGTATTCCTATCAAATCTAACTCAATTCTCACAAAGGAATAATGTGCTAGATGGCCTTGCATCTAAAAGAGATGGTTTTCATTGAGAGATACCTGTGTTTTGTCAACATAGCTGAATCGGCCTATTGGCAACAAAATGAGCGTTTCTCCACCTTTAAACCTGTGATTTGCATGAAGTATTCTTTTTAAAAACTGACTCAATTCTCACAGGGAAACAATGTGCTAGATGCTCCTTCTTCTAACACAGATGGTTTTCTTTCAAGAGATACATGTGTTTCAACTCAGATGAATAGGCCTATTTGAAGCAAACAAAGCCTCTCTCCACCTTGAAACATGTCAGTTGCAGGAAGTGTTCCATTCAACAAGTAACTCTATTCTCACAGAGAAACAATGGGCTGGATGCTGCAGTTTCTAAAATACATGGTTTTCTTCGGAGAGATACATGTCTTTCTTCTACTTAGCTGTATACGCCTATTGGCAACAAAATGAGCATTTCAACACATTGAAAACTATGATTTGCAGGTAGCATTCCTTCCAAAAGAAACTCATTCCTCCCAGGGAAACAATGCACTAGATGCTGCAGCTTTTACCATAGATGGTTTTCTTTGGAGAGATACATGTGTCTCCTCCAATCCGATGAATAGTCCTATTTGTAGCAAAAAGTGTCTATCTCCACCTGGAAACACCAAAGTTGGAGGAAGTATTCCTTTCAAAAGCTAACTCAGTTCTCACAGGGAAACAATGTGCAAGAGGTTCCTGCTTCTAGCACAGTGGTTTTATTCGAGAGATACATGTGTTTCTCAGCCTAGCTGAATAGTCCTATTTGGAACAAAATGAGCTGATATCCACCTTGGAAACTATGATTATCAGGAAGTATTCCTTCCAAAACTAACACAATTCTCACAATGAAACAATGCCCAAGATATGGTGCTGATAACATAGATGGTTTTCTTTGGAGAGATACATGTATTTCTTCAACTCAGCTGAAAAGGCTTCCTTGGAGCAAACATCGCCTGTCTCCAGCTTGAAAGACCTAAGCTGTAGGAAGTATTCCTTTATAAAAAGCTCAATTCGCACAGGGAAACAAAGTGCTAGATGCTCTTTCATCTAACACAGATGGTGTTCTTCGAGAGATACATGTGTTTCATCACCTTACTTGTATAGGTCTATTTGCAAGAAAATGAACGTATCACCACGTTGAAAATTATGATGTGCAGGAAGAATTCCTTTCAAAAACTGACTCAGTTCTCACATGGAAACAATGGGTAGATGCTCCTTCTTCTAACACATAGGGTTGTTTTTTCAAGACCTATAGGTGGTTCTTCTATTCTGCTGAATATGCCTATTTTGATAAACAGCACCTATCTCCACCTTGAAACACCTAAGTTACAGGAAGTATTTCTTTCAAAAACTAACTCAAGTTTTGCAGAGAAACAATGTGCTAGATGCTTCTGCTTCTAACACAGATGGTTTCCTTTTGAGAGGTATATGTGTTTCTTCAACTTAGCTGAATAGGCCTGTTGAATAAATTGTGCTTTGGTCAACTTTGAAAATGCTGATGTGCAGGAAGTATTATCTCAAAAACTATCTCAATTCTCAGAGGGGAACAGTGTGCTAGACGTTTCTACTTATAACAGAGACGTTTTCTTCAAGAGATACATGTGTTTCTTCAGCTTAGCTGAGTAGGCCTATTTGGAACAAGGAGAACATATTTCCACCTTGAAAACTATGATTTGCAGGAAGTATTCCTTTCAAAACCTAACTCAGTTCTCACAGTTAAACAATGTGCTAGATGCTCCTGCTTCAGAAACAAGTCATTCTCTTTGAAAGGCACATGTGTTTCTACAACATAGCTGAATAGGACTTTTTGCAACAAAATGAGCCTTTCTCCACACTGAAAACTATGATTTGCAGGTAGAATTCCTTCCAAAACTGATTCAATTCTCAAAGGGATACAATACACTAGTTTCTGTGCTTATAAAATAGATTGTTTTCTTTGGAGAGATACATTTGTCTCTTCAACTCAGCTGAATAGGCCTATTTGGAACAAACAGCACCTATCTCCAATTTGAAATACCTAAGCTGTAGGAAGTATTCCTATCAAATCTAACTCAATTCTCACAAAGGAATAATGTGCTAGATGGTCTTGCATCTAAAAGAGATGGTTTTCATTGAGAGATACCTGTGTTTTGTCAACATAGCTGAATAGGCCTATTTGCAACAAAATGAGCGTTTCTCCACCTTTAAACTTATGATTTGCATGAAGAATTCTTTTTAAAAACTGACTCAATTCTCACAGGGAAACAATGTGCTAGATGCTCCTTCTTCTAACACAGATGGTTTTCTTTCAAGAGATACATGTGTTTCAACTCAGATGAATAGGCCTATTTGAAGCAAACAAAGCCTCTCTCCACCTTGAAACATGTCAGTTGAAGGAAGTGTTCCATTCAACAAGTAACTCTATTCTCACAGAGAAACAATGGGCTGGATGCTGCAGTTTCTAAAATACATGGTTTTCTTCGGAGAGATACATGTCTTTCTTCTACTTAGCTGTATACGCCTATTGGCAACAAAATGAGCATTTCAACACATTGAAAACTATGATTTGCAGGTAGCATTCCTTCCAAAAGAAACTCATTCCTCCCAGGGAAACAATGCACTAGATGCTGCAGCTTTTACCATAGATGGTTTTCTTTGGAGAGATACATGTGTCTCTTCCAATCCGATGAATAGTCCTATTTGTAGCAAAAAGTGTCTATCTCCACCTGGAAACACCAAAGTTGGAGGAAGTATTCCTTTCAAAAGCTAACTCAGTTCTCACAGGGAAACAATGTGCAAGAGGTTCCTGCTTCTAGCACAGTGGTTTTATTCGAGAGATACATGTGTTTCTCAGCCTAGCTGAATAGTCCTATTTGGAACAAAATGAGCTGATATCCACCTTGGAAACTATGATTATCAGGAAGTATTCCTTCCAAAACTAACACAATTCTCACAATGAAACAATGCCCAAGATATGGTGCTGATAACATAGATGGTTTTCTTTGGAGAGATACATGTATTTCTTCAACTCAGCTGAAAAGGCTTCCTTGGAGCAAACATCGCCTGTCTCCAGCTTGAAAGACCTAAGCTGTAGGAAGTATTCCTTTATAAAAAGCTCAATTCGCACAGGGAAACAAAGTGCTAGATGCTCTTTCATCTAACACAGATGGTGTTCTTCGAGAGATACATGTGTTTCATCACCTTACTTGTATAGGTCTATTTGCAAGAAAATGAACGTATCACCACGTTGAAAATTATGATGTGCAGGAAGAATTCCTTTCAAAAACTGACTCAGTTCTCACATGGAAACAATTGGTAGATGCTCCTTCTTCTAACACATAGGGTTGTTTTTTCAAGACCTATAGGTGGTTCTTCTATTCTGCTGAATATGCCTATTTTGATAAACAGCACCTATCTCCACCTTGAAACACCTAAGTTACAGGAAGTATTTCTTTCAAAAACTAACTCAAGTTTTGCAGAGAAACAATGTGCTAGATGCTTCTGCTTCTAACACAGATGGTTTCCTTTTGAGAGGTATATGTGTTTCTTCAACTTAGCTGAATAGGCCTGTTGAATAAATTGTGCTTTGGTCAACTTTGAAAATGCTGATGTGCAGGAAGTATTATCTCAAAAACTATCTCAATTCTCAGAGGGGAACAGTGTGCTAGACGTTTCTACTTATAACAGAGACGTTTTCTTCAAGAGATACATGTGTTTCTTCAGCTTAGCTGAGTAGGCCTATTTGGAACAAGGAGAACATATTTCCACCTTGAAAACTATGATTTGCAGGAAGTATTCCTTTCAAAACCTAACTCAGTTCTCACAGTTAAACAATGTGCTAGATGCTCCTGCTTCAGAAACAAGTCATTCTCTTTGAAAGGCACATGTGTTTCTACAACATAGCTGAATAGGACTTTTTGCAACAAAATGAGCCTTTCTCCACACTGAAAACTATGATTTGCAGGTAGAATTCCTTCCAAAACTGATTCAATTCTCAAAGGGATACAATACACTAGTTTCTGTGCTTATAAAATAGATTGTTTTCTTTGGAGAGATACATTTGTCTCTTCAACTCAGCTGAATAGGCCTATTTGGAACAAACAGCACCTATCTCCAATTTGAAATACCTAAGCTGTAGGAAGTATTCCTATCAAATCTAACTCAATTCTCACAAAGGAATAATGTGCTAGATGGTCTTGCATCTAAAAGAGATGGTTTTCATTGAGAGATACCTGTGTTTTGTCAACATAGCTGAATCGGCCTATTTGCAACAAAATGAGCGTTTCTCCACCTTTAAACCTGTGATTTGCATGAAGTATTCTTTTTAAAAACTGACTCAATTCTCACAGGGAAACAATGTGCTAGATGCTCCTTCTTCTAACACAGATGGTTTTCTTTCAAGAGATACATGTGTTTCAACTCAGATGAATAGGCCAATTTGAAGCAAACAAAGCCTCTCTCCACCTTGAAACATGTCAGTTGCAGGAAGTGTTCCATTTGAAAAGTAACTCTATTCTCACAGAGAAACAATGGGCTGGATGCTGCAGATTCTAAAATACATGATTTTCTTCGGAGAGGTACATGTGTTTCTTCTACTTAGCTGTATCGGCCTATTGGCAACAAAATGAGCATTTCAACACATTGAAAACTGTGATTTGCAGGAAGCATTCCTTCCAAAACTTACTCATTCCTCCCAGGGAAACAATGCACTAGATGCTGCAGCTTATACCATAGATGGTTTTCTTTGGAGAGATACATGTGTCTCTTCAAATCCGATGAATAGTCCTATTTGTATCAAAAAGTGTCTATCTACACCTGGAAACACCAAAGTTGGAGGAAGCATTCCTTTCAAAAGCTAACTCAGTTCTCACAGGGAAACAATGTGCTAGAGGTTCCTGCTTCTAGCACAGTGGTTTTATTCGAGAGATACATGTGTTTCTCAGCCTAGCTGAATAGTATTATTTGGAACAAAATGAGCTGATATCCACCTTGGAAACTATGATTATCAGGAAGTATTCCTTCCAAAACTAACACAATTCTCACAATGAAACAATGCCCAAGATATGGTGCTGATAACATAGATGGTTTTCTTTGGAGAGATACATGTATTTCTTCAACTCAGCTGAAAAGGCTTCCTTGGAGCAAACATCGCCTATCTCCAGCTTGAAAGACCTAAGCTGTAGGAAGTATTCCTTTATAAAAAGCTCAGTTCTCACAGGGAAACAAAGTGCTAGATGCTCTTTCATCTAACACAGATGGTTTTCTTCGAGAGATACATGTGTTTCATCGCCTTACTTGTATAGGTCTATTTGCAACAAAATGAACGTATCACCACCTTGAAAATTATGATGTGCAGGAAGAATTCCTTTCAAAAACTGACTCAGTTCTCACATGGAAACAATGGGTAGATGCTCCCTCTTCTAACACATAGGGTTGTTTTTTCAAGAGCTACAGGTGGTTCTTCTATTCTGCTCAATATGCCTATTTTGATAAACAGCACCTATCTCCACCTTGAAACACCTAAGTTACAGGAAGTATTCCTTTCAAAAACTAACTCAAGTTTTGCAGAGAAACAATGTGCTAGATGCTTCTGCTTCTAACACAGATGGTTTCATTTTGAGAGGTATATGTATTTCTTCAACTTAGCTGAATAGTCCTGTTGAATAAATTGTGCCTTTGTCAACTTTGAAAATGCTGATGTGCAGGAAGTATTCTCTCAAAAACTAACTCAATTCTCAGAGGGTAACAGTGTGCTAGATGTTTGTACTTATAACAGAGAGGTTTTCTTCAAGAGATACATGGGTTTCTTCAGGTTAGCTGAGTAGGCCTATTGGGAACAAGGAGAACATATTTCCACCTTGAAAACTGTGATTTGCAGGAAGTATTCCTTTCAAAACCTAACTCAGTTCTCACAGGCAAACGATGTGCTAGATGCTCCTGCTTCGGACACAAGTCATTCTCTTCGAAAGGCACATGTGTTTCTACAACATCCGTGAATAGGACATTTTGCAACAAAATGAGCCTTTCTCCACACTGAAAACTATGATTTGCAGGTAGAATTCCTTCCAAAACTGACTCAATTCTCAAAGGGATACAATACACTAGTTTCTGTGCTTATAAAATAGATTGTTTTCTTTGGAGAGATACATTTGTCTCTTCAACTCAGCTGAATAGGCTTATTTGGCACAAACAGCACCTATCTCCAATTTGAAATACCTAAGCTGTAGGAAGTACTCCTATCAAATCTAACTCAATTATCACAAAAGAATAATGTGCTAGATGGTCTTGCATCTAAAAGAGATGGTTTTCATTGAGAGATACCTGTGTTTTTTCCACATAGCTGAATAGGCCTATTTGCAACAAAATGAGCGTTTCTCCACCTTTAAATCTATGATTTGCATGAAGTATTCTTTTTAAAAACTGACTCAATTCTCACAGGGAAACAATGTGCTAGATGCTCCTTCTAACACAGATGGTTTTCTTTCAAGAGGTACATGTGTTTCAACTCAGATGAATAGGCCTATTTGAAGCAAACAAAGCCTCTCTCCACCTTGAAACATGTCAGTTGCAGGAAGTGTTCCATTCAAAAAGTAACTCTATTCTCACAGAGAATCAATGGGCTGGATGCTGCAGTTTCTAAAATACATGGTTTTCTTCGGAGAGGTACATGTGTTTCTTCTACTTAGCTGTATAGGCCTATTGGCAACAAAATGAGCATTTCAACACATTGAAAACTGTGATTTGCAGGAAGCATTCCTTCCAAAACTTACTCATTCCTGCCAGGGAAACAATGCACTAGATGCTGCAGCTTATACCATAGATGGTTTTCTTTGGAGAGATACATGTGTCTCTTCCAATCCGATGAATAGTCCTATTTGTAGCAAAAAGTGTCTATCTCCACCTGGAAACACCAAAGTTGGAGGAAGTATTCCTTTCAAAAGCTAACTCAGTTCTCACAGGGAAACAATGTGCTAGAGGTTCCTGCTTCTAGCACAGTGGTTTTATTCGAGAGATACATGTGTTTCTCAGCCTAGCTGAATAGTCCTATTTGGAACAAAATGAGCTGATATCCACCTCGGGAACTATGATTATCAGGAAGAATTCCTTGCAAAACTCACACAATTTTCACAATGAAACAATGCCCATGATATGGTGCTGATAACATAGATGGTTTTCTTTGGAGAAATACATGTATTTCTTCAACTCAGCTGAATAGGCTTCTTTGGAGCAAACATCACCTATCTCCAGCTTGAAAGACCTAAGCTGTAGGAAGTATTCCTTTATAAAAAACCTCAATTCTCACAGGGAAACAAAGTGCTAGATGCTCTTTCATCTAACACAGATGGTTTTCTTCGAGAGATACATGTGTTTCATCACCTTACTTGTATAGGTCTATTTGCAACAAAATGAACGTACCACCACCTGGAAAATTATGATGTGCAGGAAGAATTCCTTTCAAAAACTGACTCAGTTCTCACATGGAAACAATGGGTAGATACTTCTTCTTATAACACATAGGGTTGTTTTTTCAAGAGCTACAGGTGGTTCTTCTATTCTGCTCAATATGCCTATTTTGATAAACATCACCGATCTCCACCTTGAAACACCTAAGTTAAAGGAAGTATTCCTTTCAAAAACTAACACAAGTTTTGCAGAGAAACAATGTGCTAGATGCTTCTGCTTCTAACACAGATGGTTTCCTTTTGAGAGGTATATGTGTTTCTTCAACTTAGCTGAATAGGCCTGTTTGATAAATTGTGCCTTTGTCAACTTTGAAAATGCTGATGGGCTGGAAGTATTCTCTCAAAAATTAACTCAATTCTCAGAGGGTAACAGTGTGCTAGGTGTTTGTACTTATAACAGAGAGGTTTTGTTGAAGAGATACATGTGTTTCTTCAGGTTAGCTTAGTAGGCCTATTTGGAACAAGGAGAACATATTTCCACCTTGAAAACTATGATTTGCATTAAGTATTCCTTTCAAAACCTAACTCAGTTCTCACAGGTAAACAATGTGCTAGATGCTCCTGCTTCTGACACAAGTCATTCTCTTTGAAAGGCACATGTGTTTCTACAACATAGCTGAATAGGACTTTTTGCAACCAAATGAGCCTTTCTCCACACTGAAAACTATGATTTGCAGGTAGAATGCCTTCCAAAACTGACTCAATTCTCAAAGGGATACAATACACTAGTTTCTGTGCTTATAAAATAGATTGTTTTCTTTGGAGAGATACATTTGTCTCTTCAACTCAGCTGAATAGGCCTATTTGGAACAAACAGCACCTATCTCCAATTTGAAATAACTAAGCTGTAGGAAGTATTCCTAACAAATCTAACTCAATTCTCACAAAGGAATAATGTGCTAGATGGTCTTGCATCTAAAAGAGATGGTTTTCATTGAGAGATACCTGTGTTTTGTCAACATAGCTGAATAGGCCTATTTGCAACAAAATGAGCGTTTCTCCACCTTTAAACTTATGATTTGCATGAAGAATTCTTTTTAAAAACTGACTCAATTCTCACAGGGAAACAATGTGCTAGATGCTCCTTCTTCTAACACAGATGGTTTTCTTTCAAGAGATACATGTGTTTCAACTCAGATGAACAGGCCTATTTGAAGCAAACAAAGCCTCTCTCCACCTTGAAACATGTCAGTTGCAGGAAGTGTTCCCTTTAAAAAGTAACTCTATTCTCACAGAGAAACAATGGGCTGGATGCTGCAGTTTCTAAAATACATGGTTTTCTTCGGAGAGGTACATGTGTTTCTTCTACTTAGCTGTATCGGCCTATTGGCAACAAAATGAGCATTTCAACACATTGAAAACTGTGATTTGCAAGAAGCATTCCTACCAAAACTTACTCATTCCTCCCAGGGAAACAATGCACTAGATGCTGCAGCTTATACCATAGATGGTTTTCTTTGGAGAGATACATGTGTCTCTTCAAATCCGATGAATAGTCCTATTTGTAGCAAAAAGTGTCTATCTACACCTGGAAACACCAAAGTTGGAGGAAGTATTCCTTTCAAAAGCTAACTCAGTTCTCACAGGGAAACAATGTGCTAGAGGTTCCTGCTTCTAGCACAGTGGTTTTATTCGAGAGATACATGTGTTTCTCAGCCTAGCTGAATAGTCCTATTTGGAACAAAATGAGCTGATATTCACCTTGGAAACTATGATTATCAGGAAGTATTCCTTGCAAAACTAACACAATTCTCACAATGAAACAATGGCCAAGATATGGTGCTGATAACATAGATGGTTTTCTTTGGAGAGATACATGTATTTCTTCAACTCAGCTGAAAAGGCTTCCTTGGAGCGAACATCGCCTGTCTCCAGCTTGAAAGACCTAAGCTGTAGGAAGTATTCCTTTATAAAAAGCTCAGTTCTCACAGGGAAACAAAGTGCTAGATGCTCTTTCATCTAACACAGATGGTTTTCTTCGAGAGATACATGTGTTTCATCACCTTACTTGTATAGGTCTATTTGCAACAAAATGTACGTATCACCACCTTGAAAATTATGATGTGCAGGAAGAATTCCTTTCAAAAACTGACTCAGTTCTCACATGGAAACAATGGGTAGATGCTCCCTCTTCGAACACATAGGGTTGTTTTTTCAAGACCTATAGGTGGTTCTTCTATTCTGCTGAATATGCCTATTTTGATAAACATCACCTATCTCCACCTTGAAACACCTAAGTTACAGGAAGTATTCCTTTCAAAAACTAACACAAGTTTTGCAGAGAAAAAATGTGCTAGATGCTTCTGCTTCTAACACAGATGGTTTTCTTTTGAGAGGTATATGTGTTTCTTCAACTTAGCTGAATAGGCCTGTTTAATAAATTGTGCCTTGGCCAACTTTGAAAATGCTGATGTGCAGGAAGTATTCTCTCAAAAACTAACTCAATTCTCAGAGGGTAACAGTGTGCTAGGTGTTTGTACTTATAACAGAGAGGTTTTCTTCAAGAGATACATGTGTTTCTTCAGCTTAGCTGAGTAGGCCTATTTGGAACAAGGAGAACATATTTCCACCTTGAAAACTATGATTTGCAGGAAGTATTCCTTTCAAAACCTAACTCAGTTCTCACAGATGAACAGTGTTCTAGATGCTCCTGCTTCTGACACAAGTCATTCTCTTCGATAGGCACATGTGTTTCTACAACATAGCTGAATAGGACTTTTTGCAACAAAATGAGCCTTTCTCCACACTGAAAACTATGATTTGCAGGTAGAATGCCTTCCAAAACTGACTCAATTCTCAAAGGGATACAATACACTACTTTCTGTGCGTATAAAATAGATTGTTTTCTTTGGAGAGATACATTTGTCTCTTCAACTCAGCTGAATAGGCCTATTTGGAACAAACAGCACCTATCTCCAATTTGAAATACCTAAGCTTTAGGAAGTATTCCTATCAAATCTAACTGAATTCTCACAAAGGAATAATGTGCTAGATGGTCTTGCATCTAAAAGAGATGGTTTTCATTGAGAGATACCTGTGTTTTTTCCAAATAGCTGAATAGTCCTATTGGCAACAAAATGAGCGTTTCTCCACCTTTAAACCTACGATTTGCATGAAGTATTCTTTTTAAAAACTGACTCAATTCTCACAGGGAAACAATGTGCTAGATGCTCCTTCTTCTAACACAGATGGTTTTCTTTCAAGAGATACATGTGTTTCAACTCAGATAAATAGGCCTATTTGAAGCAAACAAAGCCTCTCTCCACCTTGAAACATGTCAGTTGAAGGAATTGTTCCGTTCAACAAGTAACTCTATTCTCACAGAGAAACAATGGGCTGGATGCTGCAGTTTCTAAAATACATGGTTTTCTTCGGAGAGATACATGTCTTTCTTCTACTTAGCTGTATACGCCTATTGGCAACAAAATGAGCATTTCAACACATTGAAAACTATGATTTGCAGGAAGCATTCCTTCCAAAACTTACTCATTCCTGCCAGGGTAACAATGCACTAGATGCTGCAGCTTATACCATAGATGGTTTTCTTTGCAGAGATACATGTGTCTCTTCCAATCAGATGAATAGTCCTATTTGTAGCAAAAAGTGTCTATCTCCACGTGGAAACACCAAAGTTGGAGGAAGTCTTCCTTTCAAAAGCTAACTCAGTTCTCACAGGGAAACAATGTGCTAGAGGTTCCGGCTTCTAGCACAGTGGTTTTATTCGAGAGATACATGTGTTTCTCAGCCTAGCTGAATAGTCCTATTTGGAACAAAATGAGCTGATATCCACCTTGGAAACTATGATTATAAGGAAGTATTCCTTCCAAAACTAACACAATTCTCACAATGAAACAATGCCCAAGATATGGTGCTGATAACATAGATGGTTTTCTTTGGAGAGATACATGTATTTCTTCAACTCAGCTAAAAAGGCTTCCTTGGAGCAAACATTGCCTATCTCCAGCTTGAAAGACCTAAGCTGTAGGAAGTATTCCTTTATAAAAAGCTCAATTCTCACAGGGAAACAAAGTGCTAGATGCTCTTTCATCTAACACAGATGGTTTTCTTCAAGAGATACATGTGTTTCATCAACTTACTTGTATAGGTCTATTTGCAACAAAATGAACGTATCACCACCTTGAAAATTATGATGTGCAGGAAGAATTCCTTTCAAAAATTGACTCAGTTCTCACATCGAAACAATGGGTAGATGCTCCCTCTTCGAACACATAGGGTTGTTTTTTCAAGAGCTATAGGTGGTTCTTCTATTCTGCTGAATATGCCTATTTTGATAAACAGCACCTATCTCCACCTTGAAACACCTAAGTTACAGGAAGTATTCCTTTCGAAAACTAACACAAGTTTTGCAGAGAAACAATGTGCTAGATGCTTCAGCTTCTAACACAGATGGTTTCCTTTTGAGAGGTATATGTGTTTCTTCAACTTAGCTGAATCGGACTGTTGAATAAATTGTGCCTTGGTCAACTTTGAAAATGCTGATGTGCAGGAAGTATTCCCTCAAAAACTAACTCAATTCTCAGAGGGTAACAGTGTGCTACATGCTGCTACTTATAACAGAGAGGTTTTCTTCAAGAGATACATGTGTTTCTTCAGCTTAGGTGAGTAGGCCTATTGGGAACAAATAGAACATATTTCCACCTTGAAAACTATGATTTACAGGAAGTATTCCTTTCAAAACCTAACTCAGTACTCACAGGTAAACAATGTGTTAGCTGCTCCTGCTTCTAACACAAGTCATTGTCTTCGATAGGCACGTGTTTCTACAACATAGCTGAATAGGACTTTTTGCAACAAAATGAGCCTTTCTCCACACTGAAAACTATGATTTGCAGGTAGAATTCCTTCCAAAACTGATTCAATTCTCAAAGGGATACAATACACTAGTTTCTGTGCTTATAAAATAGATTGTTTTCTTTGGAGAGATACATTTGTCTCTTCAACTCAGCTGAATATGCCTATTTGGAACAAACAGCACCTATCTCCAATTTGAAATACCTAAGCTGTAGGAAGTATTCCTATCAAATCTAACTCAATTCTCACAAAGGAATAATGTGCTAGATGGCCTTGCATCTAAAAGAGATGGTTTTCATTGAGAGATACCTGTGTTTTGTCAACATAGCTGAATAGGCCTATTTGCAACAAAATGAGCGTTTCTCCACCTTTAAACTTATGATTTACATGAAGAATTCTTTTTAAAAACTGACTCAATTCTCACAGGGAAACAATGTGCTAGATGCTCCTTCTTCTAACACAGATGGTTTTCTTTCAAGAGATACATGTGTTTCAACTCAGATGAATAGGCCAATTTGAAGCAAACAAAGCCTCTCTCCACCTTGAAACATGTCAGTTGCAGGAAGTGTTCCATTTGAAAAGTAACTCTATTCTCACAGAGAAACAATGGGCTGGATGCTGCAGATTCTAAAATACATGGTTTTCTTCGGAGAGGTACATGTGTTTCTTCTACTTAGCTGTATCGGCCTATTGGCAACAAAATGAGCATTTCAACACATTGAAAACTGTGATTTGCAGGAAGCATTCCTTCCAAAACTTACTCATTCCTCCCAGGGAAACAGTGCACTAGATGCTGCAGCTTATACTATAGATGTCTTTCTTTGGAGAGATACATGTGTCTCTTCCAATCCGATGAATAGTCCTATTTGTAGCAAAAAGTGTCTATCTCCACCTGGAAACACCAAAGTTGGAGGAAGTATTCCTTTCAAAAGCTAAATCAGTTCTCACAGGGAAACAATGTGCAAGAGGTTCCTGCTTCTAGCACAGTGGTTTTATTAGTGTTTCTCAGCCTAGCTGAATAGTCCTATTTGGAACAAAATGAGCTGATATCCACCTTGGAAACTATGATTATCAGGAAGTATTCCTTCCAAAACTAACACAATTCTCACAATGAAACAATGCCCAAGATATGGTGCTGATAACATAGATGGTTTTCTTTGGAGAGATACATGTATTTCTTCAACTCAGCTGAAAAGGCTTCCTTGGAGCAAACATCGCCTGTCTCCAGCTTGAAAGACCTAAGCTGTAGGAAGTATTCCTTTATAAAAAGCTCAATTCGCACAGGGAAACAAAGTGCTAGATGCTCTTTCATCTAACACAGATGGTGTTCTTCGAGAGATACATGTGTTTCATCACCTTACTTGTATAGGTCTATTTGCAAGAAAATGAACGTATCACCACGTTGAAAATTATGATGTGCAGGAAGAATTCCTTTCAAAAACTGACTCAGTTCTCACATGGAAACAATGGGTAGATGCTCCTTCTTCTAACACATAGGGTTGTTTTTTCAAGAGCTATAGGTGGTTCTTCTATTCTGCTGAATATGCCTATTTTGATAAACATCACCTATCTCCACCTTGAAACACCTAAGTTACAGGAAGTAGTTCTTTCAAAAACTAACTCAAGTTTTGCAGAGAAACAATGTGCTAGATGCTTCTGCTTCTAACACAGATGGTTTCCTTTTGAGAGGTATATGTGTTTCTTCAACTTAGCTGAATAGGCCTGTTTAATAAATTGTGCCTTTGTCAACTTTGAAAATGCTGATTGGCTGGAAGTATTCTATCAAAAATTAACTCAATTCTCAGAGGGTAACAGTGTGCTAGGTGTTTGTACTTATAACAGAGAGGTTTTCTTCAAGAGATACATGTGTTTCTTCAGCTTAGCTGAGTAGGCCTATTTGGAACAAGGAGAATATATTTCCACCTTGAAAACTATGATTTGCATTAAGTATTCCTTTCAAAACCTAACTCAGTTCTCACAGGTAAACAATGTGCTAGATGCTCCTGCTTCTGACACAAGTCATTCTCTTTGAAAGGCACATGTGTTTCTACAACATAGCTGAATAGGACTTTTTGCAACCAAATGAGCCTTTCTCCACACTGAAAACTATGATTTGCAGGTAGAATGCCTTCCAAAACTGACTCAATTCTCAAAGGGATACAATACACTAGTTTCTGTGCTTATAAAATAGATTGTTTTCTTTGGAGAGATACATTTGTCTCTTCAACTCAGCTGAATAGGCCTATTTGGAACAAACAGCACCTATCTCCAATTTGAAATACCTAAGCTGTAGGAAGTATTCCTATCAAATCTAACTCAATTCTCACAAAGGAATAATGTGCTAGATGGCCTTGCATCTAAAAGAGATGGTTTTCATTGAGAGATACCTGTGTTTTGTCAACATAGCTGAATCGGCCTATTGGCAACAAAATGAGCGTTTCTCCACCTTTAAACCTGTGATTTGCATGAAGTATTCTTTTTAAAAACTGACTCAATTCTCACAGGGAAACAATGTGCTAGATGCTCCTTCTTCTAACACAGATGGTTTTCTTTCAAGAGATACATGTGTTTCAACTCAGATGAATAGGCCTATTTGAAGCAAACAAAGCCTCTCTCCACCTTGAAACATGTCAGTTGCAGGAAGTGTTCCATTCAACAAGTAACTCTATTCTCACAGAGAAACAATGGGCTGGATGCTGCAGTTTCTAAAATACATGGTTTTCTTCGGAGAGATACATGTCTTTCTTCTACTTAGCTGTATACGCCTATTGGCAACAAAATGAGCATTTCAACACATTGAAAACTATGATTTGCAGGTAGCATTCCTTCCAAAAGAAACTCATTCCTCCCAGGGAAACAATGCACTAGGTGCTGCAGCTTTTACCATAGATGGTTTTCTTTGGAGAGATACATGTGTCTCCTCCTATCCGATGAATAGTCCTATTTGTAGCAAAAAGTGTCTATCTCCACCTGGAAACACCAAAGTTGGAGGAAGTATTCCTTTCAAAAGCTAACTCAGTTCTCACAGGGAAACAATGTGCAAGAGGTTCCTGCTTCTAGCACAGTGGTTTTATTCGAGAGATACATGTGTTTCTCAGCCTAGCTGAATAGTCCTATTTGGAACAAAATGAGCTGATATCCACCTTGGAAACTATGATTATCAGGAAGTATTCCTTCCAAAACTAACACAATTCTCACAATGAAACAATGCCCAAGATATGGTGCTGATAACATAGATGGTTTTCTTTGGAGAGATACATGTATTTCTTCAACTCAGCTGAAAAGGCTTCCTTGGAGCAAACATCGCCTGTCTCCAGCTTGAAAGACCTAAGCTGTAGGAAGTATTCCTTTATAAAAAGCTCAATTCGCACAGGGAAACAAAGTGCTAGATGCTCTTTCATCTAACACAGATGGTGTTCTTCGAGAGATACATGTGTTTCATCACCTTACTTGTATAGGTCTATTTGCAAGAAAATGAACGTATCACCACGTTGAAAATTATGATGTGCAGGAAGAATTCCTTTCAAAAACTGACTCAGTTCTCACATGGAAACAATGGGTAGATGCTCCTTCTTCTAACACATAGGGTTGTTTTTTCAAGACCTATAGGTGGTTCTTCTATTCTGCTGAATATGCCTATTTTGATAAACAGCACCTATCTCCACCTTGAAACACCTAAGTTACAGGAAGTATTTCTTTCAAAAACTAACTCAAGTTTTGCAGAGAAACAATGTGCTAGATGCTTCTGCTTCTAACACAGATGGTTTCCTTTTGAGAGGTATATGTGTTTCTTCAACTTAGCTGAATAGGCCTGTTGAATAAATTGTGCTTTGGTCAACTTTGAAAATGCTGATGTGCAGGAAGTATTATCTCAAAAACTATCTCAATTCTCAGAGGGGAACAGTGTGCTAGACGTTTCTACTTATAACAGAGACGTTTTCTTCAAGAGATACATGTGTTTCTTCAGCTTAGCTGAGTAGGCCTATTTGGAACAAGGAGAACATATTTCCACCTTGAAAACTATGATTTGCAGGAAGTATTCCTTTCAAAACCTAACTCAGTTCTCACAGTTAAACAATGTGCTAGATGCTCCTGCTTCAGAAACAAGTCATTCTCTTTGAAAGGCACATGTGTTTCTACAACATAGCTGAATAGGACTTTTTGCAACAAAATGAGCCTTTCTCCACACTGAAAACTATGATTTGCAGGTAGAATTCCTTCCAAAACTGATTCAATTCTCAAAGGGATACAATACACTAGTTTCTGTGCTTATAAAATAGATTGTTTTCTTTGGAGAGATACATTTGTCTCTTCAACTCAGCTGAATAGGCCTATTTGGAACAAACAGCACCTATCTCCAATTTGAAATACCTAAGCTGTAGGAAGTATTCCTATCAAATCTAACTCAATTCTCACAAAGGAATAATGTGCTAGATGGTCTTGCATCTAAAAGAGATGGTTTTCATTGAGAGATACCTGTGTTTTGTCAACATAGCTGAATAGGCCTATTTGCAACAAAATGAGCGTTTCTCCACCTTTAAACTTATGATTTGCATGAAGAATTCTTTTTAAAAACTGACTCAATTCTCACAGGGAAACAATGTGCTAGATGCTCCTTCTTCTAACACAGATGGTTTTCTTTCAAGAGATACATGTGTTTCAACTCAGATGAATAGGCCTATTTGAAGCAAACAAAGCCTCTCTCCACCTTGAAACATGTCAGTTGAAGGAAGTGTTCCATTCAACAAGTAACTCTATTCTCACAGAGAAACAATGGGCTGGATGCTGCAGTTTTTAAAATACATGGTTTTCTTCGGAGAGATACATGTCTTTCTTCTACTTAGCTGTATACGCCTATTGGCAACAAAATGAGCATTTCAACACATTGAAAACTATGATTTGCAGGTAGCATTCCTTCCAAAAGAAACTCATTCCTCCCAGGGAAACAATGCACTAGATGCTGCAGCTTTTACCATAGATGGTTTTCTTTGGAGAGATACATGTGTCTCTTCCAATCCGATGAATAGTCCTATTTGTAGCAAAAAGTGTCTATCTCCACCTGGAAACACCAAAGTTGGAGGAAGTATTCCTTTCAAAAGCTAACTCAGTTCTCACAGGGAAACAATGTGCAAGAGGTTCCTGCTTCTAGCACAGTGGTTTTATTCGAGAGATACATGTGTTTCTCAGCCTAGCTGAATAGTCCTATTTGGAACAAAATGAGCTGATATCCACCTTGGAAACTATGATTATCAGGAAGTATTCCTTCCAAAACTAACACAATTCTCACAATGAAACAATGCCCAAGATATGGTGCTGATAACATAGATGGTTTTCTTTGGAGAGATACATGTATTTCTTCAACTCAGCTGAAAAGGCTTCCTTGGAGCAAACATCGCCTGTCTCCAGCTTGAAAGACCTAAGCTGTAGGAAGTATTCCTTTATAAAAAGCTCAATTCGCACAGGGAAACAAAGTGCTAGATGCTCTTTCATCTAACACAGATGGTGTTCTTCGAGAGATACATGTGTTTCATCACCTTACTTGTATAGGTCTATTTGCAACAAAATGTACGTATCACCACCTTGAAAATTATGATGTGCAGGAAGAATTCCTTTCAAAAACTGACTCAGTTCTCACATGGAAACAATGGGTAGATGCTCCCTCTTCGAACACATAGGGTTGTTTTTTCAAGACCTATAGGTGGTTCTTCTATTCTGCTGAATATGCCTATTTTGATAAACATCACCTATCTCCACCTTGAAACACCTAAGTTACAGGAAGTATTCCTTTCAAAAACTAACACAAGTTTTGCAGAGAAAAAATGTGCTAGATGCTTCTGCTTCTAACACAGATGGTTTTCTTTTGAGAGGTATATGTGTTTCTTCAACTTAGCTGAATAGGCCTGTTTAATAAATTGTGCCTTGGCCAACTTTGAAAATGCTGATGTGCAGGAAGTATTCTCTCAAAAACTAACTCAATTCTCAGAGGGTAACAGTGTGCTAGGTGTTTGTACTTATAACAGAGAGGTTTTCTTCAAGAGATACATGTGTTTCTTCAGCTTAGCTGAGTAGGCCTATTTGGAACAAGGAGAACATATTTCCACCTTGAAAACTATGATTTGCAGGAAGTATTCCTTTCAAAACCTAACTCAGTTCTCACAGATGAACAGTGTTCTAGATGCTCCTGCTTCTGACACAAGTCATTCTCTTCGATAGGCACATGTGTTTCTACAACATAGCTGAATAGGACTTTTTGCAACAAAATGAGCCTTTCTCCACACTGAAAACTATGATTTGCAGGTAGAATGCCTTCCAAAACTGACTCAATTCTCAAAGGGATACAATACACTACTTTCTGTGCGTATAAAATAGATTGTTTTCTTTGGAGAGATACATTTGTCTCTTCAACTCAGCTGAATAGGCCTATTTGGAACAAACAGCACCTATCTCCAATTTGAAATACCTAAGCTTTAGGAAGTATTCCTATCAAATCTAACTGAATTCTCACAAAGGAATAATGTGCTAGATGGTCTTGCATCTAAAAGAGATGGTTTTCATTGAGAGATACCTGTGTTTTTTCCAAATAGCTGAATAGTCCTATTGGCAACAAAATGAGCGTTTCTCCACCTTTAAACCTACGATTTGCATGAAGTATTCTTTTTAAAAACTGACTCAATTCTCACAGGGAAACAATGTGCTAGATGCTCCTTCTTCTAACACAGATGGTTTTCTTTCAAGAGATACATGTGTTTCAACTCAGATAAATAGGCCTATTTGAAGCAAACAAAGCCTCTCTCCACCTTGAAACATGTCAGTTGAAGGAATTGTTCCGTTCAACAAGTAACTCTATTCTCACAGAGAAACAATGGGCTGGATGCTGCAGTTTCTAAAATACATGGTTTTCTTCGGAGAGGTACATGTCTTTCTTCTACTTAGCTGTATACGCCTATTGGCAACAAAATGAGCATTTCAACACATTGAAAACTATGATTTGCAGGAAGCATTCCTTCCAAAACTTACTCATTCCTGCCAGGGTAACAATGCACTAGATGCTGCAGCTTATACCATAGATGGTTTTCTTTGCAGAGATACATGTGTCTCTTCCAATCAGATGAATAGTCCTATTTGTAGCAAAAAGTGTCTGTCTCCACGTGGAAACACCAAAGTTGGAGGAAGTCTTCCTTTCAAAAGCTAACTCAGTTCTCACAGGGAAACAATGTGCTAGAGGTTCCGGCTTCTAGCACAGTGGTTTTATTCGAGAGATACATGTGTTTCTCAGCCTAGCTGAATAGTCCTATTTGGAACAAAATGAGCTGATATCCACCTTGGAAACTATGATTATAAGGAAGTATTCCTTCCAAAACTAACACAATTCTCACAATGAAACAATGCCCAAGATATGGTGCTGATAACATAGATGGTTTTCTTTGGAGAGATACATGTATTTCTTCAACTCAGCTAAAAAGGCTTCCTTGGAGCAAACATTGCCTATCTCCAGCTTGAAAGACCTAAGCTGTAGGAAGTATTCCTTTATAAAAAGCTCAATTCTCACAGGGAAACAAAGTGCTAGATGCTCTTTCATCTAACACAGATGGTTTTCTTCAAGAGATACATGTGTTTCATCAACTTACTTGTATAGGTCTATTTGCAACAAAATGAACGTATCACCACCTTGAAAATTATGATGTGCAGGAAGAAGTCCTTTCAAAAATTGACTCAGTTCTCACATCGAAACAATGGGTAGATGCTCCCTCTTCGAACACATAGGGTTGTTTTTTCAAGAGCTATAGGTGGTTCTTCTATTCTGCTGAATATGCCTATTTTGATAAACAGCACCTATCTCCACCTTGAAACACCTAAGTTACAGGAAGTATTCCTTTCGAAAACTAACACAAGTTTTGCAGAGAAACAATGTGCTAGATGCTTCTGCTTCTAACACAGATGGTTTCCTTTTGAGAGGTATATGTGTTTCTTCAACTTAGCTGAATCGGACTGTTGAATAAATTGTGCCTTGGTCAACTTTGAAAATGCTGATGTGCAGGAAGTATTCCCTCAAAAACTAACTCAATTCTCAGAGGGTAACAGTGTGCTACATGCTGCTACTTATAACAGAGAGGTTTTCTTCAAGAGATACATGTGTTTCTTCAGCTTAGGTGAGTAGGCCTATTGGGAACAAATAGAACATATTTCCACCTTGAAAACTATGATTTACAGGAAGTATTCCTTTCAAAACCTAACTCAGTACTCACAGGTAAACAATGTGTTAGCTGCTCCTGCTTCTAACACAAGTCATTGTCTTCGATAGGCACGTGTTTCTACAACATAGCTGAATAGGACTTTTTGCAACAAAATGAGCCTTTCTCCACACTGAAAACTATGATTTGCAGGTAGAATTCCTTCCAAAACTGATTCAATTCTCAAAGGGATACAATACACTAGTTTCTGTGCTTATAAAATAGATTGTTTTCTTTGGAGAGATACATTTGTCTCTTCAACTCAGCTGAATATGCCTATTTGGAACAAACAGCACCTATCTCCAATTTGAAATACCTAAGCTGTAGGAAGTATTCCTATCAAATCTAACTCAATTCTCACAAAGGAATAATGTGCTAGATGGCCTTGCATCTAAAAGAGATGGTTTTCATTGAGAGATACCTGTGTTTTGTCAACATAGCTGAATAGGCCTATTTGCAACAAAATGAGCGTTTCTCCACCTTTAAACTTATGATTTGCATGAAGAATTCTTTTTAAAAACTGACTCAATTCTCACAGGGAAACAATGTGCTAGATGCTCCTTCTTCTAACACAGATGGTTTTCTTTCAAGAGATACATGTGTTTCAACTCAGATGAATAGGCCAATTTGAAGCAAACAAAGCCTCTCTCCACCTTGAAACATGTCAGTTGCAGGAAGTGTTCCATTTGAAAAGTAACTCTATTCTCACAGAGAAACAATGGGCTGGATGCTGCAGATTCTAAAATACATGGTTTTCTTCGGAGAGGTACATGTGTTTCTTCTACTTAGCTGTATCGGCCTATTGGCAACAAAATGAGCATTTCAACACATTGAAAACTGTGATTTGCAGGAAGCATTCCTTCCAAAACTTACTCATTCCTCCCAGGGAAACAGTGCACTAGATGCTGCAGCTTATACTATAGATGTCTTTCTTTGGAGAGATACATGTGTCTCTTCCAATCCGATGAATAGTCCTATTTGTAGCAAAAAGTGTCTATCTCCACCTGGAAACACCAAAGTTGGAGGAAGTATTCCTTTCAAAAGCTAAATCAGTTCTCACAGGGAAACAATGTGCAAGAGGTTCCTGCTTCTAGCACAGTGGTTTTATTAGTGTTTCTCAGCCTAGCTGAATAGTCCTATTTGGAACAAAATGAGCTGATATCCACCTTGGAAACTATGATTATCAGGAAGTATTCCTTCCAAAACTAACACAATTCTCACAATGAAACAATGCCCAAGATATGGTGCTGATAACATAGATGGTTTTCTTTGGAGAGATACATGTATTTCTTCAACTCAGCTGAAAAGGCTTCCTTGGAGCAAACATCGCCTGTCTCCAGCTTGAAAGACCTAAGCTGTAGGAAGTATTCCTTTATAAAAAGCTCAATTCGCACAGGGAAACAAAGTGCTAGATGCTCTTTCATCTAACACAGATGGTGTTCTTCGAGAGATACATGTGTTTCATCACCTTACTTGTATAGGTCTATTTGCAAGAAAATGAACGTATCACCACGTTGAAAATTATGATGTGCAGGAAGAATTCCTTTCAAAAACTGACTCAGTTCTCACATGGAAACAATGGGTAGATGCTCCTTCTTCTAACACATAGGGTTGTTTTTTCAAGAGCTATAGGTGGTTCTTCTATTCTGCTGAATATGCCTTTTTTGATAAACATCACCTATCTCCACCTTGAAACACCTAAGTTACAGGAAGTAGTTCTTTCAAAAACTAACTCAAGTTTTGCAGAGAAACAATGTGCTAGATGCTTCTGCTTCTAACACAGATGGTTTCCTTTTGAGAGGTATATGTGTTTCTTCAACTTAGCTGAATAGGCCTGTTTAATAAATTGTGCCTTTGTCAACTTTGAAAATGCTGATTGGCTGGAAGTATTCTATCAAAAATTAACTCAATTCTCAGAGGGTAACAGTGTGCTAGGTGTTTGTACTTATAACAGAGAGGTTTTCTTCAAGAGATACATGTGTTTCTTCAGCTTAGCTGAGTAGGCCTATTTGGAACAAGGAGAATATATTTCCACCTTGAAAACTATGATTTGCATTAAGTATTCCTTTCAAAACCTAACTCAGTTCTCACAGGTAAACAATGTGCTAGATGCTCCTGCTTCTGACACAAGTCATTCTCTTTGAAAGGCACATGTGTTTCTACAACATAGCTGAATAGGACTTTTTGCAACCAAATGAGCCTTTCTCCACACTGAAAACTATGATTTGCAGGTAGAATGCCTTCCAAAACTGACTCAATTCTCAAAGGGATACAATACACTAGTTTCTGTGCTTATAAAATAGATTGTTTTCTTTGGAGAGATACATTTGTCTCTTCAACTCAGCTGAATAGGCCTATTTGGAACAAACAGCACCTATCTCCAATTTGAAATACCTAAGCTGTAGGAAGTATTCCTATCAAATCTAACTCAATTCTCACAAAGGAATAATGTGCTAGATGGCCTTGCATCTAAAAGAGATGGTTTTCATTGAGAGATACCTGTGTTTTGTCAACATAGCTGAATCGGCCTATTGGCAACAAAATGAGCGTTTCTCCACCTTTAAACCTGTGATTTGCATGAAGTATTCTTTTTAAAAACTGACTCAATTCTCACAGGGAAACAATGTGCTAGATGCTCCTTCTTCTAACACAGATGGTTTTCTTTCAAGAGATACATGTGTTTCAACTCAGATGAATAGGCCTATTTGAAGCAAACAAAGCCTCTCTCCACCTTGAAACATGTCAGTTGCAGGAAGTGTTCCATTCAACAAGTAACTCTATTCTCACAGAGAAACAATGGGCTGGATGCTGCAGTTTCTAAAATACATGGTTTTCTTCGGAGAGATACATGTCTTTCTTCTACTTAGCTGTATACGCCTATTGGCAACAAAATGAGCATTTCAACACATTGAAAACTATGATTTGCAGGTAGCATTCCTTCCAAAAGAAACTCATTCCTCCCAGGGAAACAATGCACTAGATGCTGCAGCTTTTACCATAGATGGTTTTCTTTGGAGAGATACATGTGTCTCCTCCAATCCGATGAATAGTCCTATTTGTAGCAAAAAGTGTCTATCTCCACCTGGAAACACCAAAGTTGGAGGAAGTATTCCTTTCAAAAGCTAACTCAGTTCTCACAGGGAAACAATGTGCAAGAGGTTCCTGCTTCTAGCACAGTGGTTTTATTCGAGAGATACATGTGTTTCTCAGCCTAGCTGAATAGTCCTATTTGGAACAAAATGAGCTGATATCCACCTTGGAAACTATGATTATCAGGAAGTATTCCTTCCAAAACTAACACAATTCTCACAATGAAACAATGCCCAAGATATGGTGCTGATAACATAGATGGTTTTCTTTGGAGAGATACATGTATTTCTTCAACTCAGCTGAAAAGGCTTCCTTGGAGCAAACATCGCCTGTCTCCAGCTTGAAAGACCTAAGCTGTAGGAAGTATTCCTTTATAAAAAGCTCAATTCGCACAGGGAAACAAAGTGCTAGATGCTCTTTCATCTAACACAGATGGTGTTCTTCGAGAGATACATGTGTTTCATCACCTTACTTGTATAGGTCTATTTGCAAGAAAATGAACGTATCACCACGTTGAAAATTATGATGTGCAGGAAGAATTCCTTTCAAAAACTGACTCAGTTCTCACATGGAAACAATGGGTAGATGCTCCTTCTTCTAACACATAGGGTTGTTTTTTCAAGACCTATAGGTGGTTCTTCTATTCTGCTGAATATGCCTATTTTGATAAACAGCACCTATCTCCACCTTGAAACACCTAAGTTACAGGAAGTATTTCTTTCAAAAACTAACTCAAGTTTTGCAGAGAAACAATGTGCTAGATGCTTCTGCTTCTAACACAGATGGTTTCCTTTTGAGAGGTATATGTGTTTCTTCAACTTAGCTGAATAGGCCTGTTGAATAAATTGTGCTTTGGTCAACTTTGAAAATGCTGATGTGCAGGAAGTATTATCTCAAAAACTATCTCAATTCTCAGAGGGGAACAGTGTGCTAGACGTTTCTACTTATAACAGAGACGTTTTCTTCAAGAGATACATGTGTTTCTTCAGCTTAGCTGAGTAGGCCTATTTGGAACAAGGAGAACATATTTCCACCTTGAAAACTATGATTTGCAGGAAGTATTCCTTTCAAAACCTAACTCAGTTCTCACAGTTAAACAATGTGCTAGATGCTCCTGCTTCAGAAACAAGTCATTCTCTTTGAAAGGCACATGTGTTTCTACAACATAGCTGAATAGGACTTTTTGCAACAAAATGAGCCTTTCTCCACACTGAAAACTATGATTTGCAGGTAGAATTCCTTCCAAAACTGATTCAATTCTCAAAGGGATACAATACACTAGTTTCTGTGCTTATAAAATAGATTGTTTTCTTTGGAGAGATACATTTGTCTCTTCAACTCAGCTGAATAGGCCTATTTGGAACAAACAGCACCTATCTCCAATTTGAAATACCTAAGCTGTAGGAAGTATTCCTATCAAATCTAACTCAATTCTCACAAAGGAATAATGTGCTAGATGGTCTTGCATCTAAAAGAGATGGTTTTCATTGAGAGATACCTGTGTTTTGTCAACATAGCTGAATAGGCCTATTTGCAACAAAATGAGCGTTTCTCCACCTTTAAACTTATGATTTGCATGAAGAATTCTTTTTAAAAACTGACTCAATTCTCACAGGGAAACAATGTGCTAGATGCTCCTTCTTCTAACACAGATGGTTTTCTTTCAAGAGATACATGTGTTTCAACTCAGATGAATAGGCCTATTTGAAGCAAACAAAGCCTCTCTCCACCTTGAAACATGTCAGTTGAAGGAAGTGTTCCATTCAACAAGTAACTCTATTCTCACAGAGAAACAATGGGCTGGATGCTGCAGTTTCTAAAATACATGGTTTTCTTCGGAGAGATACATGTCTTTCTTCTACTTAGCTGTATACGCCTATTGGCAACAAAATGAGCATTTCAACACATTGAAAACTATGATTTGCAGGTAGCATTCCTTCCAAAAGAAACTCATTCCTCCCAGGGAAACAATGCACTAGATGCTGCAGCTTTTACCATAGATGGTTTTCTTTGGAGAGATACATGTGTCTCTTCCAATCCGATGAATAGTCCTATTTGTAGCAAAAAGTGTCTATCTCCACCTGGAAACACCAAAGTTGGAGGAAGTATTCCTTTCAAAAGCTAACTCAGTTCTCACAGGGAAACAATGTGCAAGAGGTTCCTGCTTCTAGCACAGTGGTTTTATTCGAGAGATACATGTGTTTCTCAGCCTAGCTGAATAGTCCTATTTGGAACAAAATGAGCTGATATCCACCTTGGAAACTATGATTATCAGGAAGTATTCCTTCCAAAACTAACACAATTCTCACAATGAAACAATGCCCAAGATATGGTGCTGATAACATAGATGGTTTTCTTTGGAGAGATACATGTATTTCTTCAACTCAGCTGAAAAGGCTTCCTTGGAGCAAACATCGCCTGTCTCCAGCTTGAAAGACCTAAGCTGTAGGAAGTATTCCTTTATAAAAAGCTCAATTCGCACAGGGAAACAAAGTGCTAGATGCTCTTTCATCTAACACAGATGGTGTTCTTCGAGAGATACATGTGTTTCATCACCTTACTTGTATAGGTCTATTTGCAAGAAAATGAACGTATCACCACGTTGAAAATTATGATGTGCAGGAAGAATTCCTTTCAAAAACTGACTCAGTTCTCACATGGAAACAATGGGTAGATGCTCCTTCTTCTAACACATAGGGTTGTTTTTTCAAGAGCTATAGGTGGTTCTTCTATTCTGCTGAATATGCCTATTTTGATAAACAGCACCTATCTCCACCTTGAAACACCTAAGTTACAGGAAGTATTTCTTTCAAAAACTAACTCAAGTTTTGCAGAGAAACAATGTGCTAGATGCTTCTGCTTCTAACACAGATGGTTTCCTTTTGAGAGGTATATGTGTTTCTTCAACTTAGCTGAATAGGCCTGTTGAATAAATTGTGCTTTGGTCAACTTTGAAAATGCTGATGTGCAGGAAGTATTATCTCAAAAACTATCTCAATTCTCAGAGGGGAACAGTGTGCTAGACGTTTCTACTTATAACAGAGACGTTTTCTTCAAGAGATACATGTGTTTCTTCAGCTTAGCTGAGTAGGCCTATTTGGAACAAGGAGAACATATTTCCACCTTGAAAACTATGATTTGCAGGAAGTATTCCTTTCAAAACCTAACTCAGTTCTCACAGTTAAACAATGTGCTAGATGCTCCTGCTTCAGAAACAAGTCATTCTCTTTGAAAGGCACATGTGTTTCTACAACATAGCTGAATAGGACTTTTTGCAACAAAATGAGCCTTTCTCCACACTGAAAACTATGATTTGCAGGTAGAATTCCTTCCAAAACTGATTCAATTCTCAAAGGGATACAATACACTAGTTTCTGTGCTTATAAAATAGATTGTTTTCTTTGGAGAGATACATTTGTCTCTTCAACTCAGCTGAATAGGCCTATTTGGAACAAACAGCACCTATCTCCAATTTGAAATACCTAAGCTGTAGGAAGTATTCCTATCAAATCTAACTCAATTCTCACAAAGGAATAATGTGCTAGATGGTCTTGCATCTAAAAGAGATGGTTTTCATTGAGAGATACCTGTGTTTTGTCAACATAGCTGAATCGGCCTATTTGCAACAAAATGAGCGTTTCTCCACCTTTAAACCTGTGATTTGCATGAAGTATTCTTTTTAAAAACTGACTCAATTCTCACAGGGAAACAATGTGCTAGATGCTCCTTCTTCTAACACAGATGGTTTTCTTTCAAGAGATACATGTGTTTCAACTCAGATGAATAGGCCAATTTGAAGCAAACAAAGCCTCTCTCCACCTTGAAACATGTCAGTTGCAGGAAGTGTTCCATTTGAAAAGTAACTCTATTCTCACAGAGAAACAATGGGCTGGATGCTGCAGATTCTAAAATACATGATTTTCTTCGGAGAGGTACATGTGTTTCTTCTACTTAGCTGTATCGGCCTATTGGCAACAAAATGAGCATTTCAACACATTGAAAACTGTGATTTGCAGGAAGCATTCCTTCCAAAACTTACTCATTCCTCCCAGGGAAACAATGCACTAGATGCTGCAGCTTATAGCATAGATGGTTTTCTTTGGAGAGATACATGTGTCTCTTCAAATCCGATGAATAGTCCTATTTGTATCAAAAAGTGTCTATCTACACCTGGAAACACCAAAGTTGGAGGAAGCATTCCTTTCAAAAGCTAACTCAGTTCTCACAGGGAAACAATGTGCTAGAGGTTCCTGCTTCTAGCACAGTGGTTTTATTCGAGAGATACATGTGTTTCTCAGCCTAGCTGAATAGTATTATTTGGAACAAAATGAGCTGATATCCACCTTGGAAACTATGATTATCAGGAAGTATTCCTTCCAAAACTAACACAATTCTCACAATGAAACAATGCCCAAGATATGGTGCTGATAACATAGATGGTTTTCTTTGGAGAGATACATGTATTTCTTCAACTCAGCTGAAAAGGCTTCCTTGGAGCAAACATCGCCTATCTCCAGCTTGAAAGACCTAAGCTGTAGGAAGTATTCCTTTATAAAAAGCTCAGTTCTCACAGGGAAACAAAGTGCTAGATGCTCTTTCATCTAACACAGATGGTTTTCTTCGAGAGATACATGTGTTTCATCGCCTTACTTGTATAGGTCTATTTGCAACAAAATGAACGTATCACCACCTTGAAAATTATGATGTGCAGGAAGAATTCCTTTCAAAAACTGACTCAGTTCTCACATGGAAACAATGGGTAGATGCTCCCTCTTCTAACACATAGGGTTGTTTTTTCAAGAGCTATAGGTGGTTCTTCTATTCTGCTGAATATGCTTATTTTGATAAACAGCACCTATCTCCACCTTGAAACACCTAAGTTACAGGAAGTATTCCTTTCAAAAACTAACACAAGTTTTGCAGAGAAAAAATGTGCTAGATGCTTCTGCTTCTAACACAGATGGTTTTCTTTTGAGAGGTATATGTGTTTCTTCAACTTAGCTGAACAGGCCTGTTTAATAAATTGTGCCATGGTCAACTTTGAAAATGCTGATGTGCAGGAAGTATTCTCTCAAAAACTAACTCAATTCTCAGAGGGTAACAGTGTGCTAGGTGTTTGTACTTATAACAGAGAGGTTTTCTTCAAGAGATACATGTGTTTCTTCAGCTTAGCTGAGTAGGCCTATTTGGAACAAGGAGAACATATTTCCACCTTGAAAACTGTGATTTGCATTGAGTATTCCTTTCAAAACCTAACTCAGTTCTCACAGGTAAACAATGTGATAGATCCTCCTGCTTCTGACACAAGTCATTCTCTTTGAAAGGCACATGTGTTTCTACAACATAGCTGAATAGGACTTTTTGCAACAAAATGAGCCTTTCTCCACACAGAAAACTATGATTTCCTGGTAGAATTCCTTCCAAAACTGACTCAATTCTCTAAGGGATACAATACACTAGTTTCTGTGCTTATAAAATAGATTGTTTTCTTTGGAGAGATACATTTGTCTCTTCAACTCAGCTGAATAGGACTATTTGGAACAAACAGCACCTATCTCCAATTTGAAATACCTAAGCTGTAGGAAGTATTCCTATCAAATCTAACTCAATTCTCACAAAGGAATAATGTGCTAGATGGCCTTGCATCTAAAAGAGATGGTTTTCATTGAGAGATACCTGTGTTTTGTCAACATAGCTGAATCGGCCTATTGGCAACAAAATGAGCGTTTCTCCACCTTTAAACCTGTGATTTGCATGAAGTATTCTTTTTAAAAACTGACTCAATTCTCACAGGGAAACAATGTGCTAGATGCTCCTTCTTCTAACACAGATGGTTTTCTTTCAAGAGATACATGTGTTTCAACTAAGATGAATAGGCCTATTTGAAGCAAACAAAGCCTCTCTCCACCTTGAAACATGTCAGTTGAAGGAAGTGTTCCATTCAACAAGTAACTCTATTCTCACAGAGAAACAATGGGCTGGATGCTGCAGTTTCTAAAATACATGGTTTTCTTCGGAGAGATACATGTCTTTCTTCTACTTAGCTGTATACGCCTATTGGCAACAAAATGAGCATTTCAACACATTGAAAACTATGATTTGCAGGAAGCATTCCTTCCAAAACTTACTCATTCCTGCCAGGGTAACAATGCACTAGATGCTGCAGCTTATACCATAGATGGTTTTCTTTGCAGAGATACATGTGTCTCTTCCAATCAGATGAATAGTCCTATTTGTAGCAAAAAGTGTCTGTCTCCACGTGGAAACACCAAAGTTGGAGGAAGTCTTCCTTTCAAAAGCTAACTCAGTTCTCACAGGGAAACAATGTGCTAGAGGTTCCGGCTTCTAGCACAGTGGTTTTATTCGAGAGATACATGTGTTTCTCAGCCTAGCTGAATAGTCCTATTTGGAACAAAATGAGCTGATATCCACCTTGGAAACTATGATTATAAGGAAGTATTCCTTCCAAAACTAACACAATTCTCACAATGAAACAATGCCCAAGATATGGTGCTGATAACATAGATGGTTTTCTTTGGAGAGATACATGTATTTCTTCAACTCAGCTAAAAAGGCTTCCTTGGAGCAAACATTGCCTATCTCCAGCTTGAAAGACCTAAGCTGTAGGAAGTATTCCTTTATAAAAAGCTCAATTCTCACAGGGAAACAAAGTGCTAGATGCTCTTTCATCTAACACAGATGGTTTTCTTCAAGAGATACATGTGTTTCATCAACTTACTTGTATAGGTCTATTTGCAACAAAATGAACGTATCACCACCTTGAAAATTATGATGTGCAGGAAGAATTCCTTTCAAAAATTGACTCAGTTCTCACATCGAAACAATGGGTAGATGCTCCCTCTTCGAACACATAGGGTTGTTTTTTCAAGAGCTATAGGTGGTTCTTCTATTCTGCTGAATATGCCTATTTTGATAAACAGCACCTATCTCCACCTTGAAACACCTAAGTTACAGGAAGTATTCCTTTCGAAAACTAACACAAGTTTTGCAGAGAAACAATGTGCTAGATGCTTCTGCTTCTAACACAGATGGTTTCCTTTTGAGAGGTATATGTGTTTCTTCAACTTAGCTGAATCGGACTGTTGAATAAATTGTGCCTTGGTCAACTTTGAAAATGCTGATGTGCAGGAAGTATTCCCTCAAAAACTAACTCAATTCTCAGAGGGTAACAGTGTGCTACATGCTGCTACTTATAACAGAGAGGTTTTCTTCAAGAGATACATGTGTTTCTTCAGCTTAGGTGAGTAGGCCTATTGGGAACAAATAGAACATATTTCCACCTTGAAAACTATGATTTACAGGAAGTATTCCTTTCAAAACCTAACTCAGTACTCACAGGTAAACAATGTGTTAGCTGCTCCTGCTTCTAACACAAGTCATTGTCTTCGATAGGCACGTGTTTCTACAACATAGCTGAATAGGACTTTTTGCAACAAAATGAGCCTTTCTCCACACTGAAAACTATGATTTGCAGGTAGAATTCCTTCCAAAACTGATTCAATTCTCAAAGGGATACAATACACTAGTTTCTGTGCTTATAAAATAGATTGTTTTCTTTGGAGAGATACATTTGTCTCTTCAACTCAGCTGAATATGCCTATTTGGAACAAACAGCACCTATCTCCAATTTGAAATACCTAAGCTGTAGGAAGTATTCCTATCAAATCTAACTCAATTCTCACAAAGGAATAATGTGCTAGATGGCCTTGCATCTAAAAGAGATGGTTTTCATTGAGAGATACCTGTGTTTTGTCAACATAGCTGAATAGGCCTATTTGCAACAAAATGAGCGTTTCTCCACCTTTAAACTTATGATTTGCATGAAGAATTCTTTTTAAAAACTGACTCAATTCTCACAGGGAAACAATGTGCTAGATGCTCCTTCTTCTAACACAGATGGTTTTCTTTCAAGAGATACATGTGTTTCAACTCAGATGAATAGGCCAATTTGAAGCAAACAAAGCCTCTCTCCACCTTGAAACATGTCAGTTGCAGGAAGTGTTCCATTTGAAAAGTAACTCTATTCTCACAGAGAAACAATGGGCTGGATGCTGCAGATTCTAAAATACATGGTTTTCTTCGGAGAGGTACATGTGTTTCTTCTACTTAGCTGTATCGGCCTATTGGCAACAAAATGAGCATTTCAACACATTGAAAACTGTGATTTGCAGGAAGCATTCCTTCCAAAACTTACTCATTCCTCCCAGGGAAACAGTGCACTAGATGCTGCAGCTTATACTATAGATGTCTTTCTTTGGAGAGATACATGTGTCTCTTCCAATCCGATGAATAGTCCTATTTGTAGCAAAAAGTGTCTATCTCCACCTGGAAACACCAAAGTTGGAGGAAGTATTCCTTTCAAAAGCTAAATCAGTTCTCACAGGGAAACAATGTGCAAGAGGTTCCTGCTTCTAGCACAGTGGTTTTATTAGTGTTTCTCAGCCTAGCTGAATAGTCCTATTTGGAACAAAATGAGCTGATATCCACCTTGGAAACTATGATTATCAGGAAGTATTCCTTCCAAAACTAACACAATTCTCACAATGAAACAATGCCCAAGATATGGTGCTGATAACATAGATGGTTTTCTTTGGAGAGATACATGTATTTCTTCAACTCAGCTGAAAAGGCTTCCTTGGAGCAAACATCGCCTGTCTCCAGCTTGAAAGACCTAAGCTGTAGGAAGTATTCCTTTATAAAAAGCTCAATTCGCACAGGGAAACAAAGTGCTAGATGCTCTTTCATCTAACACAGATGGTGTTCTTCGAGAGATACATGTGTTTCATCACCTTACTTGTATAGGTCTATTTGCAAGAAAATGAACGTATCACCACGTTGAAAATTATGATGTGCAGGAAGAATTCCTTTCAAAAACTGACTCAGTTCTCACATGGAAACAATGGGTAGATGCTCCTTCTTCTAACACATAGGGTTGTTTTTTCAAGAGCTATAGGTGGTTCTTCTATTCTGCTGAATATGCCTTTTTTGATAAACATCACCTATCTCCACCTTGAAACACCTAAGTTACAGGAAGTAGTTCTTTCAAAAACTAACTCAAGTTTTGCAGAGAAACAATGTGCTAGATGCTTCTGCTTCTAACACAGATGGTTTCCTTTTGAGAGGTATATGTGTTTCTTCAACTTAGCTGAATAGGCCTGTTTAATAAATTGTGCCTTTGTCAACTTTGAAAATGCTGATTGGCTGGAAGTATTCTATCAAAAATTAACTCAATTCTCAGAGGGTAACAGTGTGCTAGGTGTTTGTACTTATAACAGAGAGGTTTTCTTCAAGAGATACATGTGTTTCTTCAGCTTAGCTGAGTAGGCCTATTTGGAACAAGGAGAATATATTTCCACCTTGAAAACTATGATTTGCATTAAGTATTCCTTTCAAAACCTAACTCAGTTCTCACAGGTAAACAATGTGCTAGATGCTCCTGCTTCTGACACAAGTCATTCTCTTTGAAAGGCACATGTGTTTCTACAACATAGCTGAATAGGACTTTTTGCAACCAAATGAGCCTTTCTCCACACTGAAAACTATGATTTGCAGGTAGAATGCCTTCCAAAACTGACTCAATTCTCAAAGGGATACAATACACTAGTTTCTGTGCTTATAAAATAGATTGTTTTCTTTGGAGAGATACATTTGTCTCTTCAACTCAGCTGAATAGGCCTATTTGGAACAAACAGCACCTATCTCCAATTTGAAATACCTAAGCTGTAGGAAGTATTCCTATCAAATCTAACTCAATTCTCACAAAGGAATAATGTGCTAGATGGCCTTGCATCTAAAAGAGATGGTTTTCATTGAGAGATACCTGTGTTTTGTCAACATAGCTGAATCGGCCTATTGGCAACAAAATGAGCGTTTCTCCACCTTTAAACCTGTGATTTGCATGAAGTATTCTTTTTAAAAACTGACTCAATTCTCACAGGGAAACAATGTGCTAGATGCTCCTTCTTCTAACACAGATGGTTTTCTTTCAAGAGATACATGTGTTTCAACTCAGATGAATAGGCCTATTTGAAGCAAACAAAGCCTCTCTCCACCTTGAAACATGTCAGTTGCAGGAAGTGTTCCATTCAACAAGTAACTCTATTCTCACAGAGAAACAATGGGCTGGATGCTGCAGTTTCTAAAATACATGGTTTTCTTCGGAGAGATACATGTCTTTCTTCTACTTAGCTGTATACGCCTATTGGCAACAAAATGAGCATTTCAACACATTGAAAACTATGATTTGCAGGTAGCATTCCTTCCAAAAGAAACTCATTCCTCCCAGGGAAACAATGCACTAGATGCTGCAGCTTTTACCATAGATGGTTTTCTTTGGAGAGATACATGTGTCTCCTCCAATCCGATGAATAGTCCTATTTGTAGCAAAAAGTGTCTATCTCCACCTGGAAACACCAAAGTTGGAGGAAGTATTCCTTTCAAAAGCTAACTCAGTTCTCACAGGGAAACAATGTGCAAGAGGTTCCTGCTTCTAGCACAGTGGTTTTATTCGAGAGATACATGTGTTTCTCAGCCTAGCTGAATAGTCCTATTTGGAACAAAATGAGCTGATATCCACCTTGGAAACTATGATTATCAGGAAGTATTCCTTCCAAAACTAACACAATTCTCACAATGAAACAATGCCCAAGATATGGTGCTGATAACATAGATGGTTTTCTTTGGAGAGATACATGTATTTCTTCAACTCAGCTGAAAAGGCTTCCTTGGAGCAAACATCGCCTGTCTCCAGCTTGAAAGACCTAAGCTGTAGGAAGTATTCCTTTATAAAAAGCTCAATTCGCACAGGGAAACAAAGTGCTAGATGCTCTTTCATCTAACACAGATGGTGTTCTTCGAGAGATACATGTGTTTCATCACCTTACTTGTATAGGTCTATTTGCAAGAAAATGAACGTATCACCACGTTGAAAATTATGATGTGCAGGAAGAATTCCTTTCAAAAACTGACTCAGTTCTCACATGGAAACAATGGGTAGATGCTCCTTCTTCTAACACATAGGGTTGTTTTTTCAAGACCTATAGGTGGTTCTTCTATTCTGCTGAATATGCCTATTTTGATAAACAGCACCTATCTCCACCTTGAAACACCTAAGTTACAGGAAGTATTTCTTTCAAAAACTAACTCAAGTTTTGCAGAGAAACAATGTGCTAGATGCTTCTGCTTCTAACACAGATGGTTTCCTTTTGAGAGGTATATGTGTTTCTTCAACTTAGCTGAATAGGCCTGTTGAATAAATTGTGCTTTGGTCAACTTTGAAAATGCTGATGTGCAGGAAGTATTATCTCAAAAACTATCTCAATTCTCAGAGGGGAACAGTGTGCTAGACGTTTCTACTTATAACAGAGACGTTTTCTTCAAGAGATACATGTGTTTCTTCAGCTTAGCTGAGTAGGCCTATTTGGAACAAGGAGAACATATTTCCACCTTGAAAACTATGATTTGCAGGAAGTATTCCTTTCAAAACCTAACTCAGTTCTCACAGTTAAACAATGTGCTAGATGCTCCTGCTTCAGAAACAAGTCATTCTCTTTGAAAGGCACATGTGTTTCTACAACATAGCTGAATAGGACTTTTTGCAACAAAATGAGCCTTTCTCCACACTGAAAACTATGATTTGCAGGTAGAATTCCTTCCAAAACTGATTCAATTCTCAAAGGGATACAATACACTAGTTTCTGTGCTTATAAAATAGATTGTTTTCTTTGGAGAGATACATTTGTCTCTTCAACTCAGCTGAATAGGCCTATTTGGAACAAACAGCACCTATCTCCAATTTGAAATACCTAAGCTGTAGGAAGTATTCCTATCAAATCTAACTCAATTCTCACAAAGGAATAATGTGCTAGATGGTCTTGCATCTAAAAGAGATGGTTTTCATTGAGAGATACCTGTGTTTTGTCAACATAGCTGAATAGGCCTATTTGCAACAAAATGAGCGTTTCTCCACCTTTAAACTTATGATTTGCATGAAGAATTCTTTTTAAAAACTGACTCAATTCTCACAGGGAAACAATGTGCTAGATGCTCCTTCTTCTAACACAGATGGTTTTCTTTCAAGAGATACATGTGTTTCAACTCAGATGAATAGGCCTATTTGAAGCAAACAAAGCCTCTCTCCACCTTGAAACATGTCAGTTGAAGGAAGTGTTCCATTCAACAAGTAACTCTATTCTCACAGAGAAACAATGGGCTGGATGCTGCAGTTTCTAAAATACATGGTTTTCTTCGGAGAGATACATGTCTTTCTTCTACTTAGCTGTATACGCCTATTGGCAACAAAATGAGCATTTCAACACATTGAAAACTATGATTTGCAGGTAGCATTCCTTCCAAAAGAAACTCATTCCTCCCAGGGAAACAATGCACTAGATGCTGCAGCTTTTACCATAGATGGTTTTCTTTGGAGAGATACATGTGTCTCTTCCAATCCGATGAATAGTCCTATTTGTAGCAAAAAGTGTCTATCTCCACCTGGAAACACCAAAGTTGGAGGAAGTATTCCTTTCAAAAGCTAACTCAGTTCTCACAGGGAAACAATGTGCAAGAGGTTCCTGCTTCTAGCACAGTGGTTTTATTCGAGAGATACATGTGTTTCTCAGCCTAGCTGAATAGTCCTATTTGGAACAAAATGAGCTGATATCCACCTTGGAAACTATGATTATCAGGAAGTATTCCTTCCAAAACTAACACAATTCTCACAATGAAACAATGCCCAAGATATGGTGCTGATAACATAGATGGTTTTCTTTGGAGAGATACATGTATTTCTTCAACTCAGCTGAAAAGGCTTCCTTGGAGCAAACATCGCCTGTCTCCAGCTTGAAAGACCTAAGCTGTAGGAAGTATTCCTTTATAAAAAGCTCAATTCGCACAGGGAAACAAAGTGCTAGATGCTCTTTCATCTAACACAGATGGTGTTCTTCGAGAGATACATGTGTTTCATCACCTTACTTGTATAGGTCTATTTGCAAGAAAATGAACGTATCACCACGTTGAAAATTATGATGTGCAGGAAGAATTCCTTTCAAAAACTGACTCAGTTCTCACATGGAAACAATTGGTAGATGCTCCTTCTTCTAACACATAGGGTTGTTTTTTCAAGACCTATAGGTGGTTCTTCTATTCTGCTGAATATGCCTATTTTGATAAACAGCACCTATCTCCACCTTGAAACACCTAAGTTACAGGAAGTATTTCTTTCAAAAACTAACTCAAGTTTTGCAGAGAAACAATGTGCTAGATGCTTCTGCTTCTAACACAGATGGTTTCCTTTTGAGAGGTATATGTGTTTCTTCAACTTAGCTGAATAGGCCTGTTGAATAAATTGTGCTTTGGTCAACTTTGAAAATGCTGATGTGCAGGAAGTATTATCTCAAAAACTATCTCAATTCTCAGAGGGGAACAGTGTGCTAGACGTTTCTACTTATAACAGAGACGTTTTCTTCAAGAGATACATGTGTTTCTTCAGCTTAGCTGAGTAGGCCTATTTGGAACAAGGAGAACATATTTCCACCTTGAAAACTATGATTTGCAGGAAGTATTCCTTTCAAAACCTAACTCAGTTCTCACAGTTAAACAATGTGCTAGATGCTCCTGCTTCAGAAACAAGTCATTCTCTTTGAAAGGCACATGTGTTTCTACAACATAGCTGAATAGGACTTTTTGCAACAAAATGAGCCTTTCTCCACACTGAAAACTATGATTTGCAGGTAGAATTCCTTCCAAAACTGATTCAATTCTCAAAGGGATACAATACACTAGTTTCTGTGCTTATAAAATAGATTGTTTTCTTTGGAGAGATACATTTGTCTCTTCAACTCAGCTGAATAGGCCTATTTGGAACAAACAGCACCTATCTCCAATTTGAAATACCTAAGCTGTAGGAAGTATTCCTATCAAATCTAACTCAATTCTCACAAAGGAATAATGTGCTAGATGGTCTTGCATCTAAAAGAGATGGTTTTCATTGAGAGATACCTGTGTTTTGTCAACATAGCTGAATCGGCCTATTTGCAACAAAATGAGCGTTTCTCCACCTTTAAACCTGTGATTTGCATGAAGTATTCTTTTTAAAAACTGACTCAATTCTCACAGGGAAACAATGTGCTAGATGCTCCTTCTTCTAACACAGATGGTTTTCTTTCAAGAGATACATGTGTTTCAACTCAGATGAATAGGCCAATTTGAAGCAAACAAAGCCTCTCTCCACCTTGAAACATGTCAGTTGCAGGAAGTGTTCCATTTGAAAAGTAACTCTATTCTCACAGAGAAACAATGGGCTGGATGCTGCAGATTCTAAAATACATGATTTTCTTCGGAGAGGTACATGTGTTTCTTCTACTTAGCTGTATCGGCCTATTGGCAACAAAATGAGCATTTCAACACATTGAAAACTGTGATTTGCAGGAAGCATTCCTTCCAAAACTTACTCATTCCTCCCAGGGAAACAATGCACTAGATGCTGCAGCTTATACCATAGATGGTTTTCTTTGGAGAGATACATGTGTCTCTTCAAATCCGATGAATAGTCCTATTTGTATCAAAAAGTGTCTATCTACACCTGGAAACACCAAAGTTGGAGGAAGCATTCCTTTCAAAAGCTAACTCAGTTCTCACAGGGAAACAATGTGCTAGAGGTTCCTGCTTCTAGCACAGTGGTTTTATTCGAGAGATACATGTGTTTCTCAGCCTAGCTGAATAGTATTATTTGGAACAAAATGAGCTGATATCCACCTTGGAAACTATGATTATCAGGAAGTATTCCTTCCAAAACTAACACAATTCTCACAATGAAACAATGCCCAAGATATGGTGCTGATAACATAGATGGTTTTCTTTGGAGAGATACATGTATTTCTTCAACTCAGCTGAAAAGGCTTCCTTGGAGCAAACATCGCCTATCTCCAGCTTGAAAGACCTAAGCTGTAGGAAGTATTCCTTTATAAAAAGCTCAGTTCTCACAGGGAAACAAAGTGCTAGATGCTCTTTCATCTAACACAGATGGTTTTCTTCGAGAGATACATGTGTTTCATCGCCTTACTTGTATAGGTCTATTTGCAACAAAATGAACGTATCACCACCTTGAAAATTATGATGTGCAGGAAGAATTCCTTTCAAAAACTGACTCAGTTCTCACATGGAAACAATGGGTAGATGCTCCCTCTTCTAACACATAGGGTTGTTTTTTCAAGAGCTATAGGTGGTTCTTCTATTCTGCTGAATATGCTTATTTTGATAAACAGCACCTATCTCCACCTTGAAACACCTAAGTTACAGGAAGTATTCCTTTCAAAAACTAACACAAGTTTTGCAGAGAAAAAATGTGCTAGATGCTTCTGCTTCTAACACAGATGGTTTTCTTTTGAGAGGTATATGTGTTTCTTCAACTTAGCTGAACAGGCCTGTTTAATAAATTGTGCCATGGTCAACTTTGAAAATGCTGATGTGCAGGAAGTATTCTCTCAAAAACTAACTCAATTCTCAGAGGGTAACAGTGTGCTAGGTGTTTGTACTTATAACAGAGAGGTTTTCTTCAAGAGATACATGTGTTTCTTCAGCTTAGCTGAGTAGGCCTATTTGGAACAAGGAGAACATATTTCCACCTTGAAAACTGTGATTTGCATTGAGTATTCCTTTCAAAACCTAACTCAGTTCTCACAGGTAAACAATGTGATAGATCCTCCTGCTTCTGACACAAGTCATTCTCTTTGAAAGGCACATGTGTTTCTACAACATAGCTGAATAGGACTTTTTGCAACAAAATGAGCCTTTCTCCACACAGAAAACTATGATTTCCTGGTAGAATTCCTTCCAAAACTGACTCAATTCTCTAAGGGATACAATACACTAGTTTCTGTGCTTATAAAATAGATTGTTTTCTTTGGAGAGATACATTTGTCTCTTCAACTCAGCTGAATAGGACTATTTGGAACAAACAGCACCTATCTCCAATTTGAAATACCTAAGCTGTAGGAAGTATTCCTATCAAATCTAACTCAATTCTCACAAAGGAATAATGTGCTAGATGGCCTTGCATCTAAAAGAGATGGTTTTCATTGAGAGATACCTGTGTTTTGTCAACATAGCTGAATCGGCCTATTGGCAACAAAATGAGCGTTTCTCCACCTTTAAACCTGTGATTTGCATGAAGTATTCTTTTTAAAAACTGACTCAATTCTCACAGGGAAACAATGTGCTAGATGCTCCTTCTTCTAACACAGATGGTTTTCTTTCAAGAGATACATGTGTTTCAACTAAGATGAATAGGCCTATTTGAAGCAAACAAAGCCTCTCTCCACCTTGAAACATGTCAGTTGCAGGAAGTGTTCCATTTAAAAAGTAACTCTATTCTCACAGAGAAACAATGGGCTGGATGCTGCAGTTTCTAAAATACATGGTTTTCTTCGGAGAGGTACATGTGTTTCTTCTACTTAGCTGTATCGGCCTATTGGCAACAAAATGAGCATTTCAACACATTGAAAACTGTGATTTGCAAGAAGCATTCCTACCAAAACTTACTCATTCCTCCCAGGGAAACAATGCACTAGATGCTGCAGCTTATACCATAGATGGTTTTCTTTGGAGAGATACATGTGTCTCTTCAAATCCGATGAATAGTCCTATTTGTAGCAAAAAGTGTCTATCTACACCTGGAAACACCAAAGTTGGAGGAAGTATTCCTTTCAAAAGCTAACTCAGTTCTCACAGGGAAACAATGTGCTAGAGGTTCCTGCTTCTAGCACAGTGGTTTTATTCGAGAGATACCTGTGTTTCTCAGCCTAGCTGAATAGTCCTATTTGGAACAAAATGAGCTGATATCCACCTCGGGAACTATGATTATCAGGAAGAATTCCTTGCAAAACTCACACAATTTTCACAATGAAACAATGCCCATGATATGGTGCTGATAACATAGATGGTTTTCTTTGGAGAAATACATGTATTTCTTCAACTCAGCTGAATAGGCTTCTTTGGAGCAAACATCACCTATCTCCAGCTTGAAAGACCTAAGCTGTAGGAAGTATTCCTTTATAAAAAACCTCAATTCTCACAGGGAAACAAAGTGCTAGATGCTCTTTCATCTAACACAGATGGTTTTCTTCGAGAGATACATGTGTTTCATCACCTTACTTGTATAGGTCTATTTGCAACAAAATGAACGTACCACCACCTGGAAAATTATGATGTGCAGGAAGAATTCCTTTCAAAAACTGACTCAGTTCTCACATGGAAACAATGGGTAGATACTTCTTCTTATAACACATAGGGTTGTTTTTTCAAGAGCTACAGGTGGTTCTTCTATTCTGCTCAATATGCCTATTTTGATAAACATCACCGATCTCCACCTTGAAACACCTAAGTTAAAGGAAGTATTCCTTTCAAAAACTAACACAAGTTTTGCAGAGAAACAATGTGCTAGATGCTTCTGCTTCTAACACAGATGGTTTCCTTTTGAGAGGTATATGTGTTTCTTCAACTTAGCTGAATAGGCCTGTTTGATAAATTGTGCCTTTGTCAACTTTGAAAATGCTGATGGGCTGGAAGTATTCTCTCAAAAATTAACTCAATTCTCAGAGGGTAACAGTGTGCTAGGTGTTTGTACTTATAACAGAGAGGTTTTCTTCAAGAGATACATGTGTTTCTTCAGGTTAGCTTAGTAGGCCTATTTGGAACAAGGAGAACATATTTCCACCTTGAAAACTATGATTTGCATTAAGTATTCCTTTCAAATCCTAACTCAGTTCTCACAGGTAAACAATGTGCTAGATGCTCCTGCTTCTGACACAAGTCATTCTCTTTGAAAGGCACATGTGTTTCTACAACATAGCTGAATAGGACTTTTTGCAACCAAATGAGCCTTTCTTCACACTGAAAACTATGATTTGCAGGTAGAATGCCTTCCAAAACTGACTCAATTCTCAAAGGGATACAATACACTAGTTTCTGTGCTTATAAAATAGATTGTTTTCTTTGGAGAGATACATTTGTCTCTTCAACTCAGCTGAATAGGCCTATTTGGAACAAACAGCACCTATCTCCAATTTGAAATAACTAAGCTGTAGGAAGTATTCCTAACAAATCTAACTCAATTCTCACAAAGGAATAATGTGCTAGATGGTCTTGCATCTAAAAGAGATGGTTTTCATTGAGAGATACCTGTGTTTTGTCAACATAGCTGAATAGGCCTATTTGCAACAAAATGAGCGTTTCTCCACCTTTAAACTTATGATTTGCATGAAGAATTCTTTTTAAAAACTGACTCAATTCTCACAGGGAAACAATGTGCTAGATGCTCCTTCTTCTAACACAGATGGTTTTCTTTCAAGAGATACATGTGTTTCAACTCAGATGAACAGGCCTATTTGAAGCAAACAAAGCCTCTCTCCACCTTGAAACATGTCAGTTGCAGGAAGTGTTCCATTTAAAAAGTAACTCTATTCTCACAGAGAAACAATGGGCTGGATGCTGCAGTTTCTAAAATACATGGTTTTCTTCGGAGAGGTACATGTGTTTCTTCTACTTAGCTGTATCGGCCTATTGGCAACAAAATGAGCATTTCAACACATTGAAAACTGTGATTTGCAAGAAGCATTCCTACCAAAACTTACTCATTCCTCCCAGGGAAACAATGCACTAGATGCTGCAGCTTATACCATAGATGGTTTTCTTTGGAGAGATACATGTGTCTCTTCAAATCCGATGAATAGTCCTATTTGTAGCAAAAAGTGTCTATCTACACCTGGAAACACCAAAGTTGGAGGAAGTATTCCTTTCAAAAGCTAACTCAGTTCTCACAGGGAAACAATGTGCTAGAGGTTCCTGCTTCTAGCACAGTGGTTTTATTCGAGAGATACATGTGTTTCTCAGCCTAGCTGAATAGTCCTATTTGGAACAAAATGAGCTGATATTCACCTTGGAAACTATGATTATCAGGAAGTATTCCTTGCAAAACTAACACAATTCTCACAATGAAACAATGGCCAAGATATGGTGCTGATAACATAGATGGTTTTCTTTGGAGAGATACATGTATTTCTTCAACTCAGCTGAAAAGGCTTCCTTGGAGCGAACATCGCCTGTCTCCAGCTTGAAAGACCTAAGCTGTAGGAAGTATTCCTTTATAAAAAGCTCAGTTCTCACAGGGAAACAAAGTGCTAGATGCTCTTTCATCTAACACAGATGGTTTTCTTCGAGAGATACATGTGTTTCATCACCTTACTTGTATAGGTCTATTTGCAACAAAATGTACGTATCACCACCTTGAAAATTATGATGTGCAGGAAGAATTCCTTTCAAAAACTGACTCAGTTCTCACATGGAAACAATGGGTAGATGCTCCCTCTTCGAACACATAGGGTTGTTTTTTCAAGACCTATAGGTGGTTCTTCTATTCTGCTGAATATGCCTATTTTGATAAACATCACCTATCTCCACCTTGAAACACCTAAGTTACAGGAAGTATTCCTTTCAAAAACTAACACAAGTTTTGCAGAGAAAAAATGTGCTAGATGCTTCTGCTTCTAACACAGATGGTTTTCTTTTGAGAGGTATATGTGTTTCTTCAACTTAGCTGAATAGGCCTGTTTAATAAATTGTGCCTTGGCCAACTTTGAAAATGCTGATGTGCAGGAAGTATTCTCTCAAAAACTAACTCAATTCTCAGAGGGTAACAGTGTGCTAGGTGTTTGTACTTATAACAGAGAGGTTTTCTTCAAGAGATACATGTGTTTCTTCAGCTTAGCTGAGTAGGCCTATTTGGAACAAGGAGAACATATTTCCACCTTGAAAACTATGATTTGCAGGAAGTATTCCTTTCAAAACCTAACTCAGTTCTCACAGATGAACAGTGTGCTAGATGCTCCTGCTTCTGACACAAGTCATTCTCTTCGATAGGCACATGTGTTTCTACAACATAGCTGAATAGGACTTTTTGCAACAAAATGAGCCTTTCTCCACACTGAAAACTATGATTTGCAGGTAGAATGCCTTCCAAAACTGACTCAATTCTCAAAGGGATACAATACACTACTTTCTGTGCGTATAAAATAGATTGTTTTCTTTGGAGAGATACATTTGTCTCTTCAACTCAGCTGAATAGGCCTATTTGGAACAAACAGCACCTATCTCCAATTTGAAATACCTAAGCTTTAGGAAGTATTCCTATCAAATCTAACTGAATTCTCACAAAGGAATAATGTGCTAGATGGTCTTGCATCTAAAAGAGATGGTTTTCATTGAGAGATACCTGTGTTTTTTCCAAATAGCTGAATAGTCCTATTGGCAACAAAATGAGCGTTTCTCCACCTTTAAACCTACGATTTGCATGAAGTATTCTTTTTAAAAACTGACTCAATTCTCACAGGGAAACAATGTGCTAGATGCTCCTTCTTCTAACACAGATGGTTTTCTTTCAAGAGATACATGTGTTTCAACTCAGATAAATAGGCCTATTTGAAGCAAACAAAGCCTCTCTCCACCTTGAAACATGTCAGTTGAAGGAATTGTTCCATTCAACAAGTAACTCTATTCTCACAGAGAAACAATGGGCTGGATGCTGCAGTTTCTAAAATACATGGTTTTCTTCGGAGAGATACATGTCTTTCTTCTACTTAGCTGTATACGCCTATTGGCAACAAAATGAGCATTTCAACACATTGAAAACTATGATTTGCAGGAAGCATTCCTTCCAAAACTTACTCATTCCTGCCAGGGTAACAATGCACTAGATGCTGCAGCTTATACCATAGATGGTTTTCTTTGCAGAGATACATGTGTCTCTTCCAATCAGATGAATAGTCCTATTTGTAGCAAAAAGTGTCTATCTCCACGTGGAAACACCAAAGTTGGAGGAAGTATTCCTTTCAAAAGCTAACTCAGTTCTCACAGGGAAACAATGTGCTAGAGGTTCCGGCTTCTAGCACAGTGGTTTTATTCGAGAGATACATGTGTTTCTCAGCCTAGCTGAATAGTCCTATTTGGAACAAAATGAGCTGATATCCACCTTGGAAACTATGATTATAAGGAAGTATTCCTTCCAAAACTAACACAATTCTCACAATGAAACAATGCCCAAGATATGGTGCTGATAACATAGATGGTTTTCTTTGGAGAGATACATGTATTTCTTCAACTCAGCTAAAAAGGCTTCCTTGGAGCAAACATTGCCTATCTCCAGCTTGAAAGACCTAAGCTGTAGGAAGTATTCCTTTATAAAAAGCTCAATTCTCACAGGGAAACAAAGTGCTAGATGCTCTTTCATCTAACACAGATGGTTTTCTTCAAGAGATACATGTGTTTCATCAACTTACTTGTATAGGTCTATTTGCAACAAAATGAACGTATCACCACCTTGAAAATTATGATGTGCAGGAAGAATTCCTTTCAAAAATTGACTCAGTTCTCACATCGAAACAATGGGTAGATGCTCCCTCTTCGAACACATAGGGTTGTTTTTTCAAGAGCTATAGGTGGTTCTTCTATTCTGCTGAATATGCCTATTTTGATAAACAGCACCTATCTCCACCTTGAAACACCTAAGTTACAGGAAGTATTCCTTTCGAAAACTAACACAAGTTTTGCAGAGAAACAATGTGCTAGATGATTCTGCTTCTAACACAGATGGTTTCCTTTTGAGAGGTATATGTGTTTCTTCAACTCAGCTGAATCGGACTGTTGAATAAATTGTGCCTTGGTCAACTTTGAAAATGCTGATGTGCAGGAAGTATTCTCTCAAAAACTAACTCAATTCTCAGAGGGTAACAGTGTGCTACATGCTGCTACTTATAACAGAGAGGTTTTCTTCAAGAGATACATGTGTTTCTTCAGCTTAGGTGAGTAGGCCTATTGGGAACAAATAGAACATATTTCCACCTTGAAAACTATGATTTGCAGGAAGTATTCCTTTCAAAACCTAACTCAGTACTCACAGGTAAACAATGTGTTAGCTGCTCCTGCTTCTAACACAAGTCATTGTCTTCGATAGGCACGTGTTTCTACAACATAGCTGAATAGGACTTTTTGCAACAAAATGAGCCTTTCTCCACACTGAAAACTATGATTTGCAGGTAGAATTCCTTCCAAAACTTATTCAATTCTCAAAGGGATACAATACACTAGTTTCTGTGCTTTTAAAATAGATTGTTTTCTTTGGAGAGATACATTTGTCTCTTCAACTCAGCTGAATATGCCTATTTGGAACAAACAGCACCTATCTCCAATTTGAAATACCTAAGCTGTAGGAAGTATTCCTATCAAATCTAACTCAATTCTCACAAAGGAATAATGTGCTAGATGGCCTTGCATCTAAAAGAGATGGTTTTCATTGAGAGATACCTGTGTTTTGTCAACATAGCTGAATAGGCCTATTTGCAACAAAATGAGCGTTTCTCCACCTTTAAACTTATGATTTGCATGAAGAATTCTTTTTAAAAACTGACTCAATTCTCACAGGGAAACAATGTGCTAGATGCTCCTTCTTCTAACACAGATGGTTTTCTTTCAAGAGATACATGTGTTTCAACTCAGATGAATAGGCCAATTTGAAGCAAACAAAGCCTCTCTCCACCTTGAAACATGTCAGTTGCAGGAAGTGTTCCATTTGAAAAGTAACGGTATTCTCACAGAGAAACAATGGGCTGGATGCTGCAGATTCTAAAATACATGGTTTTCTTCGGAGAGGTACATGTGTTTCTTCTACTTAGCTGTATCGGCCTATTGGCAACAAAATGAGCATTTCAACACATTGAAAACTGTGATTTGCAGGAAGCATTCCTTCCAAAACTTACTCATTCCTCCCAGGGAAACAGTGCACTAGATGCTGCAGCTTATACTATAGATGTCTTTCTTTGGAGAGATACATGTGTCTCTTCCAATCCGATGAATAGTCCTATTTGTAGCAAAAAGTGTCTATCTCCACCTGGAAACACCAAAGTTGGAGGAAGTATTCCTTTCAAAAGCTAACTCAGTTCTCACAGGGAAACAATGTGCAAGAGGTTCCTGCTTCTAGCACAGTGGTTTTATTCGAGAGATACATGTGTTTCTCAGCCTAGCTGAATAGTCCTATTTGGAACAAAATGAGCTGATATCCACCTTGGAAACTATGATTATCAGGAAGTATTCCTTCCAAAACTAACACAATTCTCACAATGAAACAATGCCCAAGATATGGTGCTGATAACATAGATGGTTTTCTTTGGAGAGATACATGTATTTCTTCAACTCAGCTGAAAAGGCTTCCTTGGAGCAAACATCGCCTGTCTCCAGCTTGAAAGACCTAAGCTGTAGGAAGTATTCCTTTATAAAAAGCTCAATTCGCACAGGGAAACAAAGTGCTAGATGCTCTTTCATCTAACACAGATGGTGTTCTTCGAGAGATACATGTGTTTCATCACCTTACTTGTATAGGTCTATTTGCAAGAAAATGAACGTATCACCACGTTGAAAATTATGATGTGCAGGAAGAATTCCTTTCAAAAACTGACTCAGTACTCACATGGAAACAATGGGTAGATGCTCCTTCTTCTAACACATAGGGTTGTTTTTTCAAGAGCTATAGGTGGTTCTTCTATTCTGCTGAATATGCCTATTTTGATAAACATCACCTATCTCCACCTTGAAACACCTAAGTTACAGGAAGTAGTTCTTTCAAAAACTAACTCAAGTTTTGCAGAGAAACAATGTGCTAGATGCTTCTGCTTCTAACACAGATGGTTTCCTTTTGAGAGGTATATGTGTTTCTTCAACTTAGCTGAATAGGCCTGTTTAATAAATTGTGCCTTTGTCAACTTTGAAAATGCTGATGGGCTGGAAGTATTCTCTCAAAAATTAACTCAATTCTCAGAGGGTAACAGTGTGCTAGGTGTTTGTACTTATAACAGAGAGGTTTTCTTCAAGAGATACATGTGTTTCTTCAGCTTAGCTGAGTAGGCCTATTTGGAACAAGGAGAATATATTTCCACCTTGAAAACTATGATTTGCATTAAGTATTCCTTTCAAAACCTAACTCAGTTCTCACAGGTAAACAATGTGCTAGGTGCTCCTGCTTCTGACACAAGTCATTCTCTTTGAAAGGCACATGTGTTTCTACAACATAGCTGAATAGGACTTTTTGCAACCAAATGAGCCTTTCTCCACACTGAAAACTATGATTTGCAGGTAGAATGCCTTCCAAAACTGACTCAATTCTCAAAAGGATACAATACACTAGTTTCTGTGCTTATAAAATAGATTGTTTTCTTTGGAGAGATACATTTGTCTCTTCAACTCAGCTGAATAGGCCTATTTGGAACAAACAGCACCTATCTCCAATTTGAAATACCTAAGCTGTAGGAAGTATTCCTATCAAATCTAACTCAATTCTCACAAAGGAATAATGTGCTAGATGGCCTTGCATCTAAAAGAGATGGTTTTCATTGAGAGATACCTGTGTTTTGTCAACATAGCTGAATCGGCCTATTGGCAACAAAATGAGCGTTTCTCCACCTTTAAACCTGTGATTTGCATGAAGTATTCTTTTTAAAAACTGACTCAATTCTCACAGGGAAACAATGTGCTAGATGCTCCTTCTTCTAACACAGATGGTTTTCTTTCAAGAGATACATGTGTTTCAACTCAGATGAATAGGCCTATTTGAAGCAAACAAAGCCTCTCTCCACCTTGAAACATGTCAGTTGCAGGAAGTGTTCCATTCAACAAGTAACTCTATTCTCACAGAGAAACAATGGGCTGGATGCTGCAGTTTCTAAAATACATGGTTTTCTTCGGAGAGATACATGTCTTTCTTCTACTTAGCTGTATATGCCTATTGGCAACAAAATGAGCATTTCAACACATTGAAAACTATGATTTGCAGGAAGCATTCCTTCCATAACTTACTCATTCCTGCCAGGGAAACAATGCCCGAGTTGCTGCAGCTTATACTATAGATGTCTTTCTTTGGAGAGATACATGTGGCTCTTCCAATCAGATGAATAGTCCTATTTGTAGCAAAAAGTGTCTATCTACACCTGGAAACACCAAAGTTGTAGGAAGTATTCCTTTCAAAAGCTAACTCAGTTCTCACAGGGAAACAATGTGCTAGAGGTTCCTGCTTCTAGCACAGTGGTTTTATTCGAGAGATACCTGTGTTTCTCAGCCTAGCTGAATAGTCCTATTTGGAACAAAATGAGCTGATATCCACCTTGGAAACTATGATTATCAGGAAGTATTCCTTCCAAAACTAACACAATTCTCACAATGAAACAATGCCCAAGATATGGTGCTGATAACATAGATGGTTTTCTTTGGAGAGATACATGTATTTCTTCAACTCAGCTGAAAAGTCTTCCTTGGAGCAAACATCGCCTATCTCCAGCTTGAAAGACCTAAGCTGTAGGAAGTATTCCTTTATAAAAAGCTCAGTTCTCACAGGGAAACAAAGTGCTAGATGCTCTTTCATCTAACACAGATGGTTTTCTTCGAGAGATACATGTGTTTCATCACCTTACTTGTATAGGTCTATTTGCAACAAAATGAACGTATCACCACCTTGAAAATTATGATGTGCAGGAAGAATTCCTTTCAAAAACTGACTCAGTTCTCACATGGAAACAATGGGTAGATGCTCCGTCTTCTAACACAGAGGGTTGTTTTTTCAAGACCTATAGGTGGTTCTTCTATTCTGCTGAATATGCCTATTTTGATAAACAGCATCTATCTCCACCTTGAAACACCTAAGTTAAAGGAAGTATTCCTTTCAAAAACTAACACAAGTTTTGCAGAGAAACAATGTGCTAGATGCTTCTGCTTCTAACACAGATGGTTTCCTTTTGAGAGGTATATGTGTTTCTTCAACTTAGCTGAATAGGCCTGTTTAATAAATTGTGCCTTTGTCAACTTTGAAAATGCTGATGGGCTGGAAGTATTCTCTCAAAAATTAACTCAATTCTCAGAGGGTAACAGTGTGCTAGGTGTTTGTACTTATAACAGAGAGGTTTTCTTCAAGAGATACATGTGTTTCTTCAGCTTAGCTGAGTAGGCCTATTTGGAACAAGGAGAACATATTTCCACCTTGAAAACTATGATTTGCATTAAGTATTCCTTTCAAAACCTAACTCAGTTCTCACAGGTAAACAATGTGCTAGATGCTACTGCTTCTGACACAAGTCATTCTCTTTGAAAGGCACATGTGTTTCTACAACATAGCTGAATAGGACTTTTTGCAACCAAATGAGCCTTTCTCCACACTGAAAACTGTGATTTGCAGGTAGAATGCCTTCCAAAACTGACTCAATTCTCAAAGGGATACAATACACTAGTTTCTGTGCTTATAAAATAGATTGTTTCTTTGGAGAGATACATTTGTCTCTTCAACTCAGCTGAATAGGACTATTTGGAACAAACAGCACCTATCTCCAATTTGAAATACCTAAGCTGTAGGAAGTATTCCTATCAAATCTAACTCACTTCTCACAAAGGAATAATGTGCTACATGGCCTTGCATCTAAAAGAGATGGTTTTCATTGAGAGATACCTGTGTTTTGTCAACATAGCTGAATCGGCCTATTGGCAACAAAATGAGCGTTTCTCCACCTTTAAACCTGTGATTTGCATGAAGTATTCTTTTTAAAAACTGACTCAATTCTCACAGGGAAACAATGTGCTAGATGCTCCTTCTTCTAACACAGATGGTTTTCTTTCAAGAGATACATGTGTTTCAACTCAGATGAATAGGCCTATTTGAAGCAAACAAAGCCTCTCTCCACCTTGAAACATGTCAGTTGAAGGAAGTGTTCCATTCAACAAGTAACTCTATTCTCACAGAGAAACAATGGGCTGGATGCTGCAGTTTCTAAAATACATGGTTTTCTTCGGAGAGATACATGTCTTTCTTCTACTTAGCTGTATACGCCTATTGGCAACAAAATGAGCATTTCAACACATTGAAAACTATGATTTGCAGGTAGCATTCCTTCCAAAAGAAACTCATTCCTCCCAGGGAAACAATGCACTAGATGCTGCAGCTTTTACCATAGATGGTTTTCTTTGGAGAGATACATGTGTCTCCTCCAATCCGATGAATAGTCCTATTTGTAGCAAAAAGTGTCTATCTCCACCTGGAAACACCAAAGTTGGAGGAAGTATTCCTTTCAAAAGCTAACTCAGTTCTCACAGGGAAACAATGTGCAAGAGGTTCCTGCTTCTAGCACAGTGGTTTTATTCGAGAGATACATGTGTTTCTCAGCCTAGCTGAATAGTCCTATTTGGAACAAAATGAGCTGATATCCACCTTGGAAACTATGATTATCAGGAAGTATTCCTTCCAAAACTAACACAATTCTCACAATGAAACAATGCCCAAGATATGGTGCTGATAACATAGATGGTTTTCTTTGGAGAGATACATGTATTTCTTCAACTCAGCTGAAAAGGCTTCCTTGGAGCAAACATCGCCTGTCTCCAGCTTGAAAGACCTAAGCTGTAGGAAGTATTCCTTTATAAAAAGCTCAATTCGCACAGGGAAACAAAGTGCTAGATGCTCTTTCATCTAACACAGATGGTGTTCTTCGAGAGATACATGTGTTTCATCACCTTACTTGTATAGGTCTATTTGCAAGAAAATGAACGTATCACCACCTTGAAAATTATGATGTGCAGGAAGAATTCCTTTCAAAAACTGACTCAGTTCTCACATGGAAACAATGGGTAGATGCTCCTTCTTCTAACACATAGGGTTGTTTTTTCAAGACCTATAGGTGGTTCTTCTATTCTGCTGAATATGCCTATTTTGATAAACAGCACCTATCTCCACCTTGAAACACCTAAGTTACAGGAAGTATTTCTTTCAAAAACTAACTCAAGTTTTGCAGAGAAACAATGTGCTAGATGCTTCTGCTTCTAACACAGATGGTTTCCTTTTGAGAGGTATATGTGTTTCTTCAACTTAGCTGAATAGGCCTGTTGAATAAATTGTGCTTTGGTCAACTTTGAAAATGCTGATGTGCAGGAAGTATTATCTCAAAAACTATCTCAATTCTCAGAGGGGAACAGTGTGCTAGACGTTTCTACTTATAACAGAGACGTTTTCTTCAAGAGATACATGTGTTTCTTCAGCTTAGCTGAGTAGGCCTATTTGGAACAAGGAGAACATATTTCCACCTTGAAAACTATGATTTGCAGGAAGTATTCCTTTCAAAACCTAACTCAGTTCTCACAGTTAAACAATGTGCTAGATGCTCCTGCTTCAGAAACAAGTCATTCTCTTTGAAAGGCACATGTGTTTCTACAACATAGCTGAATAGGACTTTTTGCAACAAAATGAGCCTTTCTCCACACTGAAAACTATGATTTGCAGGTAGAATTCCTTCCAAAACTGATTCAATTCTCAAAGGGATACAATACACTAGTTTCTGTGCTTATAAAATAGATTGTTTTCTTTGGAGAGATACATTTGTCTCTTCAACTCAGCTGAATAGGCCTATTTGGAACAAACAGCACCTATCTCCAATTTGAAATACCTAAGCTGTAGGAAGTATTCCTATCAAATCTAACTCAATTCTCACAAAGGAATAATGTGCTAGATGGTCTTGCATCTAAAAGAGATGGTTTTCATTGAGAGATACCTGTGTTTTGTCAACATAGCTGAATAGGCCTATTTGCAACAAAATGAGCGTTTCTCCACCTTTAAACTTATGATTTGCATGAAGAATTCTTTTTAAAAACTGACTCAATTCTCACAGGGAAACAATGTGCTAGATGCTCCTTCTTCTAACACAGATGGTTTTCTTTCAAGAGATACATGTCTTTCAACTCAGATGAATAGGCCTATTTGAAGCAAACAAAGCCTCTCTCCACCTTGAAACATGTCAGTTGAAGGAAGTGTTCCATTCAACAAGTAACTCTATTCTCACAGAGAAACAATGGGCTGGATGCTGCAGATTCTAAAATACATGGTTTTCTTCGGAGAGGTACATGTGTTTCTTCTACTTAGCTGTATCGGCCTATTGGCAACAGAATGAGCATTTGAACACATTGAAAACTGTGATTTGCAGGAAGCATTCCTTCCAAAACTTACTCATTCCTCCCAGGGAAACAATGCACTAGATGCTGCAGCTTATACCATAGATGGTTTTCTTTGGAGAGATACATGTGTCTCTTCAAATCCGATGAATAGTCCTATTTGTATCAAAAAGTGTCTATCTACACCTGGAAACACCAAAGTTGGAGGAAGCATTCCTTTCAAAAGCTAACTCAGTTCTCACAGGGAAACAATGTGCTAGAGGTTCCTGCTTCTAGCACAGTGGTTTTATTCGGGAGATACATGTGTTTCTCAGCCTAGCTGAATAGTATTATTTGGAACAAAATGAGCTGATATCCACCTTGGAAACTATGATTATCAGGAAGTATTCCTTCCAAAACTAACACAATTCTCACAATGAAACTATGCCCAAGATATGGTGCTGATAACATAGATGGTTTTCTTTGGAGAGATACATGTATTTCTTCAACTCAGCTGAAAAGGCTTCCTTGGAGCAAACATCGCCTATCTCCAGCTTGAAAGACCTAAGCTGTAGGAAGTATTCCTTTATAAAAAGCTCAGTTCTCACAGGGAAACAAAGTGCTAGATGCTCTTTCATCTAACACAGATGGTTTTCTTCGAGAGATACATGTGTTTCATCGCCTTACTTGTATAGGTCTATTTGCAACAAAATGAACGTATCACCACCTTGAAAATTATGATGTGCAGGAAGAATTCCTTTCAAAAACTGACTCAGTTCTCACATGGAAACAATGGGTAGATGCTCCCTCTTCTAACACATAGGGTTGTTTTTTCAAGAGCTATAGGTGGTTCTTCTATTCTGCTGAATATGCTTATTTTGATAAACAGCACCTATCTCCACCTTGAAACACCTAAGTTACAGGAAGTATTCCTTTCAAAAACTAACACAAGTTTTGCAGAGAAAAAATGTGCTAGATGCTTCTGCTTCTAACACAGATGGTTTTCTTTTGAGAGGTATATGTGTTTCTTAAACTTAGCTGAACAGGCCTGTTTAATAAATTGTGCCATGGTCAACTTTGAAAATGCTGATGTGCAGGAAGTATTCTCTCAAAAACTAACTCAATTCTCAGAGGGTAACAGTGTGCTAGGTGTTTGTACTTATAACAGAGAGGTTTTCTTCAAGAGATACATGTGTTTCTTCAGCTTAGCTGAGTAGGCCTATTTGGAACAAGGAGAACATATTTCCACCTTGAAAACTGTGATTTGCATTGAGTATTCCTTTCAAAACCTAACTCAGTTCTCACAGGTAAACAATGTGATAGATCCTCCTGCTTCTGACACAAGTCATTCTCTTTGAAAGGCACATGTGTTTCTACAACATAGCTGAATAGGACTTTTTGCAACAAAATGAGCCTTTCTCCACACAGAAAACTATGATTTCCTGGTAGAATTAATTCCAAAACTGACTCAATTCTCTAAGGGATACAATACACTAGTTTCTGTGCTTATAAAATAGATTGTTTTCTTTGGAGAGATACATTTGTCTCTTCAACTCAGCTGAATAGGACTATTTGGAACAAACAGCACCTATCTCCAATTTGAAATACCTAAGCTGTAGGAAGTATTCCTATCAAATCTAACTCAATTCTCACAAAGGAATAATGTGCTAGATGGCCTTGCATCTAAAAGAGATGGTTTTCATTGAGAGATACCTGTGTTTTGTCAACATAGCTGAATCGGCCTACTGGCAACAAAATGAGCGTTTCTCCACCTTTAAACCTATGATTTGCATGAAGTATTCTTTTTAAAAACTGACTCAATTCTCACAGGGAAACAATGTGCTAGATGCTCCTTCTTCTAACACTGATGGTTTTCTTTCAAGAGATACATGTGTTTCAACTCAGATGAATAGGCCTATTTGAAGCAAACAAAGCCTCTCTCCACCTTGAAACATGTCAGTTGCAGGAAGTGTTCCATTTAAAAAGTAACTCTATTCTCACAGAGAAACAATGGGCTGGATGCTGCAGTTTCAAAAATACATGGTTTTCTTCGGAGATGTACATGTGTTTCTTCTACTTAGCTTTATTGGCCTATTGGCAAAAAATGAGCATTTCAACACATAGAAAACTATGATTTGCAGGAAGCATTCCTTCCAAAACTTACTCATTCCTCCCAGGGAAACAATGCACTAGATACTGCAGCTTTTACCATAGATGTTTTCTTTGGAGAGATACATGTGTCTCTTCGAATCCGATGAATAGTCCTATTTGTAGCAAAAAATGTCTATCTCCACCTGGAAACACCAAAGTTGGAGGAAGTATTCCTTTCAAAAGCTAACTCAGTTCTCACAGGGAAACAATGTGCTAGAGGTTCCTGCTTCTAGCACAGTGGTTTTATTCGAGAGATACCTGTGTTTCTCAGCCTAGCTGAATAGTCCTATTTGGAACAAAATGAGCTGATATCCACCTTGGAAACTATGATTATCAGGAAGTATTCCTTCCAAAACTAACACAATTCTCACAATGAAACAATGCCCATGATATGGTGCTGATAACATAGATGGTTTTCTTTGGAGAGATACATGTATTTCTTCAACTCAGCTGAAAAGGCTTCCTTGGAGCAAACATCGCCTGTCTCCAGCTTGAAAGACCTAAGCTGTAGGAAGTATTCCTTTATAAAAAGCTCAATTCTCACAGGGAAACAAAGTGCTGGATGCTCTTTCATCTAACACAGATGGTTTTCTTCGAGAGATACATGTGTTTCATCACCTTACTTGTATAGGTCTATTTGCAACAAAATGAACGTATCACCACCTTGAAAATTATGATGTGCAGGAAGAATTCCTTTCAAAAACTGACTCAGTTCTCACATGGAAACAATGGGTAGATGCTCCGTCTTCTAACACATAGGGTTGTTTTTTCAAGAGCTATAGGTGGTTCTTCTATTCTGCTGAATATGCCTATTTTGATAAACATCACCTATCTCCACCTTGAAACACCTAAGTTACAGGAAGTATTCCTTTCAAAAACTAACACAAGTTTTGCAGAGAAACAATGTGCTAGATGCTTCTGCTTCTAACACAGATGGTTTCCTTTTGAGAGGTATATGTGTTTCTTCAACTTAGCTGAATAGGCCTGTTGAATAAATTGTGCCTTTGTCAACTTTGAAAATGCTGATGTGCAAGAAGTATTCTCTCAAAAACTAACTCAATTCTCAGAGGGTAACAGTGTGCTAGGTGTTTGTACTTATAACAGAGAGGTTTTCTTCAAGAGATACATGTGTTTCTTCAGCTTAGCTGAGTAGGCCTATTTGGAACAAGGAGAACATATTTCCACCTTGAAAACTATGATTTGCATTAAGTATTCCTTTCAAAACCTAACTCAGTTCTCACAGGTAAACAATGTGCTAGATGCTCCTGCTTCTGACACAAGTCATTCTCTTTGAAAGGCACATGTGTTTCTACAACATAGCTGAATAGGACTTTTTGCAACCAAATGAGCCTTTCTCCACACTGAAAACTATGATTTGCAGGTAGAATGCCTTCCAAAACTGACTCAATTCTCAAAGGGATACAATACACTAGTTTCTGTGCTTGTAAAATAGATTGTTTTCTTTGGAGAGATACATTTGTCTCTTCAACTCAGCTGAATAGGACTATTTGGAACAAACAGCACCTATCTCCAATTTGAAATACCTAAGCTGTAGGAAGTATTCCTATCAAATCTAACTCAATTCTCACAAAGGAATAATGTGCTACATGGCCTTGCATCTAAAAGAGATGGTTTTCATTGAGAGATACCTGTGTTTTGTCAACATAGCTGAATCGGCCTATTGGCAACAAAATGAGCGTTTCTCCACCTTTAAACCTGTGATTTGCATGAAGTATTCTTTTTAAAAACTGACTCAATTCTCACAGGGAAACAATGTGCTAGATGCTCCTTCTTCTAACACAGATGGTTTTCTTTCAAGAGATACATGTGTTTCAACTCAGATGAATAGGCCTATTTGAAGCAAACAAAGCCTCTCTCCACCTTGAAACATGTCAGTTGCAGGAAGTGTTCCATTTGAAAAGTAACGGTATTCTCACAGAGAAACAATGGGCTGGATGCTGCAGATTCTAAAATACATGGTTTTCTTCGGAGAGGTACATGTGTTTCTTCTACTTAGCTGTATCGGCCTATTGGCAACAAAATGAGCATTTCAACACATTGAAAACTGTGATTTGCAGGAAGCATTCCTTCCAAAACTTACTCATTCCTCCCAGGGAAACACTGCACTAGATGCTGCAGCTTATACTATAGATGTCTTTCTTTGGAGAGATACATGTGTCTCTTCCAATCCGATGAATAGTCCTATTTGTAGCAAAAAGTGTCTATCTCCACCTGGAAACACCAAAGTTGGAGGAAGTATTCCTTTCAAAAGCTAACTCAGTTCTCACAGGGAAACAATGTGCTAGAGGTTCCTGCTTCTAGTACAGTGGTTTTATTCGAGAGATGCATGTGTTTCTCAGCCTAGCTGAATAGTCCTATTTGGAACAAAATGAGCTGATATCCACCTTGGAAACTATGATTATCAGGAAGTATTCGTTCCAAAACTAACACAATTCTCACAATGAAACAATGCCCAAGATATGGTGCTGATAACATAGATGGTTTTCTTTGGAGAGATACATGTATTTCTTCAACTCAGCTAAAAAGGCTTCCTTGGAGCAAACATTGCCTATCTCCAGCTTGAAAGACCTAAGCTGTAGGAAGTATTCCTTTATAAAAAGCTCAATTCTCACAGGGAAACAAAGTGCTAGATGCTCTTTCATCTAACACAGATGGTTTTCTTCGAGAGATACATGTGTTTCATCACCTTACTTGTATAGGTCTATTTGCAACAAAATGAACGTATCACCACCTTGAAAATTATGATGTGCAGGAAGAATTCCTTTCAAAAATTGACTCAGTTCTCACATCGAAACAATGGGTAGATGCTCCCTCTTCGAACACATAGGGTTGTTTTTTCAAGAGCTATAGGTGGTTCTTCTATTCTGCTGAATATGCCTATTTTGATAAACAGCACCTATCACCACCTTGAAACACCTAAGTTACAGGAAGTATTCCTTTCGAAAACTAACACAAGTTTTGCAGAGAAACAATGTGCTAGATGCTTCTGCTTCTAACACAGATGGTTTCCTTTTGCGAGGTATATGTGTTTCTTCAACTTAGCTGAATCGGACTGTTGAATAAATTGTGCCTTGGTCAACTTTGAAAATGCTGATGTGCAGGAAGTATTCTCTCAAAAACTAACTCAATTCTCAGAGGGTAACAGTGTGCTACACGCTGCTACTTATAACAGAGAGGTTTTCTTCAAGAGATACATGTGTTTCTTCAGCTTAGGTGAGTAGGCCTATTGGGAACAAATAGAACATATTTCCACCTTGAAAACTATGATTTGCACGAAGTATTCCTTTCAAAACCTAACTCAGTACTCACAGGTAAACAATGTGTTAGATGCTCCTGCTTCTAACACAAGTCATTGTCTTCGATAGGCACGTGTTTCTACAACATAGCTGAATAGGACTTTTTGCAACAAAATGAGCCTTTCTCCACACTGAAAACTATGATTTGCACGTAGAATGCCTTCCAAAACTGTCTTAATTCTCAAAGGGATACAATACACTACTTTCTGTGCGTATAAAATAGATTGTTTTCTTTGGAGAGATACATTTGTCTCTTCAACTCACCTGAATAGGCCTATTTGGAACAAACAGCACCTATCTCAAATTTGAAATACCTAAGATGTAGGAAGTATTCCTATCAAATCTAACTCAATTCTCACAAAGGAATAATGTGCTAGATGGCCTTGCATCTAAAAGAGATGGTTTTCATTGAGAGATACTTGTGTTTTGTCAACATAGCTGAATCGGCCTATTGGCAACAAAATGAGCGTTTCTCCACCTTTAAAAATGTGATTTGCATGAAGTGTTCTTTTTAAAAACTGACTCAATTCTCACAAGGAAACAATGTGCTAGATGCTCCTTCTTCTAACACAGATGGTTTTCTTTCAAGAGATACCTGTGTTTCAACTCAGATGAATAGGCCTATTTGAAGCAAACAAAGCCTCTCTCCACCTGGAAACATGTCAGTTGCAGGAAGTGTTCCATTCAAAAAGTAACTCTATTCTCACAGAGAAACAATGGGCTGGATGCTGCAGTTTCTAAAATACATGGTTTTCTTCGGAGAGGTACATGTGTTTCTTCTACTTAGCTGTATAGGCCTATTGGCAACAAAATGAGCATTTCAACACATTGAAAACTATGATTTGCAGGAAGCATTTTTCCGAAACTTTCTCATTCCTGCCAGGGAAACAATGCACTAGATGCTGCAGCTTATAGCATAGATCGTTTTCTTTGGAGAGATACATGTGTCTCTTCCAATCCGATGAATAGTCCTATTTGTAGCAAAAAGTGTCTATCCCCACCTGGAAACACCAAAGTTGGAGGAAGTATTCCTTTCAAAAGCTAACTCAGTTCTCACAGGGAAACAATGTGCTAGAGGTTCCTGCTTCTAGTACAGTGGTTTTATTCGAGAGATGCATGTGTTTCTCAGCCTAGCTGAATAGTCCTATTTGGAACAAAATGAGCTGATATCCACCTTGGAAACTATGATTATCAGGAAGTATTCGTTCCAAAACTAACACAATTCTCACAATGAAACAATGCACGAGATATGGTGCTGATAACATAGATGGTTTTCTTTGGAGAGATACATGTATTTCTTCAACTCAGCTGAATACCTTCTTTGGAGCAAACATCAGCTATCTCCAGCTTGAAAGACCTAAGCTGTAGGAAGTATTCCTTTATAAAAAACCTCAATTCTCTCAGGGAAACAAAGTGCTAGATCCTCTTTCATCTAACACAGATGGTTTTCTTCAAGAGATACATGTGTTTCATCACTTTACTTGTATAGGTCTATTTGCAACAAAATGAACGTATCACCACCTTGAAAATTATGATGTGCAGGAAGAATTCCTTTCAAAAACTGACTCAGTTCTCACATGGAAACAATGGGTAGATGCTCCTTCTTCTAACACATAGGGTTCTTTTTTCAAGAGCTATAGGTGGTTCTTCTACTCTGCTGAATATGCCTATTTTGATAAACAGCACCTATCTCCACCTTGAAACACCTAAGTTACAGGAAGTATTTCTTTCAAAAACTAACTCAAGTTTTGCCGAGAAACAATGTGCTAGTTGCTTCTGCTTCTAACACAGATGGTTTCCTTTTGAGAGGTATATGTGTTTCTTCAACTTAGCTGAATAGGCCTGTTGAATAAATTGTGCTTTGGTCAACTTTGAAAATGCTGATGTGCAGGAAGTATTTTCTCAAAAACTATCTCAATTCTCAGAGAGTAACAGTGTGCTAGACGTTTCTACTTATAACAGAGAGGTTTTCTTCAAGAGATACATGTGTTTCTTCAGCTTAGCTGAGTAGGCCTATTTGGAACAAGGAGAACATATTTCCACCTTGAAAACTATGATTTGCATGAAGTATTCCTCTCAAAATCTAACTCAGTTCTCACAGTTAAACAATGTGCTAGATGCTCCTGCTTCTGACACAAGTCATTCTCTTTGAAAGGCACATGTGTTTCTACAACATAGCTGAATAGGAATTTTTGCAACAAAATGAGCCTTTCTCCACACTGAAAACTATGATTTGCAGGTAGAATTCCTTCCAAAACTGACTCAATTCTCAAAGGGATACAATACACTAGTTTCTGTGCTTATAAAATAGATTGTTTTCTTTGGAGAGATACATTTGTCTCTTCAACTCAGCTGAATAGGCCTATTTGGAACAAACAGCACCTATCTCCAATTTGAAATACCTAAGCTGTAGGAAGTATTCCTATCAAATCTAACTCAATTCTCACAAAGGAATAATGTGCTAAATGGACTTGCATCTAAAAGAGATGGTTTTCATTGAGAGATACCTGTGTTTTGTCAACATAGCTGAATAGGCCTCTTTGCAACAAAATGAGCGTTTCTCCACCTTTAAACTTATGATTTGCATGAAGAATTCTTTTTAAAAACTGACTCAATTCTCACAGGAAAACAATGTGCTAGATGCTCCTTCTTCTAACGAAGATGGTTTTCTTTCAAGGGATACATGGGTTTCAACTCAGATGAATAGGCCTATTTGAAGCAAACAAAGCCTCTCTCCACCTTGAAACATGTCAGTTGCAGGAAGTGTTCCATTCAAAAAGTAACTCTATTCTCACAGAGAACCAATGGGCTGGATGCTGCAGTTTCAAAAATACATGGTTTTCTTCGGAGATGTACATGTGTTTCTTCTACTTAGCTTTATTGGCCTATTGGCAAAAAATGAGCATTTCAACACATAGAAAACTATGATTTGCAGGAAGCATTCCTTCCAAAACTTACTCATTCCTCCCAGGGAAACAATGCACTAGATACTGCAGCTTTTACCATAGATGTTTTCTTTGGAGAGATACATGTGTCTCTTCGAATCCGATGAATAGTCCTATTTGTAGCAAAAAGTGTCTATCTCCACCTGGAAACACCAAAGTTGGAGGAAGTATTCCTTTCAAAAGCTAACTCAGTTCTCACAGGGAAACAATGTGCTAGAGGTTCCTGCTTCTAGCACAGTGGTTTTATTCGAGAGATACATGTGTTTCTCAGCCTAGCTGAATAGTCCTATTTGGAACAAAATGAGCTGATATCCACCTTGGAAACTATGATTATCAGGAAGTATTCCTTCCAAAACTAACACAATTCTCACAATGAAACAATGCCCATGATATGGTGCTGATAACATAGATGGTTTTCTTTGGAGAGATACATGTATTTCTTCAACTCAGCTGAAAAGGCTTCCTTGGAGCAAACATCGCCTGTCTCCAGCTTGAAAGACCTAAGCTGTAGGAAGTATTCCTTTATAAAAAGCTCAATTCGCACAGGGAAACAAAGTGCTAGATGCTCTTTCATCTAACACAGATGGTGTTCTTCGAGAGATACATGTGTTTCATCACCTTACTTGTATAGGTCTATTTGCAAGAAAATGAACGTATCACCACGTTGAAAATTATGATGTGCAGGAAGAATTCCTTTCAAAAACTGACTCAGTTCTCACATGGAAACAATGGGTAGATGCTCCTTCTTCTAACACATAGGGTTGTTTTTTCAAGAGCTATAGGTGGTTCTTCTATTCTGCTGAATATGCCTATTTTGATAAACATCACCTATCTCCACCTTGAAACACCTAAGTTACAGGAAGTATTTCTTTCAAAAACTAACTCAAGTTTTGCAGAGAAACAATGTGCTAGATGCTTCTGCTTCTAACACAGATGGTTTCCTTTTGAGAGGTATATGTGTTTCTTCAACTTAGCTGAATAGGCCTGTTTAATAAATTGTGCCTTTGTCAACTTTGAAAATGCTGATGGGCTGGAAGTATTCTCTCAAAAATTAACTCAATTCTCAGAGGGTAACAGTGTGCTAGGTGTTTGTACTTATAACAGAGAGGTTTTCTTCAAGAGATACATGTGTTTCTTCAGCTTAGCTGAGTAGGCCTATTTGGAACAAGGAGAACATATTTCCACCTTGAAAACTATGATTTGCTTTAAGTATTCCTTTCAAAACCTAACTCAGTTCTCACAGGTAAACAATGTGCTAGATGCTCCTGCTTCTGACACAAGTCATTCTCTTTGAAAGGCACATGTGTTTCTACAACATAGCTGAATAGGACTTTTTGCAACCAAATGAGCCTTTCTCCACACTGAAAACTATGATTTGCAGGTAGAATGCCTTCCAAAACTGACTCAATTCTCAAAGGGATACAATACACTAGTTTCTGTGCTTATAAAATAGATTGTTTTCTTTGGAGAGATACATTTGTCTCTTCAACTCAGCTGAATAGGACTATTTGGAACAAACAGCACCTATCTCCAATTTGAAATACCTAAGCTGTAGGAAGTATTCCTATCAAATCTAACTCAATTCTCACAAAGGAATAATGTGCTAGATGGCCTTGCATCTAAAAGAGATGGTTTTCATTGAGAGATACCTGTGTTTTGTCAACATAGCTGAATCGGCCTATTGGCAACAAAATGAGCGTTTCTCCACCTTTAAACCTGTGATTTGCATGAAGTATTCTTTTTAAAAACTGACTCAATTCTCACAGGGAAACAATGTGCTAGATGCTCCTTCTTCTAACACAGATGGTTTTCTTTCAAGAGATACATGTGTTTCAACTCAGATGAATAGGCCAATTTGAAGCAAACAAAGCCTCTCTCCACCTTGAAACATGTCAGTTGCAGGAAGTGTTCCATTTGAAAAGTAACTCTATTCTCACAGAGAAACAATGGGCTGGATGCTGCAGATTCTAAAATACATGGTTTTCTTCGGAGAGGTACATGTGTTTCTTCTACTTAGCTGTATCGGCCTATTGGCAACAAAATGAGCATTTCTCCACCTTTAAAAATATGATTTGCATGAAGTATTCTTTTTAAAACCTGACTCAGTTCTCACATGGAAACAATGGGTAGATGCTACTTCTTCTAACACATAGGGTTGTTTTTTCAAGAGCTATAGGTGGTTCTTCTATTCTGCTGAATATGCCTATTTTGATAAACATCACCTATCTCCACCTTGAAACACCTAAGTTACAGGAAGTATTTCTTTCAAAAACTAACTCAAGTTTTGCAGAGAAACAATGTGCTAGATGCTTCTGCTTCTAACACAGATGGTTTCCTTTTGAGAGGTATATGTGTTTCTTCAACTTAGCTGAATAGGCCTGTTTAATAAATTGTGCCTTTGTCAACTTTGAAAATGCTGATGGGCTGGAAGTATTCTCTCAAAAATTAACTCAATTCTCAGAGGGTAACAGTGTGCTAGGTGTTTGTACTTATAACAGAGAGGTTTTCTTCAAGAGATACATGTGTTTCTTCAGCTTAGCTGAGTAGGCCTATTGGGAACAAATAGAACATATTTCCACCTTGAAAACTATGATTTGCACGAAGTATTCCTTTCAAAACCTAACTCAGTACTCACAGGTAAACAATGTGTTAGATGCTCCTGCTTCTAACACAAGTCATTGTCTTCGATAGGCACGTGTTTCTACAACATAGCTGAATAGGACTTTTTGCAACAAAATGAGCCTTTCTCCACACTGAAAACTATGATTTGCACGTAGAATGCCTTCCAAAACTGTCTTAATTCTCAAAGGGATACAATACACTACTTTCTGTGCGTATAAAATAGATTGTTTTCTTTGGAGAGATACATTTGTCTCTTCAACTCACCTGAATAGGCCTATTTGGAACAAACAGCACCTATCTCAAATTTGAAATACCTAAGATGTAGGAAGTATTCCTAGCAAATCTAACTCAATTCTCACAAAGGAATAATGTGCTAGATGGCCTTGCATCTAAAAGAGATGGTTTTCATTGAGAGATACTTGTGTTTTGTCAACATAGCTGAATCGGCCTATTGGCAACAAAATGAGCGTTTCTCCACCTTTAAACCTATGATTTGCATGAAGTATTCTTTTTAAAAACTGACTCAATTCTCACAGGGAAACAATGTGCTAGATGCTCCTTCTTCTAACACAGATGGTTTTCTTTCAAGAGATACCTGTGTTTCAACTCAGATGAATAGGCCTATTTGAAGCAAACAAAGCCTCTCTCCACCTGGAAACATGTCAGTTGCAGGAAGTGTTCCATTCAAAAAGTAACTCTATTCTCACAGAGAAACAATGGGCTGGATGCTGCAGTTTCTAAAATACATGGTTTTCTTCGGAGAGGTACATGTGTTTCTTCTACTTAGCTGTATAGGCCTATTGGCAACAAAATGAGCATTTCAACACATTGAAAACTATGATTTGCAGGAAGCATTTTTCCGAAACTTTCTCATTCCTGCCAGGGAAACAATGCACTAGATGTTGCAGCTTATAGCATAGATCGTTTTCTTTGGAGAGATACATGTGTCTCTTCCAATCCGATGAATAGTCCTATTTGTAGCAAAAAGTGTCTATCCCCACCTGGAAACACCAAAGTTGGAGGAAGTATTCCTTTCAAAAGCTAACTCAGTTCTCACAGGGAAACAATGTGCTAGAGGTTCCTGCTTCTAGTACAGTGGTTTTATTCGAGAGATGCATGTGTTTCTCAGCCTAGCTGAATAGTCCTATTTGGAACAAAATGAGCTGATATCCACCTTGGAAACTATGATTATCAGGAAGTATTCGTTCCAAAACTAACACAATTCTCACAATGAAACAATGCCCAAGATATGGTGCTGATAACATAGATGGTTTTCTTTGGAGAGATACATGTATTTCTTCAACTCAGCTAAAAAGGCTTCCTTGGAGCAAACATTGCCTATCTCCAACTTGAAAGACCTAAGCTGTAGGAAGTATTCCTTTATAAAAAGCTCAATTCGCACAGGGAAACAAAGTGCTAGATGCTCTTTCATCTAACACAGATGGTGTTCTTCGAGAGATACATGTGTTTCATCACCTTACTTGTATAGGTCTATTTGCAAGAAAATGAACGTATCACCACGTTGAAAATTATGATGTGCAGGAAGAATTCCTTTCAAAAACTGACTCAGTTCTCACATGGAAACAATGGGTAGATGCTCCTTCTTCTAACACATAGGGTTGTTTTTTCAAGAGCTATAGGTGGTTCTTCTATTCTGCTGAATATGCCTATTTTGATAAACATCACCTATCTCCACCTTGAAACACCTAAGTTACAGGAAGTATTTCTTTCAAAAACTAACTCAAGTTTTGCAGAGAAACAATGTGCTAGATGCTTCTGCTTCTAACACAGATGGTTTCCTTTTGAGAGGTATATGTGTTTCTTCAACTTAGCTGAATAGGCCTGTTTAATAAATTGTGCCTTTGTCAACTTTGAAAATGCTGATGGGCTGGAAGTATTCTCTCAAAAATTAACTCAATTCTCAGAGGGTAACAGTGTGCTAGGTGTTTGTACTTATAACAGAGAGGTTTTCTTCAAGAGATACATGTGTTTCTTCAGCTTAGCTGAGTAGGCCTATTTGGAACAAGGAGAACATATTTCCACCTTGAAAACTATGATTTGCATTAAGTATTCCTTTCAAAACCTAACTCAGTTCTCACAGGTAAACAATGTGCTAGATGCTCCTGCTTCTGACACAAGTCATTCTCTTTGAAAGGCACATGTGTTTCTACAACATAGCTGAATAGGACTTTTTGCAACCAAATGAGCCTTTCTCCACACTGAAAACTATGATTTGCAGGTAGAATGCCTTCCAAAACTGACTCAATTCTCAAAGGGATACAATACACTAATTTCTGTGCTTATAAAATAGATTGTTTTCTTTGGAGAGATACATTTGTCTCTTCAACTCAGCTGAATAGGACTATTTGGAACAAACAGCACCTATCTCCAATTTGAAATACCTAAGCTGTAGGAAGTATTCCTATCAAATCTAACTCAATTCTCACAAAGGAATAATGTGCTAGATGGCCTTGCATCTAAAAGAGATGGTTTTCATTGAGAGATACCTGTGTTTTGTCAACATAGCTGAATCGGCCTATTGGCAACAAAATGAGCGTTTCTCCACCTTTAAAAATGTGATTTGCATGAAGTATTCTTTTTAAAAACTGACTCAATTCTCACAGGGAAACAATGTGCTAGATGCTCCTTCTTCTAACACAGATGGTTTTCTTTCAAGAGATACCTGTGTTTCAACTCAGATGAATAGGCCTATTTGAAGCAAACAAAGCCTCTCTCCACCTGGAAACATGTCAGTTGCAGGAAGTGTTCCATTCAAAAAGTAACTCTATTCTCACAGAGAAACAATGGGCTGGATGCTGCAGTTTCTAAAATACATGGTTTTCTTCGGAGAGGTACATGTGTTTCTTCTACTTAGCTGTATAGGCCTATTGGCAACAAAATGAGCATTTCAACACATTGAAAACTATGATTTGCAGGAAGCATTTTTCCGAAACTTTCTCATTCCTGCCAGGGAAACAATGCACTAGATGCTGCAGCTTATAGCATAGATCGTTTTCTTTGGAGAGATACATGTGTCTCTTCCAATCCGATGAATAGTCCTATTTGTAGCAAAAAGTGTCTATCCCCACCTGGAAACACCAAAGTTGGAGGAAGTATTCCTTTCAAAAGCTAACTCAGTTCTCACAGGGAAACAATGTGCTAGAGGTTCCTGCTTCTAGTACAGTGGTTTTATTCGAGAGATGCATGTGTTTCTCAGCCTAGCTGAATAGTCCTATTTGGAACAAAATGAGCTGATATCCACCTTGGAAACTATGATTATCAGGAAGTATTCGTTCCAAAACTAACACAATTCTCACAATGAAACAATGCACGAGATATGGTGCTGATAACATAGATGGTTTTCTTTGGAGAGATACATGTATTTCTTCAACTCAGCTAAAAAGGCTTCCTTGGAGCAAACATTGCCTATCTCCAGCTTGAAAGACCTAAGCTGTAGGAAGTATTCCTTTATAAAAAGCTCAATTCTCACAGGGAAACAAAGTGCTAGATGCTCTTTCATCTAACACAGATGGTTTTCTTCGAGAGATACATGTGTTTCATCACCTTACTTGTATAGGTCTATTTGCAACAAAATGAACGTATCACCACCTTGAAAATTATGATGTGCAGGAAGAATTCCTTTCAAAAATTGACTCAGTTCTCACATCGAAACAATGGGTAGATGCTCCCTCTTCGAACACATAGGGTTGTTTTTTCAAGAGCTATAGGTGGTTCTTCTATTCTGCTGAATATGCCTATTTTGATAAACAGCACCTATCACCACCTTGAAACACCTAAGTTACAGGAAGTATTCCTTTCGAAAACTAACACAAGTTTTGCAGAGAAACAATGTGCTAGATGCTTCTGCTTCTAACACAGATGGTTTCCTTTTGCGAGGTATATATGTTTCTTCAACTTAGCTGAATCGGACTGTTGAATAAATTGTGCCTTGGTCAACTTTGAAAATGCTGATGTGCAGGAAGTATTCTCTCAAAAACTAACTCAATTCTCAGAGGGTAACAGTGTGCTACACGCTGCTACTTATAACAGAGAGGTTTTCTTCAAGAGATACATGTGTTTCTTCAGCTTAGGTGAGTAGGCCTATTGGGAACAAATAGAACATATTTCCACCTTGAAAACTATGATTTGCACGAAGTATTCCTTTCAAAACCTAACTCAGTACTCACAGGTAAACAATGTGTTAGATGCTCCTGCTTCTAACACAAGTCATTGTCTTCGATAGGCACGTGTTTCTACAACATAGCTGAATAGGACTTTTTGCAACAAAATGAGCCTTTCTCCACACTGAAAACTATGATTTGCACGTAGAATGCCTTCCAAAACTGTCTTAATTCTCAAAGGGATACAATACACTACTTTCTGTGCGTATAAAATAGATTGTTTTCTTTGGAGAGATACATTTGTCTCTTCAACTCACCTGAATAGGCCTATTTGGAACAAACAGCACCTATCTCAAATTTGAAATACCTAAGATGTAGGAAGTATTCCTATCAAATCTAACTCAATTCTCACAAAGGAATAATGTGCTAGATGGCCTTGCATCTAAAAGAGATGGTTTTCATTGAGAGATACTTGTGTTTTGTCAACATAGCTGAATCGGCCTATTGGCAACAAAATGAGCGTTTCTCCACCTTTAAAAATGTGATTTGCATGAAGTGTTCTTTTTAAAAACTGACTCAATTCTCACAGGGAAACAATGTGCTAGATGCTCCTTCTTCTAACACAGATGGTTTTCTTTCAAGAGATACCTGTGTTTCAACTCAGATGAATAGGCCTATTTGAAGCAAACAAAGCCTCTCTCCACCTGGAAACATGTCAGTTGCAGGAAGTGTTCCATTCAAAAAGTAACTCTATTCTCACAGAGAAACAATGGGCTGGATGCTGCAGATTCTAAAATACATGGTTTTCTTCGGAGAGGTACATGTGTTTCTTCTACTTAGCTGTATAGGCCTATTGGCAACAAAATGAGCATTTCAACACATTGAAAACTATGATTTGCAGGAAGCATTTTTCCGAAACTTTCTCATTCCTGCCAGGGAAACAATGCACTAGATGCTGCAGCTTATAGCATAGATCGTTTTCTTTGGAGAGATACATGTGTCTCTTCCAATCCGATGAATAGTCCTATTTGTAGCAAAAAGTGTCTATCCCCACCTGGAAACACCAAAGTTGGAGGAAGTATTCCTTTCAAAAGCTAACTCAGTTCTCACAGGGAAACAATGTGCTAGAGGTTCCTGCTTCTAGTACAGTGGTTTTATTCGAGAGATGCATGTGTTTCTCAGCCTAGCTGAATAGTCCTATTTGGAACAAAATGAGCTGATATCCACCTTGGAAACTATGATTATCAGGAAGTATTCGTTCCAAAACTAACACAATTCTCACAATGAAACAATGCACGAGATATGGTGCTGATAACATAGATGGTTTTCTTTGGAGAGATACATGTATTTCTTCAACTCAGCTGAATACCTTCTTTGGAGCAAACATCAGCTATCTCCAGCTTGAAAGACCTAAGCTGTAGGAAGTATTCCTTTATAAAAAACCTCAATTCTCTCAGGGAAACAAAGTGCTAGATCCTCTTTCATCTAACACAGATGGTTTTCTTCAAGAGATACATGTGTTTCATCACTTTACTTGTATAGGTCTATTTGCAACAAAATGAACGTATCACCACCTTGAAAATTATGATGTGCAGGAAGAATTCCTTTCAAAAACTGACTCAGTTCTCACATGGAAACAATGGGTAGATGCTCCTTCTTCTAACACATAGGGTTCTTTTTTCAAGAGCTATAGGTGGTTCTTCTACTCTGCTGAATATGCCTATTTTGATAAACAGCACCTATCTCCACCTTGAAACACCTAAGTTACAGGAAGTATTTCTTTCAAAAACTAACTCAAGTTTTGCCGAGAAACAATGTGCTAGTTGCTTCTGCTTCTAACACAGATGGTTTCCTTTTGAGAGGTATATGTGTTTCTTCAACTTAGCTGAATAGGCCTGTTGAATAAATTGTGCTTTGGTCAACTTTGAAAATGCTGATGTGCAGGAAGTATTTTCTCAAAAACTATCTCAATTCTCAGAGAGTAACAGTGTGCTAGACGTTTCTACTTATAACAGAGAGGTTTTCTTCAAGAGATACATGTGTTTCTTCAGCTTAGCTGAGTAGGCCTATTTGGAACAAGGAGAACATATTTCCACCTTGAAAACTATGATTTGCATGAAGTATTCCTCTCAAAATCTAACTCAGTTCTCACAGTTAAACAATGTGCTAGATGCTCCTGCTTCTGACACAAGTCATTCTCTTTGAAAGGCACATGTGTTTCTACAACATAGCTGAATAGGAATTTTTGCAACAAAATGAGCCTTTCTCCACACTGAAAACTATGATTTGCAGGTAGAATTCCTTCCAAAACTGACTCAATTCTCAAAGGGATACAATACACTAGTTTCTGTGCTTATAAAATAGATTGTTTTCTTTGGAGAGATACATTTGTCTCTTCAACTCAGCTGAATAGGCCTATTTGGAACAAACAGCACCTATCTCCAATTTGAAATACCTAAGCTGTAGGAAGTATTCCTATCAAATCTAACTCAATTCTCACAAAGGAATAATGTGCTAAATGGACTTGCATCTAAAAGAGATGGTTTTCATTGAGAGATACCTGTGTTTTGTCAACATAGCTGAATAGGCCTCTTTGCAACAAAATGAGCGTTTCTCCACCTTTAAACTTATGATTTGCATGAAGAATTCTTTTTAAAAACTGACTCAATTCTCACAGGAAAACAATGTGCTAGATGCTCCTTCTTCTAACGAAGATGGTTTTCTTTCAAGGGATACATGGGTTTCAACTCAGATGAATAGGCCTATTTGAAGCAAACAAAGCCTCTCTCCACCTTGAAACATGTCAGTTGCAGGAAGTGTTCCATTCAAAAAGTAACTCTATTCTCACAGAGAAACAATGTGCTGGATGCTGCAGTTTCAAAAATACATGGTTTTCTTCGGAGATGTACATGTGTTTCTTCTACTTAGCTTTATTGGCCTATTGGCAAAAAATGAGCATTTCAACACATAGAAAACTATGATTTGCAGGAAGCATTCCTTCCAAAACTTACTCATTCCTCCCAGGGAAACAATGCACTAGATACTGCAGCTTTTACCATAGATGTTTTCTTTGGAGAGATACATGTGTCTCTTCGAATCCGATGAATAGTCCTATTTGTAGCAAAAAGTGTCTATCTCCACCTGGAAACACCAAAGTTGGAGGAAGTATTCCTTTCAAAAGCTAACTCAGTTCTCACAGGGAAACAATGTGCTAGAGGTTCCTGCTTCTAGCACAGTGGTTTTATTCGAGAGATACATGTGTTTCTCAGCCTAGCTGAATAGTCCTATTTGGAACAAAATGAGCTGATATCCACCTTGGAAACTATGATTATCAGGAAGTATTCCTTCCAAAACTAACACAATTCTCACAATGAAACAATGCCCAAGATATGGTGCTGATAACATAGATGGTTTTCTTTGGAGAGATACATGTATTTCTTCAACTCAGCTGAAAAGGCTTCCTTGGAGCAAACATCGCCTGTCTCCAGCTTGAAAGACCTAAGCTGTAGGAAGTATTCCTTTATAAAAAGCTCAATTCGCACAGGGAAACAAAGTGCTAGATGCTCTTTCATCTAACACAGATGGTGTTCTTCGAGAGATACATGTGTTTCATCACCTTACTTGTATAGGTCTATTTGCAAGAAAATGAACGTATCACCACGTTGAAAATTATGATGTGCAGGAAGAATTCCTTTCAAAAACTGACTCAGTTCTCACATGGAAACAATGGGTAGATGCTCCTTCTTCTAACACATAGGGTTGTTTTTTCAAGACCTATAGGTGGTTCTTCTATTCTGCTGAATATGCCTATTTTGATAAACAGCACCTATCTCCACCTTGAAACACCTAAGTTACAGGAAGTATTTCTTTCAAAAACTAACTCAAGTTTTGCAGAGAAACAATGTGCTAGATGCTTCTGCTTCTAACACAGATGGTTTCCTTTTGAGAGGTATATGTGTTTCTTCAACTTAGCTGAATAGGCCTGTTTAATAAATTGTGCCTTTGTCAACTTTGAAAATGCTGATGGGCTGGAAGTATTCTCTCAAAAATTAACTCAATTCTCAGAGTGTAACAGTGTGCTAGGTGTTTGTACTTATAACAGACAGGTTTTCTTCAAGAGATACATGTGTTTCTTCAGCTTACCTGAGTAGGCCTATTTGGAACAAGGAGAACATATTTCCACCTTGAAAACTATGATTTGCATTGAGTATTCCTTTCAAAACCTAACTAAGTTCTCACAGGTAAACAATGTGCTAGATGCTCCTGCTTCTGACACAAGTCATTCTCTTTGAAAGGCACATGTGTTTCTACAACATAGCTGAATAGGACTTTTTGCAACCAAATGAGCCTTTCTCCACACTGAAAACTATGATTTGCAGGTAGAATTCCTTCCAAAACTGATTCAATTCTCAAAGGGATACAATACACTAGTTTCTGTGCTTATAAAATAGATTGTTTTCTTTGGAGAGATACATTTGTCTCTTCAACTCAGCTGAATAGGCCTATTTGGAACAAACAGCACCTATCTCCAATTTGAAATACCTAAGCTGTAGGAAGTATTCCTATCAAATCTAACTCAATTCTCACAAAGGAATAATGTGCTAGATGGTCTTGCATCTAAAAGAGATGGTTTTCATTGAGAGATACCTGTGTTTTGTCAACATAGCTGAATCGGCCTATTGGCAACAAAATGAGCGTTTCTCCACCTTTAAACCTGTGATTTGCATGAAGTATTCTTTTTAAAAACTGACTCAATTCTCACAGGGAAACAATGTGCTAGATGCTCCTTCTTCTAACACAGATGGTTTTCTTTCAAGAGATACATGTGTTTCAACTCAGATGAATAGGCCATTTTGAAGCAAACAAAGCCTCTCTCCACCTTGAAAAATGTCAGTTGCAGGAAGTGTTCCATTTGAAAAGTAACTCTATTCTCACAGAGAAACAATGGGCTGGATGCTGCAGATTCTAAAATACATGGTTTTCTTCGGAGAGGTACATGTGTTTCTTCTACTTAGCTGTATCGGCCTATTGGCAACAAAATGAGCATTTCAACACATTGAAAACTGTGATTTGCAGGAAGCATTCCTTCCAAAACTTACTCATTCCTCCCAGGGAAACAATGCACTAGATGCTGCAGCTTATACCATAGATGGTTTTCTTTGGAGAGATACATGTGTCTCTTCAAATCCGATGAATAGTCCTATTTGTATCAAAAAGTGTCTATCTACACCTGGAAACACCAAAGTTGGAGGAAGCATTCCTTTCAAAAGCTAACTCAGTTCTCACAGGGAAACAATGTGCTAGAGGTTCCTGCTTCTAGCACAGTGGTTTTATTCGAGAGATACATGTGTTTCTCAGCCTAGCTGAATAGTATTATTTGGAACAAAATGAGCTGATATCCACCTTGGAAACTATGATTATCAGGAAGTATTCCTTCCAAAACTAACACAATTCTCACAATGAAACAATGCCCAAGATATGGTGCTGATAACATAGATGGTTTTCTTTGGAGAGATACATGTATTTCTTCAACTCAGCTGAAAAGGCTTCCTTGGAGCAAACATCGCCTATCTCCAGCTTGAAAGACCTAAGCTGTAGGAAGTATTCCTTTATAAAAAGCTCAGTTCTCACAGGGAAACAAAGTGCTAGATGCTCTTTCATCTAACACAGATGGTTTTCTTCGAGAGATACATGTGTTTCATCGCCTTACTTGTATAGGTCTATTTGCAACAAAATGAACGTATCACCACCTTGAAAATTATGATGTGCAGGAAGAATTCCTTTCAAAAACTGACTCAGTTCTCACATGGAAACAATGGGTAGATGCTCCCTCTTCTAACACATAGGGTTGTTTTTTCAAGAGCTATAGGTGGTTCTTCTATTCTGCTGAATATGCTTATTTTGATAAACAGCACCTATCTCCACCTTGAAACACCTAAGTTACAGGAAGTATTCCTTTCAAAAACTAACACAAGTTTTGCAGAGAAAAAATGTGCTAGATGCTTCTGCTTCTAACACAGATGGTTTTCTTTTGAGAGGTATATGTGTTTCTTCAACTTAGCTGAACAGGCCTGTTTAATAAATTGTGCCATGGTCAACTTTGAAAATGCTGATGTGCAGGAAGTATTCTCTCAAAAACTAACTCAATTCTCAGAGGGTAACAGTGTGCTAGGTGTTTGTACTTATAACAGAGAGGTTTTCTTCAAGAGATACATGTGTTTCTTCAGCTTAGCTGAGTAGGCCTATTTGGAACAAGGAGAACATATTTCCACCTTGAAAACTGTGATTTGCATTGAGTATTCCTTTCAAAACCTAACTCAGTTCTCACAGGTAAACAATGTGATAGATCCTCCTGCTTCTGACACAAGTCATTCTCTTTGAAAGGCACATGTGTTTCTACAACATAGCTGAATAGGACTTTTTGCAACAAAATGAGCCTTTCTCTACACAGAAAACTATGATTTCCTGGTAGAATTCCTTCCAAAACTGACTCAATTCTCTAAGGGATACAATACACTAGTTTCTGTGCTTATAAAATAGATTGTTTTCTTTGGAGAGATACATTTGTCTCTTCAACTCAGCTGAGTACGCAATTTGGAACAAACAGCACCTATCTCCAATTTGAAATACCTAAGCTTTAGGAAGTATTCCTATCAAATCTAACTGAATTCTCACAAAGGAATAATGTGCTAGATGGTCTTGCATCTAAAAGAGATGGTTTTCATTGAGAGATACCTGTGTTTTGTCAACATAGCTGAATCGGCCTACTGGCAACAAAATGAGCGTTTCTCCACCTTTAAACGTATGATTTGCATGAAGTATTCTTTTTAAAAACTGACTCAATTCTCACAGGGAAACAATGTGCTAGATGCTCCTTCTTCTAACACTGATGGTTTTCTTTCAAGAGATACATGTGTTTCAACTCAGATGAATAGGCCTATTTGAAGCAAACAAAGCCTCTCTCCACCTTGAAACATGTCAGTTGCAGGAAGTGTTCCATTTAAAAAGTAACTCTATTCTCACAGAGAAACAATGGGCTGGATGCTGCAGTTTCAAAAATACATGGTTTTCTTCGGAGATGTACATGTGTTTCTTCTACTTAGCTTTATTGGCCTATTGGCAAAAAATGAGCATTTCAACACATAGAAAACTATGATTTGCAGGAAGCATTCCTTCCAAAACTTACTCATTCCTCCCAGGGAAACAATGCACTAGATACTGCAGCTTTTACCATAGATGTTTTCTTTGGAGAGATACATGTGTCTCTTCGAATCCGATGAAGAGTCCTATTTGTAGCAAAAAATGTCTATCTCCACCTGGAAACACCAAAGTTGGAGGAAGTATTCCTTTCAAAAGCTAACTCAGTTCTCACAGGGAAACAATGTGCTAGAGGTTCCTGCTTCTAGCACAGTGGTTTTATTCGAGAGATACATGTGTTTCTCAGCCTAGCTGAATAGTCCTATTTGGAACAAAATGAGCTGATATCCACCTTGGAAACTATGATTATCAGGAAGTATTCCTTCCAAAACTAACACAATTCTCACAATGAAACAATGCCCATGATATGGTGCTGATAACATAGATGGTTTTCTTTGGAGAGATACATGTATTTCTTCAACTCAGCTGAAAAGGCTTCCTTGGAGCAAACATCGCCTGTCTCCAGCTTGAAAGACCTAAGCTGTAGGAAGTATTCCTTTATAAAAAGCTCAATTCTCACAGGGAAACAAAGTGCTGGATGCTCTTTCATCTAACACAGATGGTTTTCTTCGAGAGATACATGTGTTTCATCACCTTACTTGTATAGGTCTATTTGCAACAAAATGAACGTATCACCACCTTGAAAATTATGATGTGCAGGAAGAATTCCTTTCAAAAACTGACTCAGTTCTCACATCGAAACAATGGGTAGATGCTCCCTCTTCTAACACATAGGGTTGTTTTTTCAAGAGCTATAGGTGGTTCTTCTATTCTGCTGAATATGCCTATTTTGATAAACATCACCTATCTCCACCTTGAAACACCTAAGTTACAGGAAGTATTCCTTTCAAAAACTAACACAAGTTTTGCAGAGAAACAATGTGCTAGATGCTTCTGCTTCTAACACAGATGGTTTCCTTTTGAGAGGTATATGTGTTTCTTCAACTTAGCTGAATAGGCCTGTTGAATAAATTGTGCCTTTGGCAACTTTGAAAATGCTGATGTGCAAGAAGTATTCTCTCAAAAACTAACTCAATTCTCAGAGGGTAACAGTGTGCTAGGTGTTTGTACTTATAACAGAGAGGTTTTCTTCAAGAGATACATGTGTTTCTTCAGCTTAGCTGAGTAGGCCTATTTGGAACAAGGAGAACATATTTCCACCTTGAAAACTATGATTTGCATTAAGTATTCCTTTCAAAACCTAACTCAGTTCTCACAGGTAAACAATGTGCTAGATGCTCCTGCTTCTGACACAAGTCATTCTCTTTGAAAGGCACATGTGTTTCTACAACATAGCTGAATAGGACTTTTTGCAACCAAATGAGCCTTTCTCCACACTGAAAACTATGATTTGCAGGTAGAATGCCTTCCAAAACTGACTCAATTCTCAAAGGGATACAATACACTAGTTTCTGTGCTTATAAAATAGATTGTTTTCTTTGGAGAGATACATTTGTCTCTTCAACTCAGCTGAATAGGACTATTTGGAACAAACAGCACCTATCTCCAATTTGAAATACCTAAGCTGTAGGAAGTATTCCTATCAAATCTAACTCAATTCTCACAAAGGAATAATGTGCTAGATGGCCTTGCATCTAAAAGAGATGGTTTTCATTGAGAGATACCTGTGTTTTGTCAACATAGCTGAATCGGCCTATTGGCAACAAAATGAGCGTTTCTCCACCTTTAAACCTGTGATTTGCATGAAGTATTCTTTTTAAAAACTGACTCAATTCTCACAGGGAAACAATGTGCTAGATGCTCCTTCTTCTAACACAGATGGTTTTCTTTCAAGAGATACATGTGTTTCAACTCAGATGAATAGGCCTATTTGAAGCAAACAAAGCCTCTCTCCACCTTGAAACATGTCAGTTGCAGGAAGTGTTCCATTCAACAAGTAACTCTATTCTCACAGAGAAACAATGGGCTGGATGCTGCAGTTTCTAAAATACATGGTTTTCTTCGGAGAGATACATGTCTTTCTTCTACTTAGCTGTATATGCCTATTGGCAACAAAATGAGCATTTCAACACATTGAAAACTATGATTTGCAGGAAGCATTCCTTCCATAACTTACTCATTCCTGCCAGGGAAACAATGCCCGAGATGCTGCAGCTTATACTATAGATGTCTTTCTTTGGAGAGATACATGTGGCTCTTCCAATCAGATGAATAGTCCTATTTGTAGCAAAAAGTGTCTATCTACACCTGGAAACACCAAAGTTGTAGGAAGTATTCCTTTCAAAAGCTAACTCAGTTCTCACAGGGAAACAATGTGCTAGAGGTTCCTGCTTCTAGCACAGTGGTTTTATTCGAGAGATACCTGTGTTTCTCAGCCTAGCTGAATAGTCCTATTTGGAACAAAATGAGCTGATATTCACCTTGGAAACTATGATTATCAGGAAGTATTCCTTCCAAAACTAACACAATTCTCACAATGAAACAATGCCCAAGATATGGAGCTGATAACATAGATGGTTTTCTTTGGAGAGATACATGTATTTCTTCAACTCAGCTGAAAAGGCTTCCTTGGAGCAAACATCACCTATCTCCAGCTTGAAAGACCTAAGCTGTAGGAAGTATTCCTTTATAAAAAACCTCAATTCTCACAGGGAAACAAAGTGCTAGATGCTCTTTCATCTAACACAGATGGTTTTCTTCGAGAGATACATGTGTTTCATCACCTTACTTGTATAGGTCTATTTGCAACAAAATGAACGTATCACCACCTTGAAAATTATGATGTGCAGGAAGAATTCCTTTCAAAAACTGACTCAGTTCTCACATGGAAACAATGGGTAGATGCTCCGTCTTCTAACACAGAGGGTTGTTTTTTCAAGTCCTATAGGTGGTTCTTCTATTCTGCTGAATATGCCTATTTTGATAAACAGCATCTATCTCCACCTTGAAACACCTAAGTTAAAGGAAGTATTCCTTTCAAAAACTAACACAAGTTTTGCAGAGAAACAATGTGCTAGATGCTTCTGCTTCTAACACAGATGGTTTTCTTTTGAGAGGTATATGTGTTTCTTCAACTTAGCTGAACAGGCCTGTTTAATAAATTGTGCCATGGTCAACTTTGAAAATGCTGATGTGCAGGAAGTATTCTCTCAAAAACTAACTCAATTCTCAGAGGGTAACAGTGTGCTAGGTGTTTGTACTTATAACAGAGAGGTTTTCTTCAAGAGATACATGTGTTTCTTCAGCTTAGCTGAGTAGGCCTATTTGGAACAAGGAGAACATATTTCCACCTTGAAAACTATGATTTGCATTAAGTATTCCTTTCAAAACCTAACTCAGTTCTCACAGGTAAACAATGTGCTAGATGCTACTGCTTCTGACACAAGTCATTCTCTTTGAAAGGCACATGTGTTTCTACAACATAGCTGAATAGGACTTTTTGCAACCAAATGAGCCTTTCTCCACACTGAAAACTATGATTTGCAGGTAGAATGCCTTCCAAAACTGACTCAATTCTCAAAGGGATACAATACACTAGTTTCTGTGCTTATAAAATAGATTGTTTTCTTTGGAGAGATACATTTGTCTCTTCAACTCAGCTGAATAGGACTATTTGGAACAAACAGCACCTATCTCCAATTTGAAATACCTAAGCTGTAGGAAGTATTCCTATCAAATCTAACTCAATTCTCACAAAGGAATAATGTGCTAGATGGCCTTGCATCTAAAAGAGATGGTTTTCATTGAGAGATACCTGTGTTTTGTCAACATAGCTGAATCGGCCTATTGGCAACAAAATGAGCGTTTCTCCACCTTTAAACCTGTGATTTGCATGAAGTATTCTTTTTAAAAACTGACTCAATTCTCACAGGGAAACAATGTGCTAGATGCTCCTTCTTGTAACACAGATGGTTTTCTTTCAAGAGATACATGTGTTTCAACTCAGATGAATAGGCCAATTTGAAGCAAACAAAGCCTCTCTCCACCTTGAAACATGTCAGTTGCAGGAAGTGTTCCATTTGAAAAGTAACGGTATTCTCACAGAGAAACAATGGGCTGGATGCTGCAGATTCTAAAATACATGGTTTTCTTCGGAGAGGTACATGTGTTTCTTCTACTTAGCTGTATCGGCCTATTGGCAACAAAATGAGCATTTCAACACATTGAAAACTGTGATTTGCAGGAAGCATTCCTTCCAAAACTTACTCATTCCTCCCAGGGAAACACTGCACTAGATGCTGCAGCTTATACTATAGATGTCTTTCTTTGGAGAGATACATGTGTCTCTTCCAATCCGATGAATAGTCCTATTTGTAGCAAAAAGTGTCTATCTCCACCTGGAAACACCAAAGTTAGAGGAAGTATTCCTTTCAAAAGCTAACTCAGTTCTCACAGGGAAACAATGTGCAAGAGGTTCCTGCTTCTAGCACAGTGGTTTTATTCGAGAGATACATGTGTTTCTCAGCCTAGCTGAATAGTCCTATTTGGAACAAAATGAGCTGATATCCACCTTGGAAACTATGATTATCAGGAAGTATTCGTTCCAAAACTAACACAATTCTCACAATGAAACAATGCCCAAGATATGGTGCTGATAACATAGATGGTTTTCTTTGGAGAGATACATGTATTTCTTCAACTCAGCTGAAAAGGCTTCCTTGGAGCAAACATCGCCTGTCTCCAGCTTGAAAGACCTAAGCTGTAGGAAGTATTCCTTTATAAAAAGCTCAATTCTCACAGGGAAACAAAGTGCTGGATGCTCTTTCATCTAACACAGATGGTGTTCTTCGAGAGATACATGTGTTTCATCACCTTACTTGTATAGGTCTATTTGCAACAAAATGAACGTATCACCACCTTGAAAATTATGATGTGCAGGAAGAATTCCTTTCAAAAACTGACTCAGTTCTCACATCGAAACAATGGGTAGATGCTCCCTCTTCTAACACATAGGGTTGTTTTTTCAAGAGCTATAGGTGGTTCTTCTATTCTGCTGAATATGCCTATTTTGATAAACATCACCTATCTCCACCTTGAAACACCTAAGTTACAGGAAGTATTCCTTTCAAAAACTAACACAAGTTTTGCAGAGAAACAATGTGCTAGATGCTTCTGCTTCTAACACAGATGGTTTCCTTTTGAGAGGTATATGTGTTTCTTCAACTTAGCTGAATAGGCCTGTTGAATAAATTGTGCCTTTGGCAACTTTGAAAATGCTGATGTGCAAGAAGTATTCTCTCAAAAACTAACTCAATTCTCAGAGGGTAACAGTGTGCTAGGTGTTTGTACTTATAACAGAGAGGTTTTCTTCAAGAGATACATGTGTTTCTTCAGCTTAGCTGAGTAGGCCTATTTGGAACAAGGAGAACATATTTCCACCTTGAAAACTATGATTTGCATTAAGTATTCCTTTCAAAACCTAACTCAGTTCTCACAGGTAAACAATGTGCTAGATGCTCCTGCTTCTGACACAAGTCATTCTCTTTGAAAGGCACATGTGTTTCTACAACATAGCTGAATAGGACTTTTTGCAACCAAATGAGCCTTTCTCCACACTGAAAACTATGATTTGCAGGTAGAATGCCTTCCAAAACTGACTCAATTCTCAAAGGGATACAATACACTAGTTTCTGTGCTTATAAAATAGATTGTTTTCTTTGGAGAGATACATTTGTCTCTTCAACTCAGCTGAATAGGACTATTTGGAACAAACAGCACCTATCTCCAATTTGAAATACCTAAGCTGTAGGAAGTATTCCTATCAAATCTAACTCAATTCTCACAAAGGAATAATGTGCTAGATGGCCTTGCATCTAAAAGAGATGGTTTTCATTGAGAGATACCTGTGTTTTGTCAACATAGCTGAATCGGCCTATTGGCAACAAAATGAGCGTTTCTCCACCTTTAAACCTGTGATTTGCATGAAGTATTCTTTTTAAAAACTGACTCAATTCTCACAGGGAAACAATGTGCTAGATGCTCCTTCTTCTAACACAGATGGTTTTCTTTCAAGAGATACATGTGTTTCAACTCAGATGAATAGGCCTATTTGAAGCAAACAAAGCCTCTCTCCACCTTGAAACATGTCAGTTGCAGGAAGTGTTCCATTCAACAAGTAACTCTATTCTCACAGAGAAACAATGGGCTGGATGCTGCAGTTTCTAAAATACATGGTTTTCTTCGGAGAGATACATGTCTTTCTTCTACTTAGCTGTATATGCCTATTGGCAACAAAATGAGCATTTCAACACATTGAAAACTATGATTTGCAGGAAGCATTCCTTCCATAACTTACTCATTCCTGCCAGGGAAACAATGCCCGAGATGCTGCAGCTTATACTATAGATGTCTTTCTTTGGAGAGATACATGTGGCTCTTCCAATCAGATGAATAGTCCTATTTGTAGCAAAAAGTGTCTATCTACACCTGGAAACACCAAAGTTGTAGGAAGCATTCCTTTCAAAAGCTAACTCAGTTCTCACAGGGAAACAATGTGCTAGAGGTTCCTGCTTCTAGCACAGTGGTTTTATTCGAGAGATACCTGTGTTTCTCAGCCTAGCTGAATAGTCCTATTTGGAACAAAATGAGCTGATATTCACCTTGGAAACTATGATTATCAGGAAGTATTCCTTCCAAAACTAACACAATTCTCACAATGAAACAATGCCCAAGATATGGTGCTGATAACATAGATGGTTTTCTTTGGAGAGATACATGTATTTCTTCAACTCAGCTGAAAAGGCTTCCTTGGAGCAAACATCGCCTATCTCCAGCTTGAAAGACCTAAGCTGTAGGAAGTATTCCTTTATAAAAAGCTCAGTTCTCACAGGGAAACAAAGTGCTAGATGCTCTTTCATCTAACACAGATGGTTTTCTTCGAGAGATACATGTGTTTCATCACCTTACTTGTATAGGTCTATTTGCAACAAAATGAACGTATCACCACCTTGAAAATTATGATGTGCAGGAAGAATTCCTTTCAAAAACTGACTCAGTTCTCACATGGAAACAATGGGTAGATGCTCCGTCTTCTAACACAGAGGGTTGTTTTTTCAAGACCTATAGGTGGTTCTTCTATTCTGCTGAATATGCCTATTTTGATAAACAGCATCTATCTCCACCTTGAAACACCTAAGTTAAAGGAAGTATTCCTTTCAAAAACTAACACAAGTTTTGCAGAGAAACAATGTGCTAGATGCTTCTGCTTCTAACACAGATGGTTTTCTTTTGAGAGGTATATGTGTTTCTTCAACTTAGCTGAACAGGCCTGTTTAATAAATTGTGCCATGGTCAACTTTGAAAATGCTGATGTGCAGGAAGTATTCTCTCAAAAACTAACTCAATTCTCAGAGGGTAACCGTGTGCTAGGTGTTTGTACTTATAACAGAGAGGTTTTCTTCAAGAGATACATGTGTTTCTTCAGCTTAGCTGAGTAGGCCTATTTGGAACAAGGAGAACATATTTCCACCTTGAAAACTATGATTTGCATTAAGTATTCCTTTCAAAACCTAACTCAGTTCTCACAGGTAAACAATGTGCTAGATGCTACTGCTTCTGACACAAGTCATTCTCTTTGAAAGGCACATGTGTTTCTACAACATAGCTGAATAGGACTTTTTGCAACCAAATGAGCCTTTCTCCACACTGAAAACTATGATTTGCAGGTAGAATGCCTTCCAAAACTGACTCAATTCTCAAAGGGATACAATACACTAGTTTCTGTGCTTATAAAATAGATTGTTTTCTTTGGAGAGATACATTTGTCTCTTCAACTCAGCTGAATAGGACTATTTGGAACAAACAGCACCTATCTCCAATTTGAAATACCTAAGCTGTAGGAAGTATTCCTATCAAATCTAACTCAATTCTCACAAAGGAATAATGTGCTAGATGGCCTTGCATCTAAAAGAGATGGTTTTCATTGAGAGATACCTGTGTTTTGTCAACATAGCTGAATCGGCCTATTGGCAACAAAATGAGCGTTTCTCCACCTTTAAACCTGTGATTTGCATGAAGTATTCTTTTTAAAAACTGACTCAATTCTCACAGGGAAACAATGTGCTAGATGCTCCTTCTTCTAACACAGATGGTTTTCTTTCAAGAGATACATGTGTTTCAACTCAGATGAATAGGCCAATTTGAAGCAAACAAAGCCTCTCTCCACCTTGAAACATGTCAGTTGCAGGAAGTGTTCCATTTGAAAAGTAACGGTATTCTCACAGAGAAACAATGGGCTGGATGCTGCAGATTCTAAAATACATGGTTTTCTTCGGAGAGGTACATGTGTTTCTTCTACTTAGCTGTATCGGCCTATTGGCAACAAAATGAGCATTTCAACACATTGAAAACTGTGATTTGCAGGAAGCATTCCTTCCAAAACTTACTCATTCCTCCCAGGGAAACACTGCACTAGATGCTGCAGCTTATACTATAGATGTCTTTCTTTGGAGAGATACATGTGTCTCTTCCAATCCGATGAATAGTCCTATTTGTAGCAAAAAGTGTCTATCTCCACCTGGAAACACCAAAGTTGGAGGAAGTATTCCTTTCAAAAGCTAACTCAGTTCTCACAGGGAAACAATGTGCAAGAGGTTCCTGCTTCTAGCACAGTGGTTTTATTCGAGAGATACATGTGTTTCTCAGCCTAGCTGAATAGTCCTATTTGGAACAAAATGAGCTGATATCCACCTTGGAAACTATGATTATCAGGAAGTATTCCTTCCAAAACTAACACAATTCTCACAATGAAACAATGCCCAAGATATGGTGCTGATAACATAGATGGTTTTCTTTGGAGAGATACATGTATTTCTTCAACTCAGCTGAAAAGGCTTCCTTGGAGCAAACATCGCCTGTCTCCAGCTTGAAAGACCTAAGCTGTAGGAAGTATTCCTTTATAAAAAGCTCAATTCGCACAGGGAAACAAAGTGCTAGATGCTCTTTCATCTAACACAGATGGTTTTCTTCGAGAGATACATGTGTTTCATCACCTTACTTGTATAGGTCTATTTGCAACAAAATGAACGTATAACCACCTTGAAAATTATGATGTGCAGGAAGAATTCCTTTCAAAAACTGACTCAGTTCTCACATGGAAACAATGGGTAGATGCTCCTTCTTCTAACACATAGGGTTGTTTTTTCAAGAGCTATAGGTGGTTCTTCTATTCTGCTGAATATGCCTATTTTGATAAACAGCACCTATCTCCACCTTGAAACACCTAAGTTACAGGAAGTATTTCTTTCAAAAACTAACTCAAGTTTTGCAGAGAAACAATGTGCTAGATGCTTCTGCTTCTAACACAGATGGTTTCCTTTTGAGAGGTATATGTGTTTCTTCAACTTAGCTGAATAGGCCTGTTGAATAAATTGTGCTTTGGTCAACTTTGAAAATGCTGATGTGCAGGAAGTATTATCTCAAAAACTATCTCAATTCTCAGAGGGTAACAGTGTGCTAGACGTTTCTACTTATAACAGAGACGTTTTCTTCAAGAGATACATGTGTTTCTTCAGCTTAGCTGAGTAGGCCTATTTGGAACAAGGAGAACATATTTCCACCTTGAAAACTATGATTTGCAGGAAGTATTCCTTTCAAAACCTAACTCAGTTCTCACAGTTAAACAATGTGCTAGATGCTCCTGCTTCAGAAACAAGTCATTCTCTTTGAAAGGCACATGTGTTTCTACAACATAGCTGAATAGGACTTTTTGCAACAAAATGAGCCTTTCTCCACACTGAAAACTATGATTTGCAGGTAGAATTCCTTCCAAAACTGATTCAATTCTCAAAGGGATACAATACACTAGTTTCTGTGCTTATAAAATAGATTGTTTTCTTTGGAGAGATACATTTGTCTCTTCAACTCAGCTGAATAGGCCTATTTGGAACAAACAGCACCTATCTCCAATTTGAAATACCTAAGCTGTAGGAAGTATTCCTATCAAATCTAACTCAATTCTCACAAAGGAATAATGTTCTAGATAGTCTTGCATCTAAAAGAGATGGTTTTCATTGAGAGATACCTGTGTTTTGTCAACATAGCTGAATAGGCCTATTTGCAACAAAATGAGCGTTTCTCCACCTTTAAACTTATGATTTGCATGAAGAATTCTTTTTAAAAACTGACTCAATTCTCACAGGGAAACAATGTGCTAGATGCTCCTTCTTCTAACACAGATGGTTTTCTTTCAAGAGATACATGTGTTTCAACTCAGATGAATAGGCCTATTTGAAGCAAACAAAGCCTCTCTCCACCTTGAAACATGTCAGTTGAAGGAAGTGTTCCATTCAACAAGTAACTCTATTCTCACAGAGAAACAATGGGCTGGATGCTGCAGTTTCTAAAATACATGGTTTTCTTCGGAGAGATACATGTCTTTCTTCTACTTAGCTGTATACGCCTATTGGCAACAAAATGAGCATTTCAACACATTGAAAACTATGATTTGCAGGTAGCATTCCTTCCAAAAGAAACTCATTCCTCCCAGGGAAACAATGCACTAGATGCTGCAGCTTTTACCATAGATGGTTTTCTTTGGAGAGATACATGTGTCTCTTCCAATCCGATGAATAGTCCTATTTGTAGCAAAAAGTGTCTATCTCCACCTGGAAACACCAAAGTTGGAGGAAGTATTCCTTTCAAAAGCTAACTCAGTTCTCACAGGGAAACAATGTGCAAGAGGTTCCTGCTTCTAGCACAGTGGTTTTATTCGAGAGATACATGTGTTTCTCAGCCTAGCTGAATAGTCCTATTTGGAACAAAATGAGCTGATATCCACCTTGGAAACTATGATTATCAGGAAGTATTCCTTCCAAAACTAACACAATTCTCACAATGAAACAATGCCCAAGATATGGTGCTGATAACATAGATGGTTTTCTTTGGAGAGATACATGTATTTCTTCAACTCAGCTGAAAAGGCTTCCTTGGAGCAAACATCGCCTGTCTCCAGCTTGAAAGACCTAAGCTGTAGGAAGTATTCCTTTATAAAAAGCTCAATTCGCACAGGGAAACAAAGTGCTAGATGCTCTTTCATCTAACACAGATGGTGTTCTTCGAGAGATACATGTGTTTCATCACCTTACTTGTATAGGTCTATTTGCAAGAAAATGAACGTATCACCACGTTGAAAATTATGATGTGCAGGAAGAATTCCTTTCAAAAACTGACTCAGTTCTCACATGGAAACAATGGGTAGATGCTCCTTCTTCTAACACATAGGGTTGTTTTTTCAAGACCTATAGGTGGTTCTTCTATTCTGCTGAATATGCCTATTTTGATAAACAGCACCTATCTCCACCTTGAAACACCTAAGTTACAGGAAGTATTTCTTTCAAAAACTAACTCAAGTTTTGCAGAGAAACAATGTGCTAGATGCTTCTGCTTCTAACACAGATGGTTTCCTTTTGAGAGGTATATGTGTTTCTTCAACTTAGCTGAATAGGCCTGTTGAATAAATTGTGCTTTGGTCAACTTTGAAAATGCTGATGTGCAGGAAGTATTATCTCAAAAACTATCTCAATTCTCAGAGGGTAACAGTGTGCTAGACGTTTCTACTTATAACAGAGACGTTTTCTTCAAGAGATACATGTGTTTCTTCAGCTTAGCTGAGTAGGCCTATTTGGAACAAGGAGAACATATTTCCACCTTGAAAACTATGATTTGCAGGAAGTATTCCTTTCAAAACCTAACTCAGTTCTCACAGTTAAACAATGTGCTAGATGCTCCTGCTTCAGAAACAAGTCATTCTCTTTGAAAGGCACATGTGTTTCTACAACATAGCTGAATAGGACTTTTTGCAACAAAATGAGCCTTTCTCCACACTGAAAACTATGATTTGCAGGTAGAATTCCTTCCAAAACTGATTCAATTCTCAAAGGGATACAATACACTAGTTTCTGTGCTTATAAAATAGATTGTTTTCTTTGGAGAGATACATTTGTCTCTTCAACTCAGCTGAATAGGCCTATTTGGAACAAACAGCACCTATCTCCAATTTGAAATACCTAAGCTGTAGGAAGTATTCCTATCAAATCTAACTCAATTCTCACAAAGGAATAATGTTCTAGATAGTCTTGCATCTAAAAGAGATGGTTTTCATTGAGAGATACCTGTGTTTTGTCAACATAGCTGAATAGGCCTATTTGCAACAAAATGAGCGTTTCTCCACCTTTAAACTTATGATTTGCATGAAGAATTCTTTTTAAAAACTGACTCAATTCTCACAGGGAAACAATGTGCTAGATGCTCCTTCTTCTAACACAGATGGTTTTCTTTCAAGAGATACATGTGTTTCAACTCAGATGAATAGGCCAATTTGAAGCAAACAAAGCCTCTCTCCACCTTGAAACATGTCAGTTGCAGGAAGTGTTCCATTTGAAAAGTAACTCTATTCTCACAGAGAAACAATGGGCTGGATGCTGTAGATTCTAAAATACATGGTTTTCTTCGGAGACGTACATGTGTTTCTTCTACTTAGCTGTATCGGCCTATTGGCAACAAAATGAGCATTTCAACACATTGAAAACTGTGATTTGCAGGAAGCATTCCTTCCAAAACTTTCTCATTCCTCCCAGGGAAACAATGCACTAGATGCTGCAGCTTATACCATAGATGGTTTTCTTTGGAGAGATACATGTGTCTCTTCAAATCCGATGAATAGTCCTATTTGTATCAAAAAGTGTCTATCTACACCTGGAAACACCAAAGTTGGAGGAAGCATTCCTTTCAAAAGCTAACTCAGTTCTCACAGGGAAACAATGTGCTAGAGGTTCCTGCTTCTAGCACAGTGGTTTTATTCGAGAGATACATGTGTTTCTCAGCCTAGCTGAATAGTATTATTTGGAACAAAATGAGCTGATATCCACCTTGGAAACTATGATTATCAGGAAGTATTCCTTCCAAAACTAACACAATTCTCACAATGAAACAATGCCCAAGATATGGTGCTGATAACATAGATGGTTTTCTTTGGAGAGATACATGTATTCCTTCAACTCAGCTGAAAAGGCTTCCTTGGAGCAAACATCGCCTATCTCCAGCTTGAAAGACCTAAGCTGTAGGAAGTATTCCTTTATAAAAAGCTCAGTTCTCACAGGGAAACAAAGTGCTAGATGCTCTTTCATCTAACACAGATGGTTTTCTTCGAGAGATACATGTGTTTCATCACCTTACTTGTATAGGTCTATTTGCAACAAAATGAACGTATCACCACCTTGAAAATTATGATGTGCAGGAAGAATTCCTTTCAAAAACTGACTCAGTTCTCACATGGAAACAATGGGTAGATGCTCCGTCTTCTAACACAGAGGGTTGTTTTTTCAAGACCTATAGGTGGTTCTTCTATTCTGCTGAATATGCCTATTTTGATAAACAGCACCTATCTCCACCTTGAAACACCTAGGTTACAGGAAGTATTCCTTTCAAAAACTAACACAAGTTTTGCAGAGAAAAAATGTGCTAGATGCTTCTGCTTCTAACACAGATGGTTTTCTTTTGAGAGGTATATGTGTTTCTTCAACTTAGCTGAACAGGCCTGTTTAATAAATTGTGCCATGGTCAACTTTGAAAATGCTGATGTGCAGGAAGTATTCTCTCAAAAACTAACTCAATTCTCAGAGGGTAACAGTGTGCTAGGTGTTTGTACTTATAACAGAGAGGTTTTCTTCAAGAGATACATGTGTTTCTTCAGCTTAGCTGAGTAGGCCTATTTGGAACAAGGAGAACATATTTCCACCTTGAAAACTGTGATTTGCACTGAGTATTCCTTTCAAAACCTAACTCAGTTCTCACAGGTAAACAATGTGATAGATCCTCCTGCTTCTGACACAAGTCATTCTCTTTGAAAGGCACATGTGTTTCTACAACATAGCTGAATAGGACTTTTTGTAACAAAATGAGCCTTTCTCCACACAGAAAACTATGATTTCCTGGTAGAATTCCTTCCAAAACTGACTCAATTTTCTAAGGAATACAATACACTAGTTTCTGTGCTTATAAAATAGATTGTTTTCTTTGGAGAGATACATTTGTCTCTTCAACTCAGCTGAGTACGCCTATTTGGAACAAACAGCACCTATCTCCAATTTGAAATACCTAAGCTTTAGGAAGTATTCCTATCAAATCTAACTCAATTCTCACAAAGGAATAATGTGCTTGATGGTCTTGCATCTAAAAGAGATGGTTTTCATTGAGAGATACCTGTGTTTTGTCAACATAGCTGAATCGGCCTACTGGCAACAAAATGAGCGTTTCTCCACCTTTAAACCTATGATTTGCATGAAGTATTCTTTTTAAAAACTGACTCAATTCTAACAGGGAAACAATGTGCTAGATGCTCCTTCTTCTAACACAGATGGTTTTCTTTCAAGAGATACATGTGTTTCAACTCAGATGAATAGGCCTATTTGAAGCAAACAAAGCCTCTCTCCACCTTGAAACATGTCAGTTGCAGGAAGTGTTCCATTTAAAAAGTAACTCTATTCTCACAGAGAAACAATGGGCTGGATGCTGCAGTTTCAAAAATACATGGTTTTCTTCGGAGATGTACATGTGTTTCTTCTACTTAGCTTTATTGGCCTTTTGGCAAAAAATGAGCATTTCAACACATAGAAAACTATGATTTGCAGGAAGCATTCCTTCCAAAACTTACTCATTCCTCCCAGGGAAACAATGCACTAGATACTGCAGCTTTTACCATAGATGTTTTCTTTGGAGAGATACATGTGTCTCTTCGAATCCGATGAATAGTCCTATTTGTAGCAAAAAGTGTCTATCTCCACCTGGAAACACCAAAGTTGGAGGAAGTATTCCTTTCAAAAGCTAACTCAGTTCTCACAGGGAAACAATGTGCTAGAGGTTCCTGCTTCTAGCACAGTGGTTTTATTCGAGAGATACATGTGTTTCTCAGCCTAGCTGAATAGTCCTATTTGGAACAAAATGAGCTGATATCCACCTTGGAAACTATGATTATCAGGAAGTATTCCTTCCAAAACTAACACAATTCTCACAATGAAACAATGCCCATGATATGGTGCTGATAACATAGATGGTTTTCTTTGGAGAGATACATGTATTTCTTCAACTCAGCTGAAAAGGCTTCCTTGGAGCAAACATCGCCTGTCTCCAGCTTGAAAGACCTAAGCTGTAGGAAGTATTCCTTTATAAAAAGCTCAATTCGCACAGGGAAACAAAGTGCTAGATGCTCTTTCATCTAACACAGATGGTGTTCTTCGAGAGATACAAGTGTTTCATCACCTTACTTGTATAGGTCTATTTGCAAGAAAATGAACGTATCACCACGTTGAAAATTATGATGTGCAGGAAGAATTCCTTTCAAAAACTGACTCAGTTCTCACATGGAAACAATGGGTAGATGCTCCTTCTTCTAACACATAGGGTTGTTTTTTCAAGAGCTATAGGTGGTTCTTCTATTCTGCTGAATATGCCTATTTTGATAAACATCACCTATCTCCACCTTGAAACACCTAAGTTACAGGAAGTATTTCTTTCAAAAACTAACTCAAGTTTTGCAGAGAAACAATGTGCTAGATGCTTCTGCTTCTAACACAGATGGTTTCCTTTTGAGAGGTATATGTGTTTCTTCAACTTAGCTGAATAGGACTGTTTAATAAATTGTGCCTTTGTCAACTTTGAAAATGCTGATGGGCTGGAAGTATTCTCTCAAAAATTAACTCAATTCTCAGAGGGTAACAGTGTGCTAGGTGTTTGTACTTATAACAGAGAGGTTTTCTTCAAGAGATACATGTGTTTCTTCAGCTTAGCTGAGTAGGCCTATTTGGAACAAGGAGAACATATTTCCACCTTGAAAACTATGATTTGCTTTAAGTATTCCTTTCAAAACCTAACTCAGTTCTCACAGGTAAACAATGTGCTAGATGCTCCTGCTTCTGACACAAGTCATTCTCTTTGAAAGGCACATGTGTTTCTACAACATAGCTGAATAGGACTTTTTGCAACCAAATGAGCCTTTCTCCACACTGAAAACTATGATTTGCAGGTAGAATGCCTTCCAAAACTGACTCAATTCTCAAAGGGATACAATACACTAGTTTCTGTGCTTATAAAATAGATTGTTTTCTTTGGAGAGATACATTTGTCTCTTCAACTCAGCTGAATAGGACTATTTGGAACAAACAGCACCTATCTCCAATTTGAAATACCTAAGCTGTAGGAAGTATTCCTATCAAATCTAACTCAATTCTCACAAAGGAATAATGTGCTACATGGCCTTGCATCTAAAAGAGATGGTTTTCATTGAGAGATACCTGTGTTTTGTCAACATAGCTGAATCGGCCTATTGGCAACAAAATGAGCGTTTCTCCACCTTTAAACCTGTGATTTGCATGAAGTATTCTTTTTAAAAACTGACTCAATTCTCACAGGGAAACAATGTGCTAGATGCTCCTTCTTCTAACACAGATGGTTTTCTTTCAAGAGATACATGTGTTTCAACTCAGATGAATAGGCCAATTTGAAGCAAACAAAGCCTCTCTCCACCTTGAAACATGTCAGTTGCAGGAAGTGTTCCATTTGAAAAGTAACTCTATTCTCACAGAGAAACAATGGGCTGGATGCTGCAGATTCTAAAATACATGGTTTTCTTCGGAGAGGTACATGTGTTTCTTCTACTTAGCTGTATCGGCCTATTGGCAACAAAATGAGCATTTCAACACATTGAAAACTGTGATTTGCAGGAAGCATTCCTTCCAAAACTTACTCATTCCTCCCAGGGAAACAATGCACTAGATGCTGCAGCTTATACCATAGATGGTTTTCTTTGGAGAGATACATGTGTCTCTTCAAATCCGATGAATAGTCCTATTTGTATCAAAAAGTGTCTATCTACACCTGGAAACACCAAAGTTGGAGGAAGCATTCCTTTCAAAAGCTAACTCAGTTCTCACAGGGAAACAATGTGCTAGAGGTTCCTGCTTCTAGCACAGTGGTTTTATTCGAGAGATACATGTGTTTCTCAGCCTAGCTGAATAGTATTATTTGGAACAAAATGAGCTGATATCCACCTTGGAAACTATGATTATCAGGAAGTATTCCTTCCAAAACTAACACAATTCTCACAATGAAACAATGCCCAAGATATGGTGCTGATAACATAGATGGTTTTCTTTGGAGAGATACATGTATTTCTTCAACTCAGCTGAAAAGGCTTCCTTGGAGCAAACATCGCCTATCTCCAGCTTGAAAGACCTAAGCTGTAGGAAGTATTCCTTTATAAAAAGCTCAGTTCTCACAGGGAAACAAAGTGCTAGATGCTCTTTCATCTAACACAGATGGTTTTCTTCGAGAGATACATGTGTTTCATCGCCTTACTTGTATAGGTCTATTTGCAACAAAATGAACGTATCACCACCTTGAAAATTATGATGTGCAGGAAGAATTCCTTTCAAAAACTGACTCAGTTCTCACATGGAAACAATGGGTAGATGCTCACTCTTCTAACACATAGGGTTGTTTTTTCAAGAGCTATAGGTGGTTCTTCTATTCTGCTGAATATGCCTATTTTGATAAACAGCACCTATCTCCACCTTGAAACACCTAAGTTACAGGAAGTATTCCTTTCAAAAACTAACACAAGTTTTGCAGAGAAAAAATGTGCTAGATGCTTCTGCTTCTAACACAGATGGTTTTCTTTTGAGAGGTATATGTGTTTCTTCAACTTAGCTGAACAGGCCTGTTTAATAAATTGTGCCATGGTCAACTTTGAAAATGCTGATGTGCAGGAAGTATTCTCTCAAAAACTAACTCAATTCTCAGAGGGTAACAGTGTGCTAGGTGTTTGTACTTATAACAGAGAGGTTTTCTTCAAGAGATACATGTGTTTCTTCAGCTTAGCTGAGTAGGCCTATTTGGAACAAGGAGAACATATTTCCACCTTGAAAACTGTGATTTGCACTGAGTATTCCTTTCAAAACCTAACTCAGTTCTCACAGGTAAACAATGTGATAGATCCTCCTGCTTCTGACACAAGTCATTCTCTTTGAAAGGCACATGTGTTTCTACAACATAGCTGAATAGGACTTTTTGTAACAAAATGAGCCTTTCTCCACACAGAAAACTATGATTTCCTGGTAGAATTCCTTCCAAAACTGACTCAATTCTCTAAGGAATACAATACACTAGTTTCTGTGCTTATAAAATAGATTGTTTTCTTTGGAGAGATACATTTGTCTCTTCAACTCAGCTGAGTACGCCTATTTGGAACAATCAGCACCTATCTCCAATTTGAAATACCTAAGCTTTAGGAAGTATTCCTATCAAATCTAACTCAATTCTCACAAAGGAATAATGTGCTTGATGGTCTTGCATCTAAAAGAGATGGTTTTCATTGAGAGATACCTGTGTTTTGTCAACATAGCTGAATCGGCCTACTGGCAACAAAATGAGCGTTTCTCCACCTTTAAACCTGTGATTTGCATGAAGTATTCTTTTTAAAAACTGACTCAATTCTCACAGGGAAACAATGTGCTAGATGCTCCTTCTTCTAACACAGATGGTTTTCTTTCAAGAGATACATGTGTTTCAACTCAGATGAATAGGCCTATTTGAAGCAAACAAAGCCTCTCTCCACCTTGAAACATGTCAGTTGCAGGAAGTGTTCCATTTAAAAAGTAACTCTATTCTCACAGAGAAACAATGGGCTGGATGCTGCAGTTTCAAAAATACATGGTTTTCTTCGGAGATGTACATGTGTTTCTTCTACTTAGCTTTATTGGCCTATTGGCAAAAAATGAGCATTTCAACACATAGAAAACTATGATTTGCAGGAAGCATTCCTTCCAAAACTTACTCATTCCTCCCAGGGAAACAATGCACTAGATACTGCAGCTTTTACCATAGATGTTTTCTTTGGAGAGATACATGTGTCTCTTCGAATCCGATGAATAGTCCTATTTATAGCAAAAAGTGTCTATCTCCACCTGGAAACACCAAAGTTGGAGGAAGTATTCCTTTCAAAAGCTAACTCAGTTCTCACAGGGAAACAATGTGCTAGAGGTTCCTGCTTCTAGCACAGTGGTTTTATTCGAGAGATACATGTGTTTCTCAGCCTAGCTGAATAGTCCTATTTGGAACAAAATGAGCTGATATCCACCTTGGAAACTATGATTATCAGGAAGTATTCCTTCCAAAACTAACACAATTCTCACAATGAAACAATGCCCATGATATGGTGCTGATAACATAGATGGTTTTCTTTGGAGAGATACATGTATTTCTTCAACTCAGCTGAAAAGGCTTCCTTGGAGCAAACATCGCCTGTCTCCAGCTTGAAAGACCTAAGCTGTAGGAAGTATTCCTTTATAAAAAGCTCAATTCGCACAGGGAAACAAAGTGCTAGATGCTCTTTCATCTAACACAGATGGTGTTCTTCGAGAGATACATGTGTTTCATCACCTTACTTGTATAGGTCTATTTGCAAGAAAATGAACGTATCACCACGTTGAAAATTATGATGTGCAGGAAGAATTCCTTTCAAAAACTGACTCAGTTCTCACATGGAAACAATGGGTAGATGCTCCTTCTTCTAACACATAGGGTTGTTTTTTCAAGAGCTATAGGTGGTTCTTCTATTCTGCTGAATATGCCTATTTTGATAAACATCACCTATCTCCACCTTGAAACACCTAAGTTACAGGAAGTATTTCTTTCAAAAACTAACTCAAGTTTTGCAGAGAAACAATGTGCTAGATGCTTCTGCTTCTAACACAGATGGTTTCCTTTTGAGAGGTATATGTGTTTCTTCAACTTAGCTGAATAGGCCTGTTTAATAAATTGTGCCTTTGTCAACTTTGAAAATGCTGATGGGCTGGAAGTATTCTCTCAAAAATTAACTCAATTCTCAGAGGGTAACAGTGTGCTAGGTGTTTGTACTTATAACAGAGAGGTTTTCTTCAAGAGATACATGTGTTTCTTCAGCTTAGCTGAGTAGGCCTATTTGGAACAAGGAGAACATATTTCCACCTTGAAAACTATGATTTGCTTTAAGTATTCCTTTCAAAACCTAACTCAGTTCTCACAGGTAAACAATGTGCTAGATGCTCCTGCTTCTGACACAAGTCATTCTCTTTGAAAGGCACATGTGTTTCTACAACATAGCTGAATAGGACTTTTTGCAACCAAATGAGCCTTTCTCCACACTGAAAACTATGATTTGCAGGTAGAATGCCTTCCAAAACTGACTCAATTCTCAAAGGGATACAATACACTAGTTTCTGTGCTTATAAAATAGATTGTTTTCTTTGGAGAGATACATTTGTCTCTTCAACTCAGCTGAATAGGACTATTTGGAACAAACAGCACCTATCTCCAATTTGAAATACCTAAGCTGTAGGAAGTATTCCTATCAAATCTAACTCAATTCTCACAAAGGAATAATGTGCTACATGGCCTTGCATCTAAAAGAGATGGTTTTCATTGAGAGATACCTGTGTTTTGTCAACATAGCTGAATCGGCCTATTGGCAACAAAATGAGCGTTTCTCCACCTTTAAACCTGTGATTTGCATGAAGTATTCTTTTTAAAAACTGACTCAATTCTCACAGGGAAACAATGTGCTAGATGCTCCTTCTTCTAACACAGATGGTTTTCTTTCAAGAGATACATGTGTTTCAACTCAGATGAATAGGCCAATTTGAAGCAAACAAAGCCTCTCTCCACCTTGAAACATGTCAGTTGCAGGAAGTGTTCCATTTGAAAAGTAACTCTATTCTCACAGAGAAACAATGGGCTGGATGCTGCAGATTCTAAAATACATGGTTTTCTTCGGAGAGGTACATGTGTTTCTTCTACTTAGCTGTATCGGCCTATTGGCAACAAAATGAGCATTTCAACACATTGAAAACTGTGATTTGCAGGAAGCATTCCTTCCAAAACTTACTCATTCCTCCCAGGGAAACAATGCACTAGATGCTGCAGCTTATACCATAGATGGTTTTCTTTGGAGAGATACATGTGTCTCTTCAAATCCGATGAATAGTCCTATTTGTATCAAAAAGTGTCTATCTCCACCTGGAAACACCAAAGTTGGAGGAAGCATTCCTTTCAAAAGCTAACTCAGTTCTCACAGGGAAACAATGTGCTAGAGGTTCCTGCTTCTAGCACAGTGGTTTTATTCGAGAGATACATGTGTTTCTCAGCCTAGCTGAATAGTATTATTTGGAACAAAATGAGCTGATATCCACCTTGGAAACTATGATTATCAGGAAGTATTCCTTCCAAAACTAACACAATTCTCACAATGAAACAATGCCCAAGATATGGTGCTGATAACATAGATGGTTTTCTTTGGAGAGATACATGTATTTCTTCAACTCAGCTGAAAAGGCTTCCTTGGAGCAAACATCGCCTATCTCCAGCTTGAAAGACCTAAGCTGTAGGAAGTATTCCTTTATAAAAAGCTCAGTTCTCACAGGGAAACAAAGTGCTAGATGCTCTTTCATCTAACACAGATGGTTTTCTTCGAGAGATACATGTGTTTCATCGCCTTACTTGTATAGGTCTATTTGCAACAAAATGAACGTATCACCACCTTGAAAATTATGATGTGCAGGAAGAATTCCTTTCAAAAACTGACTCAGTTCTCACATGGAAACAATGGGTAGATGCTCACTCTTCTAACACATAGGGTTGTTTTTTCAAGAGCTATAGGTGGTTCTTCTATTCTGCTGAATATGCCTATTTTGATAAACAGCACCTATCTCCACCTTGAAACACCTAAGTTACAGGAAGTATTCCTTTCAAAAACTAACACAAGTTTTGCAGAGAAAAAATGTGCTAGATGCTTCTGCTTCTAACACAGATGGTTTTCTTTTGAGAGGTATATGTGTTTCTTCAACTTAGCTGAACAGGCCTGTTTAATAAATTGTGCCATGGTCAACTTTGAAAATGCTGATGTGCAGGAAGTATTCTCTCAAAAACTAACTCAATTCTCAGAGGGTAACAGTGTGCTAGGTGTTTGTACTTATAACAGAGAGGTTTTCTTCAAGAGATACATGTGTTTCTTCAGCTTAGCTGAGTAGGCCTATTTGGAACAAGGAGAACATATTTCCACCTTGAAAACTGTGATTTGCACTGAGTATTCCTTTCAAAACCTAACTCAGTTCTCACAGGTAAACAATGTGATAGATCCTCCTGCTTCTGACACAAGTCATTCTCTTTGAAAGGCACATGTGTTTCTACAACATAGCTGAATAGGACTTTTTGTAACAAAATGAGCCTTTCTCCACACAGAAAACTATGATTTCCTGGTAGAATTCCTTCCAAAACTGACTCAATTCTCTAAGGAATACAATACACTAGTTTCTGTGCTTATAAAATAGATTGTTTTCTTTGGAGAGATACATTTGTCTCTTCAACTCAGCTGAGTACGCCTATTTGGAACAATCAGCACCTATCTCCAATTTGAAATACCTAAGCTTTAGGAAGTATTCCTATCAAATCTAACTCAATTCTCACAAAGGAATAATGTGCTTGATGGTCTTGCATCTAAAAGAGATGGTTTTCATTGAGAGATACCTGTGTTTTGTCAACATAGCTGAATCGGCCTACTGGCAACAAAATGAGCGTTTCTCCACCTTTAAACCTATGATTTGCATGAAGTATTCTTTTTAAAAACTGACTCAATTCTCACAGGGAAACAATGTGCTAGATGCTCCTTCTTCTAACACAGATGGTTTTCTTTCAAGAGATACATGTGTTTCAACTCAGATGAATAGGCCTATTTGAAGCAAACAAAGCCTCTCTCCACCTTGAAACATGTCAGTTGCAGGAAGTGTTCCATTTAAAAAGTAACTCTATTCTCACAGAGAAACAATGGGCTGGATGCTGCAGTTTCAAAAATACATGGTTTTCTTCGGAGATGTACATGTGTTTCTTCTACTTAGCTTTATTGGCCTATTGGCAAAAAATGAGCATTTCAACACATAGAAAACTATGATTTGCAGGAAGCATTCCTTCCAAAACTTACTCATTCCTCCCAGGGAAACAATGCACTAGATACTGCAGCTTTTACCATAGATGTTTTCTTTGGAGAGATACATGTGTCTCTTCGAATCCGATGAATAGTCCTATTTGTAGCAAAAAGTGTCTATCTCCACCTGGAAACACCAAAGTTGGAGGAAGTATTCCTTTCAAAAGCTAACTCAGTTCTCACAGGGAAACAATGTGCTAGAGGTTCCTGCTTCTAGCACAGTGGTTTTATTCGAGAGATACATGTGTTTCTCAGCCTAGCTGAATAGTCCTATTTGGAACAAAATGAGCTGATATCCACCTTGGAAACTATGATTATCAGGAAGTATTCCTTCCAAAACTAACACAATTCCCACAATGAAACAATGCCCATGATATGGTGCTGATAACATAGATGGTTTTCTTTGGAGAGATACATGTATTTCTTCAACTCAGCTGAAAAGGCTTCCTTGGAGCAAACATCGCCTGTCTCCAGCTTGAAAGACCTAAGCTGTAGGAAGTATTCCTTTATAAAAAGCTCAATTCGCACAGGGAAACAAAGTGCTAGATGCTCTTTCATCTAACACAGATGGTGTTCTTCGAGAGATACATGTGTTTCATCACCTTACTTGTATAGGTCTATTTGCAAGAAAATGAACGTATCACCACGTTGAAAATTATGATGTGCAGGAAGAATTCCTTTCAAAAACTGACTCAGTTCTCACATGGAAACAATGGGTAGATGCTCCTTCTTCTAACACATAGGGTTGTTTTTTCAAGAGCTATAGGTGGTTCTTCTATTCTGCTGAATATGCCTATTTTGATAAACATCACCTATCTCCACCTTGAAACTCCTAAGTTACAGGAAGTATTTCTTTCAAAAACTAACTCAAGTTTTGCAGAGAAACAATGTGCTAGATGCTTCTGCTTCTAACACAGATGGTTTCCTTTTGAGAGGTATATGTGTTTCTTCAACTTAGCTGAATAGGCCTGTTTAATAAATTGTGCCTTTGTCAACTTTGAAAATGCTGATGGGCTGGAAGTATTCTCTCAAAAATTAACTCAATTCTCAGAGGGTAACAGTGTGCTAGGTGTTTGTACTTATAACAGAGAGGTTTTCTTCAAGAGATACATGTGTTTCTTCAGCTTAGCTGAGTAGGCCTATTTGGAACAAGGAGAACATATTTCCACCTTGAAAACTATGATTTGCTTTAAGTATTCCTTTCAAAACCTAACTCAGTTCTCACAGGTAAACAATGTGGTAGATGCTCCTGCTTCTGACACAAGTCATTCTCTTTGAAAGGCACATGTGTTTCTACAACATAGCTGAATAGGACTTTTTGCAACCAAATGAGCCTTTCTCCACACTGAAAACTATGATTTGCAGGTAGAATGCCTTCCAAAACTGACTCAATTCTCAAAGGGATACAATACACTAGTTTCTGTGCTTATAAAATAGATTGTTTTCTTTGGAGAGATACATTTGTCTCTTCAACTCAGCTGAATAGGACTATTTGGAACAAACAGCACCTATCTCCAATTTGAAATACCTAAGCTGTAGGAAGTATTCCTATCAAATCTAACTCAATTCTCACAAAGGAATAATGTGCTACATGGCCTTGCATCTAAAAGAGATGGTTTTCATTGAGAGATACCTGTGTTTTGTCAACATAGCTGAATCGGCCTATTGGCAACAAAATGAGCGTTTCTCCACCTTTAAACCTGTGATTTGCATGAAGTATTCTTTTTAAAAACTGACTCAATTCTCACAGGGAAACAATGTGCTAGATGCTCCTTCTTTTAACACAGATGGTTTTCTTTCAAGAGATACATGTGTTTCAACTCAGATGAATAGGCCAATTTGAAGCAAACAAAGCCTCTCTCCACCTTGAAACATGTCAGTTGCAGGAAGTGTTCCATTTGAAAAGTAACTCTATTCTCACAGAGAAACAATGGGCTGGATGCTGCAGATTCTAAAATACATGGTTTTCTTCGGAGAGGTACATGTGTTTCTTCTACTTAGCTGTATCGGCCTATTGGCAACAAAATGAGCATTTCAACACATTGAAAACTGTGATTTGCAGGAAGCATTCCTTCCAAAACTTACTCATTCCTCCCAGGGAAACAATGCACTAGATGCTGCAGCTTATACCATAGATGGTTTTCTTTGGAGAGATACATGTGTCTCTTCAAATCCGATGAATAGTCCTATTTGTATCAAAAAGTGTCTATCTCCACCTGGAAACACCAAAGTTGGAGGAAGCATTCCTTTCAAAAGCTAACTCAGTTCTCACAGGGAAACAATGTGCTAGAGGTTCCTGCTTCTAGCACAGTGGTTTTATTCGAGAGATACATGTGTTTCTCAGCCTAGCTGAATAGTATTATTTGGAACAAAATGAGCTGATATCCACCTTGGAAACTATGATTATCAGGAAGTATTCCTTCCAAAACTAACACAATTCTCACAATGAAACAATGCCCAAGATATGGTGCTGATAACATAGATGGTTTTCTTTGGAGAGATACATGTATTTCTTCAACTCAGCTGAAAAGGCTTCCTTGGAGCAAACATCGCCTATCTCCAGCTTGAAAGACCTAAGCTGTAGGAAGTATTCCTTTATAAAAAGCTCAGTTCTCACAGGGAAACAAAGTGCTAGATGCTCTTTCATCTAACACAGATGGTTTTCTTCGAGAGATACATGTGTTTCATCGCCTTACTTGTATAGGTCTATTTGCAACAAAATGAACGTATCACCACCTTGAAAATTATGATGTGCAGGAAGAATTCCTTTCAAAAACTGACTCAGTTCTCACATGGAAACAATGGGTAGATGCTCACTCTTCTAACACATAGGGTTGTTTTTTCAAGAGCTATAGGTGGTTCTTCTATTCTGCTGAATATGCCTATTTTGATAAACAGCACCTATCTCCACCTTGAAACACCTAAGTTACAGGAAGTATTCCTTTCAAAAACTAACACAAGTTTTGCAGAGAAAAAATGTGCTAGATGCTTCTGCTTCTAACACAGATGGTTTTCTTTTGAGAGGTATATGTGTTTCTTCAACTTAGCTGAACAGGCCTGTTTAATAAATTGTGCCATGGTCAACTTTGAAAATGCTGATGTGCAGGAAGTATTCTCTCAAAAACTAACTCAATTCTCAGAGGGTAACAGTGTGCTAGGTGTTTGTACTTATAACAGAGAGGTTTTCTTCAAGAGATACATGTGTTTCTTCACCTTAGCTGAGTAGTCCTATTTGGAACAAGGAGAACATATTTCCACCTTGAAAACTGTGATTTGCATTGAGTATTCCTTTCAAAACCTAACTCAGTTCTCACAGGTAAACAATGTGATAGATCCTCCTGCTTCTGACACAAGTCATTCTCTTTGAAAGGCACATGTGTTTCTACAACATAGCTGAATAGGACTTTTTGCAACAAAATGAGCCTTTCTCCACACAGAAAACTATGATTTCCTGGTAGAATTCCTTCCAAAACTGACTCAATTCTCTAAGGGATACAATACACTAGTTTCTGTGCTTATAAAATAGATTGTTTTCTTTGGAGAGATACATTTGTCTCTTCAACTCAGCTGAGTACGCCTATTTGGAACAAACAGCACCTATCTCCAATTTGAAATACCTAAGCTTTAGGAAGTATTCCTATCAAATCTAACTCAATTCTCACAAAGGAATAATGTGCTTGATGGTCTTGCATCTAAAAGAGATGGTTTTCATTGAGAGATACCTGTGTTTTGTCAACATAGCTGAATCGGCCTACTGGCAACAAAATGAGCGTTTCTCCACCTTTAAACCTATGATTTGCATGAAGTATTCTTTTTAAAAACTGACTCAATTCTCACAGGGAAACAATGTGCTAGATGCTCCTTCTTCTAACACAGATGGTTTTCTTTCAAGAGATACATGTGTTTCAACTCAGATGAATAGGCCTATTTGAAGCAAACAAAGCCTCTCTCCACCTTGAAACATGTCAGTTGCAGGAAGTGTTCCATTTAAAAAGTAACTCTATTCTCACAGAGAAACAATGGGCTGGATGCTGCAGTTTCAAAAATACATGGTTTTCTTCGGAGATGTACATGTGTTTCTTCTACTTAGCTTTATTGGCCTATTGGCAAAAAATGAGCATTTCAACACATAGAAAACTATGATTTGCAGGAAGCATTCCTTCCAAAACTTACTCATTCCTCCCAGGGAAACAATGCACTAGATACTGCAGCTTTTACCATAGATGTTTTCTTTGGAGAGATACATGTGTCTCTTCGAATCCGATGAATAGTCCTATTTGTAGCAAAAAGTGTCTATCTCCACCTGGAAACACCAAAGTTGGAGGAAGTATTCCTTTCAAAAGCTAACTCAGTTCTCACAGGGAAACAATGTGCTAGAGTTTCCTGCTTCTAGCACAGTGGTTTTATTCGAGAGATACATGTGTTTCTCAGCCTAGCTGAATAGTCCTATTTGGAACAAAATGAGCTGATATCCACCTTGGAAACTATGATTATCAGGAAGTATTCCTTCCAAAACTAACACAATTCTCACAATGAAACAATGCCCATGATATGGTGCTGATAACATAGATGGTTTTCTTTGGAGAGATACATGTATTTCTTCAACTCAGCTGAAAAGGCTTCCTTGGAGCAAACATCGCCTGTCTCCAGCTTGAAAGACCTAAGCTGTAGGAAGTATTCCTTTATAAAAAGCTCAATTCGCACAGGGAAACAAAGTGCTAGATGCTCTTTCATCTAACACAGATGGTGTTCTTCGAGAGATACATGTGTTTCATCACCTTACTTGTATAGGTCTATTTGCAAGAAAATGAACGTATCACCACGTTGAAAATTATGATGTGCAGGAAGAATTCCTTTCAAAAACTGACTCAGTTCTCACATGGAAACAATGGGTAGATGCTCCTTCTTCTAACACATAGGGTTGTTTTTTCAAGAGCTATAGGTGGTTCTTCTATTCTGCTGAATATGCCTATTTTGATAAACAGCACCTATCTCCACCTTGAAACACCTAAGTTACAGGAAGTATTTCTTTCAAAAACTAACTCAAGTTTTGCAGAGAAACAATGTGCTAGATGCTTCTGCTTCTAACACAGATGGTTTCCTTTTGAGAGGTATATGTGTTTCTTCAACTTAGCTGAATAGGCCTGTTTAATAAATTGTGCCTTTGTCAACTTTGAAAATGCTGATGGGCTGGAAGTATTCTCTCAAAAATTAACTCAATTCTCAGAGGGTAACAGTGTGCTAGGTGTTTGTACTTATAACAGAGAGGTTTTCTTCAAGAGATACATGTGTTTCTTCAGCTTAGCTGAGTAGGCCTATTTGGAACAAGGAGAACATATTTCCACCTTGAAAACTATGATTTGCTTTAAGTATTCCTTTCAAAACCTAACTCAGTTCTCACAGGTAAACAATGTGCTAGATGCTCCTGCTTCTGACACAAGTCATTCTCTTTGAAAGGCACATGTGTTTCTACAACATAGCTGAATAGGACTTTTTGCAACCAAATGAGCCTTTCTCCACACTGAAAACTATGATTTGCAGGTAGAATGCCTTCCAAAACTGACTCAATTCTCAAAGGGATACAATACACTAGTTTCTGTGCTTATAAAATAGATTGTTTTCTTTGGAGAGATACATTTGTCTCTTCAACTCAGCTGAATAGGACTATTTGGAACAAACAGCACCTATCTCCAATTTGAAATACCTAAGCTGTAGGAAGTATTCCTATCAAATCTAACTCAATTCTCACAAAGGAATAATGTGCTACATGGCCTTGCATCTAAAAGAGATGGTTTTCATTGAGAGATACCTGTGTTTTGTCAACATAGCTGAATCGGCCTATTGGCAACAAAATGAGCGTTTCTCCACCTTTAAACCTGTGATTTGCATGAAGTATTCTTTTTAAAAACTGACTCAATTCTCACAGGGAAACAATGTGCTAGATGCTCCTTCTTCTAACACAGATGGTTTTCTTTCAAGAGATACATGTGTTTCAACTCAGATGAATAGGCCAATTTGAAGCAAACAAAGCCTCTCTCCACCTTGAAACATGTCAGTTGCAGGAAGTGTTCCATTTGAAAAGTAACTCTATTCTCACAGAGAAACAATGGGCTGGATGCTGCAGATTCTAAAATACATGGTTTTCTTCGGAGAGGTACATGTGTTTCTTCTACTTAGCTGTATCGGCCTATTGGCAACAAAATGAGCATTTCAACACATTGAAAACTGTGATTTGCAGGAAGCATTCCTTCCAAAACTTACTCATTCCTCCCAGGGAAACAATGCACTAGATGCTGCAGCTTATACCATAGATGGTTTTCTTTGGAGAGATACATGTGTCTCTTCAAATCCGATGAATAGTCCTATTTGTATCAAAAAGTGTCTATCTACACCTGGAAACACCAAAGTTGGAGGAAGCATTCCTTTCAAAAGCTAACTCAGTTCTCACAGGGAAACAATGTGCTAGAGGTTCCTGCTTCTAGCACAGTGGTTTTATTCGAGAGATACATGTGTTTCTCAGCCTAGCTGAATAGTATTATTTGGAACAAAATGAGCTGATATCCACCTTGGAAACTATGATTATCAGGAAGTATTCCTTCCAAAACTAACACAATTCTCACAATGAAACAATGCCCAAGATATGGTGCTGATAACATAGATGGTTTTCTTTGGAGAGATACATGTATTTCTTCAACTCAGCTGAAAAGGCTTCCTTGGAGCAAACATCGCCTATCTCCAGCTTGAAAGACCTAAGCTGTAGGAAGTATTCCTTTATAAAAAGCTCAGTTCTCACAGGGAAACAAAGTGCTAGATGCTCTTTCATCTAACACAGATGGTTTTCTTCGAGAGATACATGTGTTTCATCGCCTTACTTGTATAGGTCTATTTGCAACAAAATGAACGTATCACCACCTTGAAAATTATGATGTGCAGGAAGAATTCCTTTCAAAAACTGACTCAGTTCTCACATGGAAACAATGGGTAGATGCTCACTCTTCTAACACATAGGGTTGTTTTTTCAAGAGCTATAGGTGGTTCTTCTATTCTGCTGAATATGCCTATTTTGATAAACAGCACCTATCTCCACCTTGAAACACCTAAGTTACAGGAAGTATTTCTTTCAAAAACTAACTCAAGTTTTGCAGAGAAACAATGTGCTAGATGCTTCTGCTTCTAACACAGATGGTTTCCTTTTGAGAGGTATATGTGTTTCTTCAACTTAGCTGAATAGGCCTGTTTAATAAATTGTGCCTTTGTCAACTTTGAAAATGCTGATGGGCTGGAAGTATTCTCTCAAAAATTAACTCAATTCTCAGAGGGTAACAGTGTGCTAGGTGTTTGTACTTATAACAGAGAGGTTTTCTTCAAGAGATACATGTGTTTCTTCAGCTTAGCTGAGTAGGCCTATTTGGAACAAGGAGAACATATTTCCACCTTGAAAACTATGATTTGCTTTAAGTATTCCTTTCAAAACCTAACTCAGTTCTCACAGGTAAACAATGTGCTAGATGCTCCTGCTTCTGACACAAGTCATTCTCTTTGAAAGGCACATGTGTTTCTACAACATAGCTGAATAGGACTTTTTGCAACCAAATGAGCCTTTCTCCACACTGAAAACTATGATTTGCAGGTAGAATGCCTTCCAAAACTGACTCAATTCTCAAAGGGATACAATACACTAGTTTCTGTGCTTATAAAATAGATTGTTTTCTTTGGAGAGATACATTTGTCTCTTCAACTCAGCTGAATAGGACTATTTGGAACAAACAGCACCTATCTCCAATTTGAAATACCTAAGCTGTAGGAAGTATTCCTATCAAATCTAACTCAATTCTCACAAAGGAATAATGTGCTACATGGCCTTGCATCTAAAAGAGATGGTTTTCATTGAGAGATACCTGTGTTTTGTCAACATAGCTGAATCGGCCTATTGGCAACAAAATGAGCGTTTCTCCACCTTTAAACCTGTGATTTGCATGAAGTATTCTTTTTAAAAACTGACTCAATTCTCACAGGGAAACAATGTGCTAGATGCTCCTTCTTCTAACACAGATGGTTTTCTTTCAAGAGATACATGTGTTTCAACTCAGATGAATAGGCCAATTTGAAGCAAACAAAGCCTCTCTCCACCTTGAAACATGTCAGTTGCAGGAAGTGTTCCATTTGAAAAGTAACTCTATCCTCACAGAGAAACAATGGGCTGGATGCTGCAGATTCTAAAATACATGGTTTTCTTCGGAGAGGTACATGTGTTTCTTCTACTTAGCTGTATCGGCCTATTGGCAACAAAATGAGCATTTCAACACATTGAAAACTGTGATTTGCAGGAAGCATTCCTTCCAAAACTTACTCATTCCTCCCAGGGAAACAATGCACTAGATGCTGCAGCTTATACCATAGATGGTTTTCTTTGGAGAGATACATGTGTCTCTTCAAATCCGATGAATAGTCCTATTTGTATCAAAAAGTGTCTATCTCCACCTGGAAACACCAAAGTTGGAGGAAGCATTCCTTTCAAAAGCTAACTCAGTTCTCACAGGGAAACAATGTGCTAGAGGTTCCTGCTTCTAGCACAGTGGTTTTATTCGAGAGATACATGTGTTTCTCAGCCTAGCTGAATAGTATTATTTGGAACAAAATGAGCTGATATCCACCTTGGAAACTATGATTATCAGGAAGTATTCCTTCCAAAACTAACACAATTCTCACAATGAAACAATGCCCAAGATATGGTGCTGATAACATAGATGGTTTTCTTTGGAGAGATACATGTATTTCTTCAACTCAGCTGAAAAGGCTTCCTTGGAGCAAACATCGCCTATCTCCAGCTTGAAAGACCTAAGCTGTAGGAAGTATTCCTTTATAAAAAGCTCAGTTCTCACAGGGAAACAAAGTGCTAGATGCTCTTTCATCTAACACAGATGGTTTTCTTCGAGAGATACATGTGTTTCATCGCCTTACTTGTATAGGTCTATTTGCAACAAAATGAACGTATCACCACCTTGAAAATTATGATGTGCAGGAAGAATTCCTTTCAAAAACTGACTCAGTTCTCACATGGAAACAATGGGTAGATGCTCACTCTTCTAACACATAGGGTTGTTTTTTCAAGAGCTATAGGTGGTTCTTCTATTCTGCTGAATATGCCTATTTTGATAAACAGCACCTATCTCCACCTTGAAACACCTAAGTTACAGGAAGTATTCCTTTCAAAAACTAACACAAGTTTTGCAGAGAAAAAATGTGCTAGATGCTTCTGCTTCTAACATAGATGGTTTTCTTTTGAGAGGTATATGTGTTTCTTCAACTTAGCTGAACAGGCCTGTTTAATAAATTGTGCCATGGTCAACTTTGAAAATGCTGATGTGCAGGAAGTATTCTCTCAAAAACTAACTCAATTCTCAGAGGGTAACAGTGTGCTAGGTGTTTGTACTTATAACAGAGAGGTTTTCTTCAAGAGATACATGTGTTTCTTCAGCTTAGCTGAGTAGGCCTATTTGGAACAAGGAGAACATATTTCCACCTTGAAAACTGTGATTTGCATTGAGTATTCCTTTCAAAACCTAACTCAGTTCTCACAGGTAAACAATGTGATAGATCCTCCTGCTTCTGACACAAGTCATTCTCTTTGAAAGGCACATGTGTTTCTACAACATAGCTGAATAGGACTTTTTGCAACAAAATGAGCCTTTCTCCACACAGAAAACTATGATTTCCTGGTAGAATTCCTTCCAAAACTGACTCAATTCTCTAAGGAATACAATACACTAGTTTCTGTGCTTATAAAATAGATTGTTTTCTTTGGAGAGATACATTTGTCTCTTCAACTCAGCTGAGTACGCCTATTTGGAACAAACAGCACCTATCTCCAATTTGAAATACCTAAGCTTTAGGAAGTATTCCTATAAAATCTAACTCAATTCTCACAAAAGAATAATGTGCTTGATGGTCTTGCATCTAAAAGAGATGGTTTTCATTGAGAGATACCTGTGTTTTGTCAACATAGCTGAATCGGCCTACTGGCAACAAAATGAGCGTTTCTCCACCTTTAAACCTATGATTTGCATGAAGTATTCTTTTTAAAAACTGACTCAATTCTCACAGGGAAACAATGTGCTAGATGCTCCTTCTTCTAACACAGATGGTTTTCTTTCAAGAGATACATGTGTTTCAACTCAGATGAATAGGCCTATTTGAAGCAAACAAAGCCTCTCTCCACCTTGAAACATGTCAGTTGCAGGAAGTGTTCCATTTAAAAAGTAACTCTATTCTCACAGAGAAACAATGGGCTGGATGCTGCAGTTTCAAAAATACATGGTTTTCTTCGGAGATGTACATGTGTTTCTTCTACTTAGCTTTATTGGCCTTTTGGCAAAAAATGAGCATTTCAACACATAGAAAACTATGATTTGCAGGAAGCATTCCTTCCAAAACTTACTCATTCCTCCCAGGGAAACAATGCACTAGATACTGCAGCTTTTACCATAGATGTTTTCTTTGGAGAGATACATGTGTCTCTTCGAATCCGATGAATAGTCCTATTTGTAGCAAAAAGTGTCTATCTCCACCTGGAAACACCAAAGTTGGAGGAAGTATTCCTTTCAAAAGCTAACTCAGTTCTCACAGGGAAACAATGTGCTAGAGGTTCCTGCTTCTAGCACAGTGGTTTTATTCGAGAGATACATGTGTTTCTCAGCCTAGCTGAATAGTCCTATTTGGAACAAAATGAGCTGATATCCACCTTGGAAACTATGATTATCAGGAAGTATTCCTTCCAAAACTAACACAATTCTCACAATGAAACAATGCCCATGATATGGTGCTGATAACATAGATGGTTTTCTTTGGAGAGATACATGTATTTCTTCAACTTAGCTGAAAAGGCTTCCTTGGAGCAAACATCGCCTGTCTCCAGCTTGAAAGACCTAAGCTGTAGGAAGTATTCCTTTATAAAAAGCTCAATTCGCACAGGGAAACAAAGTGCTAGATGCTCTTTCATCTAACACAGATGGTGTTCTTCGAGAGATACAAGTGTTTCATCACCTTACTTGTATAGGTCTATTTGCAAGAAAATGAACGTATCACCACGTTGAAAATTATGATGTGCAGGAAGAATTCTTTTCAAAAACTGACTCAGTTCTCATATGGAAACAATGGGTAGATGCTCCTTCTTCTAACACATAGGGTTGTTTTTTCAAGAGCTATAGGTGGTTCTTCTATTCTGCTGAATATGCCTATTTTGATAAACATCACCTATCTCCACCTTGAAACACCTAAGTTACAGGAAGTATTTCTTTCAAAAACTAACTCAAGTTTTGCAGAGAAACAATGTGCTAGATGCTTCTGCTTCTAACACAGATGGTTTCCTTTTGAGAGGTATATGTGTTTCTTCAACTTAGCTGAATAGGCCTGTTTAATAAATTGTGCCTTTGTCAACTTTGAAAATGCTGATGGGCTGGAAGTATTCTCTCAAAAATTAACTCAATTCTCAGAGGGTAACAGTGTGCTAGGTGTTTGTACTTATAACAGAGAGGTTTTCTTCAAGAGATACATGTGTTTCTTCAGCTTAGCTGAGTAGGCCTATTTGGAACAAGGAGAACATATTTCCACCTTGAAAACTATGATTTGCAGGAAGTATTCCTTTCAAAACCTAACTCAGTTCTCACAGGTAAACAATGTGCTACGTGCTCCTGCTTCTAACACAAGTCATTCTCTTCGATAGGTACATGTGTTTCTACAACATACGTGAATAGGACTTTTTGCAACAAAATGAGCCTTTCTCCACACTGAAAACTATGATTTGCAGGTAGAATGCCTTCCAAAACTGACTCAATTCTCAAAGGGATACAATACACTACTTTCTGTGCATATAAAATAGATTGTTTTCTTTGGAGAGATACATTTGTCTCTTCAACTCAGCTGAATATGCCTATTTGGAACAAACAGCACCTATCTCCAATTTGAAATACCTAAGCTGTAGGAAGTATTCCTATCAAATCTAACTCAATTCTCACAGAGGAATAATGTGCTAGATGGTCTTGCATCTAAAAGAGATGGTTTTCATTGAGAGATACCTGTGTTTTTTCCACATAGCTGAATAATCCTATTTGCAACAAAAAGAGCATTTCTCCACCTTTAAACCTACGATTTGCATGAAGTATTCTTTTTAAAAACTGACTCAATTCTCACAGGGAAACAATGTGCTAGATGCTCCTTCTTCTAACACAGATGGTTTTCTTTCAAGAAATACATGTGTTTCAACTCAGATGAATAGGCCTATTTGAAGCAAACAAAGCCTCTCTCCACCTTGAAACATGTCAGTTGCAGGAAGTGTTCCATTCAAAAAGTAACTCTATTCTCACACAGAAACAATGGGCTGGATGCTGCAGTTTCTAAAATACATGGTTTTCTTCGGAGAGGTACATGTGTTTCTTCTACTTAGCTGTATTGGCCTATTGGCAACAAAATGAGCATTTCAATACATTGAAAACTATGATTTGCAGGAAGCATTCCTTCCAAAACGTACTCATTCCTCCCAGGGAAACAATGCACTAGATGCTGCAGCTTATACCATAGATGGTTTTCTTTGGAGAGATACATGTGTCTCTTCCAATCCGATGAATAGTCCTATTTGTAGCAAAAAGTGTCTATCTCCACCTGGAAACACCAAAGTTGGAGGAAGCATTCCTTTCAAAAGCTAACTCAGTTCTCACAGGGAAACAATGTGCAAGAGGTTCCTGCTTCTAGCACAGTGGTTTTATTCGAGAGATACATGTGTTTCTCAGCCTAGCTGATTAGTCCTATTTGGAACAAAATGAGCTGATATCCACCTTGGAAACTATGATTATCAGTCAGTATTCCTTCCAAAACTATCACAATTCTCACAATGAAACAATGCCCAAGATATAGTGCTGATAACATAGATGGTTTTCTTTGGAGAGATACATGTATTTCTTCAACTCAGCTGAATAGGCTTCTTGGGAGCAAACTTCGCCTATCTCCAGCTTGAAAGACCTAAGCTGTAGGAAGTATTCCTTTATAAAAAAACCTCAATTCTCACAGGGAAACAAAGTGCTAGATGCTCTTTCATCTAACACAGATGGTTTTCTTCGAGAGATACATGTGTTTCATCACCTTCCTTGTATAGGTCTATTTGCAACAAAATGAACGTATCAACACCTTGAAAATTATGATGTGCCGGAAGAATTCCTTTCAAAAACTGACTCAGTTCTCACATGGAAACAATGGGTAGATGCTCCTTCTCTAACACATAGGGTTGTTTTTTCAAGAGCTATACGTGGTTCTTCTATTCTGCTGAATATGCCTATTTTGATAAACAGCACCTATCTCCACCTTGAAGCACCTAAGTTACAGGAAGTATTTCTTTCAAAAACGAACTCAAGTTTTGCAGAGAAACAATGTGCTAGATGCTTCTGCTTCTAACACGGATGGTTTCCTTTTGAGAGGTATATGTGTTTCTTCAACTTAGCTGATTAGGCCTGTTGAATAAATTGTGCCTTGGTCAACTTTGAAAATGGTGATGTGCAGGAAGTATTCTCTCAAAAACTAACTCAATTCTCAGAGGGTAACAGTCTGCTAGATGTTTGTTCTTATAACAGAGAGGTTTTCTTCAAGAGATACATGTGTTTCTTCAGCTTAGCTGAGTAGGCCTATTTGGAACAAGGACAACATATTTGACCTTGAAAACTATGATTTGCAGGAAGTATTCCTTTCAAAACCTAACTCAGTTCTCACAGGTAAACAATGTGCTAGATGCTCCTGTTTCTATCACAAGTCATTCTCTTCGATAGGCACATGGGTTTCTACAACATAGCTGAATAGGACTTTTTGCAACAAAGTGAGCCTTTCTCCACAGTGAAAACTATGATTTGCAGGTAGAATTCTGTCCAAAACTGACTCAGTTCTCAAAGGGATACAATACACTACTTTCTGTGCTTATAAAATAGATTGTTTTCTTTGGGGAGATACATTTGTCTCTTCAATTCAGCTGAATACGCCTATTTGGAACAAACAGCACCTATCTCCAATTTGAAATACCTAAGCTGTAGGAAGTATTCCTATCAAATCTAACTCAATTCTCACAGTGGAATAATGTGCTAGATGGTGTTGCATCAAAAAGAGATGGTTTTCATTGAGAGATACCTGTGTTTTTTCCACATAGCTGAATAGGCCTATTTGCAACAAAATGAGCATTTCTCCACCTTTAAACCTATGATTTGCATGAAGTATTCTTTTTAAAACCTGACTCAGTTCTCACATGGAAACAATGGGTAGATGCTACTTCTTCTAACACATAGGGTTGTTTTTTCAAGAGCTATAGGTGGTTCTTCTATTCTGCTGAATATGCCTATTTTGATAAACAGCACCTATCTCCACCTTTAAACACCTAAGTTACAGGAAGTATTTCTTTCAAAAACTAACTCAAGTTTTGCAGAGAAACAATGTGCTAGATGCTTCTGCTTCTAACACAGATGGTTTCCTTTTGAGAGGTGTATGTGTTTCTTCAACTTAGCTGAATAGGCCTGTTGAATAAATTGTGCCTTGGTCAACTTTGAAAATGCTGATGTGCAGGAAGTATCATCTCAAAAACTAACTCAATTCTCAGAGGGGAACAGTGTGCTAGATGTTTGTACTTATAACAGAGAGGTTTTCTTCAAGAGATACATGTGTTTCTTCAGCTTAGCTGAGTAGGCCTATTTGGAACAAGGAGAACATATTTCCACCTTGAAAACTATGATTTGCAGGAAGTATTCCTTTCAAAACCTAACTCAGTTCTCACAGGTAAACAATGTGCTACATGCTCCTGCTTCTAACACAAGTCATTCTCTTCGATAGGCACATGTGTTTCTACAACATACGTGAATAGGAATTTTTGCAACAAAATGAGCCTTTCTCCACACTGAAAACTATGATTTGCAGGTAGAATGCCTTCCAAAACTGACTCAATTCTCAAAGGGATACAATACACTACTTTCTGTGCATATAAAATAGATTGTTTTCTTTGGGGAGATACATTTGTCTCTTCAACTCAGCTGAATACGCCTATTTGGAACAAACAGCACCTATCTCCAATTTGAAATACCTAAGCTGTAGGAAGTATTCCTATCAAATCTAACTCAATTCTCACAGAGGAATAATGTGCTAGATGGTCTTGCATCTAAAAGAGATGGTTTTCATTGAGAGATACCTGTGTTTTTTCCACATAGCTGAATAATCCTATTTGCAACAAAATGAGCATTTCTCCACCTTTAAACCTACGATTTGCATGAAGTATTCTTTTTAAAAACTGACTCAATTCTCACAGGGAAACAATGTGCTAGATGCTCCTTCTTCTAACACAGATGGTTTTCTTTCAAGAAATACATGTGTTTCAACTCAGATGAATAGGCCTATTTGAAGCAAACAAAGCCTCTCTCCACCTTGAAACATGTCAGTTGCAGGAAGTGTTCCATTCAAAAAGTAACTCTATTCTCACACAGAAACAATGGGCTGGATGCTGCAGTTTCTAAAATACATGGTTTTCTTCGGAGAGGTACATGTGTTTCTTCTACTTAGCTGTATTGGCCTATTGGCCACAAAATGAGCATTTCAACACATTGAAAACTATGATTTGCAGGAAGCATTCCTTCCAAAACGTACTCATTCCTCCCAGAGAAACAATGCACTAGATGCTGCAGCTTATACCATAGATGGTTTTCTTTGGAGAGATACATGTGTCTCTTCCAATCCGATGAATAGTCCTATTTGTAGCAAAAAGTGTCTATCTCCACCCGGAAACACCAAAGTTGGAGGAAGTATTCCTTTCAAAAGCTAACTCAGTTCTCACAGGGAAACAATGTGCAAGAGGTTCCTGCTTCTAGCACAGTGGTTTTATTCGAGAGATACATGTGTTTCTCAGCCTAGCTGATTAGTCCTATTTCGAACAAAGTGAGCTGATATCCACCTTGGAAACTATGATTATAAGGCAGTATTCCTTCCAAAACTATCACAATTCTCACAATGAAACAATGCCCAAGATATAGTGCTGATAACATAGATGGTTTTCTTTGGAGAGATACATGTATTTCTTCAACTCAGCTGAATAGGCTTCTTGGGAGCAAACATCGCCTATCTCCAGCTTGAAAGACCTAAGCTGTAGGAAGTATTCCTTTATAAAAAAACCTCAATTCTCACAGGGAAACAAAGTGCTAGATGCTCTTTCATCTAACACAGATGGTTTTCTTCGAGAGATACATGTGTTTCATCACCTTCCTTGTATAGGTCTATTTGCAACAAAATGAACGTATCACCACCTTGAAAATTATGATGTGCAGGAAGAATTCCTTTCAAAAACTGACTCAGTTCTCACATGGAAACAATGGGTAGATGCTCCTTCTTCTAACACATAGGGTTGTTTTTCAAGAGCTATACGTGGTTCTTCTATTCTGCTGAATATGCCTATTTTGATAAACAGCACCTATCTCCACCTTGAAGCACCTAAGTTACAGGAAGTATTTCTTTCAAAAACGAACTCAAGTTTTGCAGAGAAACAATGTGCTAGATGCTTCTGCTTCTAACACGGATGGTTTCCTTTTGAGAGGTATATGTGTTTCTTCAACTTAGCTGATTAGGCCTGTTGAATAAATTGTGCCTTGGTCAACTTTGAAAATGGTGATGTGCAGGAAGTATTCTCTCAAAAACTAACTCAATTGTCAGAGGGTAACAGTCTGCTAGATGTTTGTTCTTATAACAGAGAGGTTTTCTTCAAGAGATACATGTGTTTCTTCAGCTTAGCTGAGTAGGCCTATTTGGAACAAGGACAACATATTTGACCTTGAAAACTATGATTTGCAGGAAGTATTCCTTTCAAAACCTAACTCAGTTCTCACAGGTAAACAATGTGCTAGATGCTCCTGTTTCTATCACAAGTCATTCTCTTCGATAGGCACATGTGTTTCTACAACATAGCTGAATAGGACGTTTTGCAACAAAGTGAGCCTTTCTCCACAGTGAAATCTATGATTTGCAGGTAGAATTCTGTCCAAAACTGACTCAGTTCTCAAAGGGATACAATACACTAGTTTCTGTGCTTATAAAATAGATTGTTTTCTTTGGGGAGATACATTTGTCTCTTCAACTCAGCTGAATACGCCTATTTGGAACAAACAGCACCTATCTCCAATTTGAAATACCTAAGCTGTAGGAAGTATTCCTATCAAATCTAACTCAATTCTCACAGTGGAATAATGTGCTAGATGGTCTTGCATCAAAAAGAGATGGTTTTCATTGAGAGATACCTGTGTTTTTTCCACATAGCTGAATAGGCCTATTTGCAACAAAATGAGCATTTCTCCACCTTTAAACCTATGATTTGCATGAAGTATTCTTTTTAAAACCTGACTCAGTTCTCACATGGAAACAATGGGTAGATGCTACTTCTTCTAACACATAGGGTTGTTTTTTCAAGAGCTATAGGTGGTTCTTCTATTCTGCTGAATATGCCTATTTTGATAAACAGCACCTATCTCCACCTTTAAACACCTAAGTTACAGGAAGTATTTCTTTCAAAAACTAACTCAAGTTTTGCAGAGAAACAATGTGCTAGATGCTTCTGCTTCGAACACAGATGGTTTCCTTTTGAGAGGTGTATGTGTTTCTTCAACTTAGCTGAATAGGCCTGTTGAATAAATTGTGCCTTGGTCAACTTTGAAAATGCTGATGTGCAGGAAGTATCATCTCAAAAACTAACTCAATTCTCAGAGGGGAACAGTGTGCTAGATGTTTGTACTTATAACAGAGAGGTTTTCTTCAAGAGATACATGTGTTTCTTCAGCTTAGCTGAGTAGGCCTATTTGGAACAAGGAGAACATATTTCCACCTTGAAAACTATGATTTGCAGGAAGTATTCCTTTCAAAACCTAACTCAGTTCTCACAGGTAAACAATGTGCTACATGCTCCTGCTTCTAACACAAGTCATTCTCTTCGATAGGCACATGTGTTTCTACAACATACGTGAATAGGAATTTTTGCAACAAAATGAGCCTTTCTCCACACTGAAAACTATGATTTGCAGGTAGAATGCCTTCCAAAACTGACTCAATTCTCAAAGGGATACAATACACTACTTTCTGTGCATATAAAATAGATTGTTTTCTTTGGGGAGATACATTTGTCTCTTCAACTCAGCTGAATACGCCTATTTGGAACAAACAGCACCTATCTCCAATTTGAAATACCTAAGCTGTAGGAAGTATTCCTATCAAATCTAACTCAATTCTCACAGAGGAATAATGTGCTAGATGGTCTTGCATCTAAAAGAGATGGTTTTCATTGAGAGATACCTGTGTTTTTTCCACATAGCTGAATAATCCTATTTGCAACAAAATGAGCATTTCTCCACCTTTAAACCTACGATTTGCATGAAGTATTCTTTTTAAAAACTGACTCAATTCTCACAGGGAAACAATGTGCTAGATGCTCCTTCTTCTAACACAGATGGTTTTCTTTCAAGAAATACATGTGTTTCAACTCAGATGAATAGGCCTATTTGAAGCAAACAAAGCCTCTCTCCACCTTGAAACATGTCAGTTGCAGGAAGTGTTCCATTCAAAAAGTAACTCTATTCTCACACAGAAACAATGGGCTGGATGCTGCAGTTTCTAAAATACATGGTTTTCTTCGGAGAGGTACATGTGTTTCTTCTACTTAGCTGTATTGGCCTATTGGCAACAAAATGAGCATTTCAACACATTGAAAACTATGATTTGCAGGAAGCATTCCTTCCAAAACGTACTCATTCCTCCCAGAGAAACAATGCACTAGATGCTGCAGCTTATACCATAGATGGTTTTCTTTGGAGAGATACATGTGTCTCTTCCAATCCGATGAATAGTCCTATTTGTAGCAAAAAGTGTCTATCTCCACCTGGAAACACCAAAGTTGGAGGAAGTATTCCTTTCAAAAGCTAACTCAGTTCTCACAGGGAAACAATGTGCAAGAGGTTCCTGCTTCTAGCACAGTGGTTTTATTCGAGAGATACATGTGTTTCTCAGCCTAGCTGATTAGTCCTATTTCGAACAAAGTGAGCTGATATCCACCTTGGAAACTATGATTATAAGGCAGTATTCCTTCCAAAACTATCACAATTCTCACAATGAAACAATGCCCAAGATATAGTGCTGATAACATAGATGGTTTTCTTTGGAGAGATACATGTATTTCTTCAACTCAGCTGAATAGGCTTCTTGGGAGCAAACATCGCCTATCTCCAGCTTGAAAGACCTAAGCTGTAGGAAGTATTCCTTTATAAAAAAACCTCAATTCTCACAGGGAAACAAAGTGCTAGATGCTCTTTCATCTAACACAGATGGTTTTCTTCGAGAGATACATGTGTTTCATCACCTTCCTTGTATAGGTCTATTTGCAACAAAATGAACGTATCACCACCTTGAAAATTATGATGTGCAGGAAGAATTCCTTTCAAAAACTGACTCAGTTCTCACATGGAAACAATGGGTAGATGCTCCTTCTTCTAACACATAGGGTTGTTTTTCAAGAGCTATACGTGGTTCTTCTATTCTGCTGAATATGCCTATTTTGATAAACAGCACCTATCTCCACCTTGAAGCACCTAAGTTACAGGAAGTATTTCTTTCAAAAACTAACTCAAGTTTTGCAGAGAAACAATGTGCTAGATGCTTCTGCTTCTAACACGGATGGTTTCCTTTTGAGAGGTATATGTGTTTCTTCAACTTAGCTGATTAGGCCTGTTGAATAAATTGTGCCTTGGTCAACTTTGAAAATGGTGATGTGCAGGAAGTATTCTCTCAAAAACTAACTCAATTCTCAGAGGGTAACAGTCTGCTAGATGTTTGTTCTTATAACAGAGAGGTTTTCTTCAAGAGATACATGTGTTTCTTCAGCTTAGCTGAGTAGGCCTATTTGGAACAAGGACAACATATTTGACCTTGAAAACTATGATTTGCAGGAAGTATTCCTTTCAAAACCTAACTCAGTTCTCACAGGTAAACAATGTGCTAGATGCTCCTGTTTCTATCACAAGTCATTCTCTTCGATAGGCACATGGGTTTCTACAACATAGCTGAATAGGACTTTTTGCAACAAAGTGAGCCTTTCTCCACAGTGAAAACTATGATTTGCAGGTAGAATTCTGTCCAAAACTGACTCAGTTCTCAAAGGGATACAATACACTAGTTTCTGTGCTTATAAAATAGATTGTTTTCTTTGGGGAGATACATTTGTCTCTTCAACTCAGCTGAATACGCCTATTTGGAACAAACAGCACCTATCTCCAATTTGAAATACCTAAGCTGTAGGAAGTATTCCTATCAAATCTAACTCAATTCTCACAGTGGAATAATGTGCTAGATGGTCTTGCATCAAAAAGAGATGGTTTTCATTGAGAGATACCTGTGTTTTTTCCACATAGCTGAATAGGCCTATTTGCAACAAAATGAGCATTTCTCCACCTTTAAACCTATGATTTGCATGAAGTATTCTTTTTAAAACCTGACTCAGTTCTCACATGGAAACAATGGGTAGATGCTACTTCTTCTAACACATAGGGTTGTTTTTTCAAGAGCTATAGGTGGTTCTTCTATTCTGCTCAATATGCCTATTTTGATAAACAGCACCTATCTCCACCTTGAAACACCTAAGTTACAGGAAGTATTTCTTTCAAAAACTAACTCAAGTTTTGCAGAGAAACAATGTGCTAGATGCTTCTGCTTCGAACACAGATGGTTTCCTTTTGAGAGGTGTATGTGTTTCTTCAACTTAGCTGAATAGGCCTGTTGAATAAATTGTGCCTTGGTCAACTTTGAAAATGCTGATGTGCAGGAAGTATCATCTCAAAAACTAACTCAATTCTCAGAGGGGAACAGTGTGGTAGATGTTTGTACTTATAACAGAGAGGTTTTCTTCAAGAGATACATGTGTTTCTTCAGCTTAGCTGAGTAGGCCTATTTGGAACAAGGAGAACATATTTCCACCTTGAAAACTATGATTTGCAGGAAGTATTCCTTTCAAAACCTAACTCAGTTCTCACAGGTAAACAATGTGTTAGATGCTCCTGCTTCTAAGACAAGTCATTCTCTTCGATAGGCACATGTGTTTCTACAACATACGTGAATAGGAATTTTTGCAACAAAATGAGCCTTTCTCCACACTGAAAACTATGATTTGCAGGTAGAATGCCTTCCAAAACTGACTCAATTCTCAAAGGGATACAATACACTACTTTCTGTGCATATAAAATAGATTGTTTTCTTTGGGGAGATACATTTGTCTCTTCAACTCAGCTGAATACGCCTATTTGGAACAAACAGCACCTATCTCCAATTTGAAATACCTAAGCTGTAGGAAGTATTCCTATCAAATCTAACTCAATTCTCACAGAGGAATAATGTGCTAGATGGTCTTGCATCTAAAAGAGATGGTTTTCATTGAGAGATACCTGTGTTTTTTCCACATAGCTGAATAATCCTATTTGCAACAAAATGAGCATTTCTCCACCTTTAAACCTACGATTTGCATGAAGTATTCTTTTTAAAAACTGACTCAATTCTCACAGGGAAACAATGTGCTAGATGCTCCTTCTTCTAACACAGATGGTTTTCTTTCAAGAAATACATGTGTTTCAACTCAGATGAATAGGCCTATTTGAAGCAAACAAAGCCTCTCTCCACCTTGAAACATGTCAGTTGCAGGAAGTGTTCCATTCAAAAAGTAACTCTATTCTCACACAGAAACAATGGGCTGGATGCTGCAGTTTCTAAAATACATGGTTTTCTTCGGAGAGGTACATGTGTTTCTTCTACTTAGCTGTATTGGCCTATTGGCAACAAAATGAGCATTTCAACACATTGAAAACTATGATTTGCAGGAAGCATTCCTTCCAAAACGTACTCATTCCTCCCAGAGAAACAATGCACTAGATGCTGCAGCTTATACCATAGATGGTTTTCTTTGGAGAGATACATGTGTCTCTTCCAATCCGATGAATAGTCCTATTTGTAGCAAAAAGTGTCTATCTCCACCTGGAAACACCAAAGTTGGAGGAAGTATTCCTTTCAAAAGCTAACTCAGTTCTCACAGGGAAACAATGTGCAAGAGGTTCCTGCTTCTAGCACAGTGGTTTTATTCGAGAGATACATGTGTTTCTCAGCCTAGCTGATTAGTCCTATTTCGAACAAAGTGAGCTGGTATCCACCTTGGAAACTATGATTATAAGGCAGTATTCCTTCCAAAACTATCACAATTCTCACAATGAAACAATGCCCAAGATATAGTGCTGATAACATAGATGGTTTTCTTTGGAGAGATACATGTATTTCTTCAACTCAGCTGAATAGGCTTCTTGGGAGCAAACATCGCCTATCTCCAGCTTGAAAGACCTAAGCTGTAGGAAGTATTCCTTTATAAAAAAACCTCAATTCTCACAGGGAAACAAAGTGCTAGATGCTCTTTCATCTAACACAGATGGTTTTCTTCGAGAGATACATGTGTTTCATCACCTTCCTTGTATAGGTCTATTTGCAACAAAATGAACGTATCACCACCTTGAAAATTATGATGTGCAGGAAGAATTCCTTTCAAAAACTGACTCAGTTCTCACATGGAAACAATGGGTAGATGCTCCTTCTTCTAACACATAGGGTTGTTTTTTCAAGAGCTATACGTGGTTCTTCTATTCTGCTGAATATGCCTATTTTGATAAACAGCACCTATCTCCACCTTGAAGCACCTAAGTTACAGGAAGTATTTCTTTCAAAAACTAACTCAAGTTTTGCAGAGAAACAATGTGCTAGATGCTTCTGCTTCTAACACGGATGGTTTCCTTTTGAGAGGTATATGTGTTTCTTCAACTTAGCTGATTAGGCCTGTTGAATAAATTGTGCCTTGGTCAACTTTGAAAATGGTGATGTGCAGGAAGTATTCTCTCAAAAACTAACTCAATTCTCAGAGGGTAACAGTCTGCTACATGTTTGTTCTTATAACAGAGAGGTTTTCTTCAAGAGATACATGTGTTTCTTCAGCTTAGCTGAGTAGGCCTATTTGGAACAAGGACAACATATTTGACCTTGAAAACTATGATTTGCAGGAAGTATTCCTTTCAAAACCTAACTCAGTTCTCACAGGTAAACAATGTGCTAGATGCTCCTGTTTCTATCACAAGTCATTCTCTTCGATAGGCACATGGGTTTCTACAACATAGCTGAATAGGACTTTTTGCAACAAAGTGAGCCTTTCTCCACAGTGAAAACTATGATTTGCAGGTAGAATTCTGTCCAAAACTGACTCAGTTCTCAAAGGGATACAATACACTAGTTTCTGTGCTTATAAAATAGATTGTTTTCTTTGGGGAGATACATTTGTCTCTTCAACGCAGCTGAATACGCCTATTTGGAACAAACAGCACCTATCTCCAATTTGAAATACCTAAGCTGTAGGAAGTATTCCTATCAAATCTAACTCAATTCTCACAGTGGAATAATGTGCTAGATGGTCTTGCATCAAAAAGAGATGGTTTTCATTGAGAGATACCTGTGTTTTTTCCACATAGCTGAATAGGCCTATTTGCAACAAAATGAGCATTTCTCCACCTTTAAACCTATGATTTGCATGAAGTATTCTTTTTAAAACCTGACTCAGTTCTCACATGGAAACAATGGGTAGATGCTACTTCTTCTAACACATAGGGTTGTTTTTTCAAGAGCTACAGGTGGTTCTTCTATTCTGCTCAATATGCCTATTTTGATAAACAGCACCTATCTCCACCTTTAAACACCTAAGTTACAGGAAGTATTTCTTTCAAAAACTAACTCAAGTTTTGCAGAGAAACAATGTGCTAGATGCTTCTGCTTCGAACACAGATGGTTTCCTTTTGAGAGGTGTATGTGTTTCTTCAACTTAGCTGAATAGGCCTGTTGAATAAATTGTGCCTTGGTCAACTTTGAAAATGCTGATGTGCAGGAAGTATCATCTCAAAAACTAACTCAATTCTCAGAGGGGAACAGTGTGCTAGATGTTTGTACTTATAACAGAGAGGTTTTCTTCAAGAGATACATGTGTTTCTTCAGCTTAGCTGAGTAGGCCTATTTGGAACAAGGAGAACATATTTCCACCTTGAAAACTATGATTTGCAGGAAGTATTCCTTTCAAAACCTAACTCAGTACTCACAGGTAAACAATGTGTTAGATGCTCCTGCTTCTAAGACAAGTCATTCTCTTCGATAGGCACATGTGTTTCTACAACATACGTGAATAGGAATTTTTGCAACAAAATGAGCCTTTCTCCACACTGAAAACTATGATTTGCAGGTAGAATGCCTTCCAAAACTGACTCAATTCTCAAAGGGATACAATACACTACTTTCTGTGCATATAAAATAGATTGTTTTCTTTGGGGAGATACATTTGTCTCTTCAACTCAGCTGAATACGCCTATTTGGAACAAACAGCACCTATCTCCAATTTGAAATACCTAAGCTGTAGGAAGTATTCCTATCAAATCTAACTCAATTCTCACAGAGGAATAATGTGCTAGATGGTCTTGCATCTAAAAGAGATGGTTTTCATTGAGAGATACCTGTGTTTTTTCCACATAGCTGAATAATCCTATTTGCAACAAAATGAGCATTTCTCCACCTTTAAACCTACGATTTGCATGAAGTATTCTTTTTAAAAACTGACTCAATTCTCACAGGGAAACAATGTGCTAGATGCTCCTTCTTCTAACACAGATGGTTTTCTTTCAAGAAATACATGTGTTTCAACTCAGATGAATAGGCCTATTTGAAGCAAACAAAGCCTCTCTCCACCTTGAAACATGTAAGTTGCAGGAAGTGTTCCATTCAAAAAGTAACTCTATTCTCACAGAGAAACAATGGGCTGGATGCTGCAGTTTCTAAAATACATGGTTTTCTTCGGAGAGGTACATGTGTTTCTTCTACTTAGCTGTATTGGCCTATTGGCAACAAAATGAGCATTTCAACACATTGAAAACTATGATTTGCAGGAAGCATTCCTTCCAAAACGTACTCATTCCTCCCAGGGAAACAATGCACTAGATGCTGCAGCTTATACCATAGATGGTTTTCTTTGGAGAGATACATGTGTCTCTTCCAATCCGATGAATAGTCCTATTTGTAGCAAAAAGTGTCTATCTCCACCTGGAAACACCAAAGTTGGAGGAAGTATTCCTTTCAAAAGCTAACTCAGTTCTCACAGGGAAACAATGTGCAAGAGGTTCCTGCTTCTAGCACAGTGGTTTTATTCGAGAGATACATGTGTTTCTCAGCCTAGCTGATTAGTCCTATTTGGAACAAAATGAGCTGATATCCACCTTGGAAGCTATGATTATCAGGCAGTATTCCTTCCAAAACTATCACAATTCTCACAATGAAACAATGCCCAAGATATAGTGCTGATAACATAGATGGTTTTCTTTGGAGAGATACATGTATTTCTTCAACTCAGCTGAATAGGCTTCTTGGGAGCAAACATCGCCTATCTCCAGCTTGAAAGACCTAAGCTGTAGGAAGTATTCCTTTATAAAAAAACCTCAATTCTCACAGGGAAACAAAGTGCTAGATGCTCTTTCATCTAACACAGATGGTTTTCTTCGAGAGATACATGTGTTTCATCACCTTCCTTGTATAGGTCTATTTGCAACAAAATGAACGTATCACCACCTTGAAAATTATGATGTGCCGGAAGAATTCCTTTCAAAAACTGACTCAGTTCTCACATGGAAACAATGGGTAGATGCTCCCTCTTCTAACACATAGGGTTGTTTTTTCAAGAGCTATAGGTGGTTCTTCTATTCTGCTGAATATGCCTATTTTGATAAACAGCACCTATCTCCACCTTGAAGCACCTAAGTTACAGGAAGTATTTCTTTCAAAAACTAACTCAAGTTTTGCAGAGAAACAATGTGCTAGATGCTTCTGCTTCTAACACGGATGGTTTCCTTTTGAGAGGTATATGTGTTTCTTCAACTTAGCTGATTAGGCCTGTTGAATAAATTGTGCCTTGGTCAACTTTGAAAATGGTGATGTGCAGGAAGTATTCTCTCAAAAACTAACTCAATTCTCAGAGGGTAACAGTCTGCTAGATGTTTGTTCTTATAACAGAGAGGTTTTCTTCAAGAGATACATGTGTTTCTTCAGCTTAGCTGAGTAGGCCTATTTGGAACAAGGACAACATATTTGACCTTGAAAACTATGATTTGCAGGAAGTATTCCTTTCAAAACCTAACTCAGTTCTCACAGGTAAACAATGTGCTAGATGCTCCTGTTTCTATCACAAGTCATTCTCTTCGATAGGCACATGTGTTTCTACAACATAGCTGAATAGGACTTTTTGCAACAAAGTGAGCCTTTCTCCACAGTGAAAACTATGATTTGCAGGTAGAATTCTGTCCAAAACTGACTCAGTTCTCAAAGGGATACAATACACTAGTTTCTGTGCTTATAAAATAGATTGTTTTCTTTGGGGAGATACATTTGTCTCTTCAACGCAGCTGAATACGCCTATTTGGAACAAACAGCACCTATTTCCAATTTGAAATACCTAAGCTGTAGGAAGTATTCCTATCAAATCTAACTCAATTCTCACAGTGGAATAATGTGCTAGATGGTCTTGCATCAAAAAGAGATGGTTTTCATTGAGAGATACCTGTGTTTTTTCCACATAGCTGAATAGGACTATTTGGAACAAAATGAGCATTTCTCCACCTTTAAACCTATGATTTGCATGAAGTATTCTTTTTAAAACCTGACTCAGTTCTCACATGGAAACAATGGGTAGATGCTACTTCTTCTAACACATAGGGTTGTTTTTTCAAGAGCTATAGGTGGTTCTTCTATTCTGCTGAATATGCCTATTTTGATAAACAGCACCTATCTCCACCTTGAAACACCTAAGTTACAGGAAGTATTTCTTTCAAAAACTAACTCAAGTTTTGCAGAGAAACAATGTGCTAGATGCTTCTGCTTCTAACACAGATGGTTTCCTTTTGAGAGGTGTATGTGTTTCTTCAACTTAGCTGAATAGGCCTGTTGAATAAATTGTGCCTTGGTCAACTTTGAAAATGCTGATGTGCAGGAAGTATTATCTCAAAAACTAACTCAATTCTCAGAGGGGAACAGTGTGCTAGATGTTTGTACTTATAACAGAGAGGTTTTCTTCAAGAGATACATGTGTTTCTTCAGCTTAGCTGAGTAGGCCTATTTGGAACAAGGAGAACATATTTCCACCTTGAAAAATATGATTTGCAGGAAGTATTCCTTTCAAAACCTAACTCAGTTCTCACAGGTAAACAATGTGCTACATGCTCCTGCTTCTAACACAAGTCATTCTCTTCGCTAGGCACATGTGTTTCTACAACATACGTGAATAGGAATTTTTGCAACAAAATGAGCCTTTCTCCACACTGAAAACTATGATTTGCAGGTAGAATGCCTTCCAAAACTGACTCAATTCTCAAAGGGATACAATACACTACTTTCTGTGCATATAAAATAGATTGTTTTCTTTGGAGAGATACATTTGTCTCTTCAACTCAGCTGAATACGCCTATTTGGAACAAACAGCACCTATCTCCAATTTGAAATACCTAAGCTGTAGGAAGTATTCCTATCAAATCTAACTCAATTCTCACAGAGGAATAATGTGCTAGATGGTCTTGCATCTAAAAGAGATGGTTTTCATTGAGAGATACCTGTGTTTTTTCCACATAGCTGAGTAATCCTATTTGCAACAAAAAGAGCATTTCTCCACCTTTAAACCTAGGATTTGCATGAAGTATTCTTTTTAAAAACTGACTCAATTCTCACAGGGAAACAATGTGCTAGATGCTCCTTCTTCTAACACAGATGGTTTTCTTTCAAGAAATACATGTGTTTCAACTCAGATGAATAGGCCTATTTGAAGCAAACAAAGCCTCTCTCCACCTTGAAACATGTCAGTTGCAGGAAGTGTTCCATTCAAAAAGTAACTCTATTCTCACACAGAAACAATGGGCTGGATGCTGCAGTTTCTAAAATACATGGTTTTCTTCGGAGAGGTACATGTGTTTCTTCTACTTAGCTGTATTGGCCTATTGGCAACAAAATGAGCATTTCAACACATTGAAAACTATGATTTGCAGGAAGCATTCCTTCCAAAACGTACTCATTCCTCCCAGGGAAACAATGCACTAGATGCTGCAGCTTATACCATAGATGGTTTTCTTTGGAGAGATACATGTGTCTCTTCCAATCCGATGAATAGTCCTATTTGTAGCAAAAAGTGTCTATCTCCACCTGGAAACACCAAAGTTGGAGGAAGTATTCCTTTCAAAAGCTAACTCAGTTCTCACAGGGAAACAATGTGCAAGAGGTTCCTGCTTCTAGCACAGTGGTTTTATTCGAGAGATACATGTGTTTCTCAGCCTAGCTGATTAGTCCTATTTGGAACAAAATGAGCTGATATCCACCTTGGAAGCTATGATTATCAGGCAGTATTCCTTCCAAAACTATCACAATTCTCACAATGAAACAATGCCCAAGATATAGTGCTGATAACATAGATGGTTTTCTTTGGAGAGATACATGTATTTCTTCAACTCAGCTGAATAGGCTTCTTGGGAGCAAACATCGCCTATCTCCAGCTTGAAAGACCTAAGCTGTAGGAAGTATTCCTTTATAAAAAAACCTCAATTCTCACAGGGAAACAAAGTGCTAGATGCTCTTTCATCTAACACAGATGGTTTTCTTCGAGAGATACATGTGTTTCATCACCTTCCTTGTATAGGTCTATTTGCAACAAAATGAACGTATCACCACCTTGAAAATTATGATGTGCCGGAAGAATTCCTTTCAAAAACTGACTCAGTTCTCACATGGAAACAATGGGTAGATGCTCCTTCTTCTAACACATAGGGTTGTTTTTTCAAAAGCTATAGGTGGTTCTTCTATTCTGCTGAATATGCCTATTTTGATAAACAGCACCTATCTCCACCTTGAAGCACCTAAGTTACAGGAAGTATTTCTTTCAAAAACTAACTCAAGTTTTGCAGAGAAACAGTGTGCTAGATGCTTCTGCTTCTAACACGGATGGTTTCCTTTTGAGAGGTATATGTGTTTCTTCAACTTAGCTGATTAGGCCTGTTGAATAAATTGTGCCTTGGTCAACTTTGAAAATGGTGATGTGCAGGAAGTATTCTCTCAAAAACTAACTCAATTCTCAGAGGGTAACAGTCTGCTAGATGTTTGTTCTTATAACAGAGAGGTTTTCTTCAAGAGATACATGTGTTTCTTCAGCTTAGCTGAGTAGGCCTATTTGGAACAAGGACAACATATTTGACCTTGAAAACTATGATTTGCAGGAAGTATTCCTTTCAAAACCTAACTCAGTTCTCACAGGTAAACAATGTGCTAGATGCTCCTGTTTCTATCACAAGTCATTCTCTTCGATAGGCACATGTGTTTCTACAACATAGCTGAATAGGACTTTTTGCAACAAAGTGAGCCTTTCTCCACAGTGAAAACTATGATTTGCAGGTAGAATTCTGTCCAAAACTGACTCAGTTCTCAAAGGGATACAATACACTAGTTTCTGTGCTTATAAAATAGATTGTTTTCTTTGGGGAGATACATTTGTCTCTTCAACTCAGCTGAATACGCCTATTTGGAACAAACAGCACCTATCTCCAATTTGAAATACCTAAGCTGTAGGAAGTATTCCTATCAAATCTAACTCAATTCTCACAGTGGAATAATGTGCTAGATGGTCTTGCATCAAAAAGAGATGGTTTTCATTGAGAGATACCTGTGTTTTTTCCACATAGCTGAACAGGCCTATTTGCAACAAAATGAGCATTTCTCCACCTTTAAACCTATGATTTGCATGAAGTATTCTTTTTAAAACCTGACTCAGTTCTCACATGGAAACAATGGGTAGATGCTACTTCTTCTAACACATAGGGTTGTTTTTTCAAGAGCTATAGGTGGTTCTTCTATTCTGCTGAATATGCCTATTTTGATAAACAGCACCTATCTCCACCTTGAAACACCTAAGTTACAGGAAGTATTTCTTTCAAAAACTCACTCAAGTTTTGCAGAGAAACAATGTGCTAGATGCTTCTGCTTCTAACACAGATGGTTTCCTTTTGAGAGGTGTATGTGTTTCTTCAACTTAGCTGAATAGGCCTGTTGAATAAATTGTGCCTTGGTCAACTTTGAAAATGCTGATGTGCAGGAAGTATTATCTCAAAAACTAACTCAATTCTCAGAGGGGAACAGTGTGCTAGATGTTTGTACTTATAACAGAGAGGTTTTCTTCAAGAGATACATGTGTTTCTTCAGCTTAGCTGAGTAGGCCTATTTGGAACAAGGAGAACATATTTCCAAATTGAAAAATGTAATTTGCAGGAAGTATTCCTTTCAAAACCTAACTCAGTTCTCACAGGTAAACAATGTGGTACATGCTCCTGCTTCTAACACAAGTCATTCTCTTCGATAGGCACATGTGTTTCTACAACATACGTGAATAGGAATTTTTGCAACAAAATGAGCCTTTCTCCACACTGAAAACTATGATTTGCAGGTAGAATGCCTTCCAAAACTGACTCAATTCTCAAAGGGATACAATACACTACTTTCTGTGCATATAAAATAGATTGTTTTCTTTGGAGAGATACATTTGTCTCTTCAACTCAGCTGAATACGCCTATTTGGAACAAACAGCACCTATCTCCAATTTGAAATACCTAAGCTGTAGGAAGTATTCCTATCAAATCTAACTCAATTCTCACAGAGGAATAATGTGCTAGATGGTCTTGCATCTAAAAGAGATGGTTTTCATTGAGAGATACCTGTGTTTTTTCCACATAGCTGAGTAATCCTATTTGCAACAAAAAGAGCATTTCTCCACCTTTAAACCTACGATTTGCATGAAGTATTCTTTTTAAAAACTGACTCAATTCTCACAGGGAAACAATGTGCTAGATGCTCCTTCTTCTAACACAGATGGTTTTCTTTCAAGAAATACATGTGTTTCAACTCAGATGAATAGGCCTATTTGAAGCAAACAAAGCCTCTCTCCACCTTGAAACATGTCAGTTGCAGGAAGTGTTCCATTCAAAAAGTAACTCTATTCTCACACAGAAACAATGGGCTGGATGCTGCAGTTTCTAAAATACATGGTTTTCTTCGGAGAGGTACATGTGTTTCTTCTACTTAGCTGTATTGGCCTATTGGCAACAAAATGAGCATTTCAACACATTGAAAACTATGATTTGCAATAAGCATTCCTTCCAAAACTTACTCATTCCTCCCAGGGAAACAATGCACTAGATGCTGCAGCTTATACCATAGATGGTTTTCTTTGGAGAGATACATGTGTCTCTTCCAATCCGATGAATAGTCCTATTTGTAGCAAAAAGTGTCTATCTCCACCTGGAAACACCAAAGTTGGAGGAAGTATTCCTTTCAAAAGCTAACTCAGTTCTCACAGGGAAACAATGTGCAAGAGGTTCCTGCTTCTAGCACAGTGGTTTTATTCGAGAGATACATGTGTTTCTCAGCCTAGCTGATTAGTCCTATTTGGAACAAAATGAGCTGATATCCACCTTGGAAACTATGATTATGAGGCAGTATTCCTTCCAAAACTATCACAATTCTCACAATGAAACAATGCCCAAGATATAGTGCTGATAACATAGATGGTTTTCTTTGGAGAGATACATGTATTTCTTCAACTCAGCTGAATAGGCTTCTTGGGAGCAAACATCGCCTATCTCCAGCTTGAAAGACCTAAGCTGTAGGAAGTATTCCTTTATAAAAAAACCTCAATTCTCACAGGGAAACAAAGTGCTAGATGCTCTTTCATCTAACACAGATGGTTTTCTTCGAGAGATACATGTGTTTCATCACCTTCCTTGTATAGGTCTATTTGCAACAAAATGAACGTATCACCACCTTGAAAATTATGATGTGCAGGAAGAATTCCTTTCAAAAACTGACTCAGTTCTCACATGGAAACAATGGGTAGATGCTCCTTCTTCTAACACATAGGGTTGTTTTTTCAAGAGCTATAGGTGGTTCTTCTATTCTGCTGAATATGCCTATTTTGATAAACAGCACCTATCTCCACCTTGAAGCACCTAAGTTACAGGAAGTATTTATTTCAAAAACTAACTCAAGTTTTGCAGAGAAACAATGTGCTAGATGCTTCTGCTTCTAACACGGATGGTTTCCTTTTGAGAGGTATATGTGTTTCTTCAACTTAGCTGATTAGGCCTGTTGAATAAATTGTGCCTTGGTCAACTTTGAAAATGGTGATGTGCAGGAAGTATTCTCTCAAAAACTAACTCAATTCTCAGAGGGTAACAGTCTGCTAGATGTTTGTTCTTATAACAGAGAGGTTTTCTTCAAGAGATACATGTGTTTCTTCAGCTTAGCTGAGTAGGCCTATTTGGAACAAGGACAACATATTTGACCTTGAAAACTATGATTTGCAGGAAGTATTCCTTTCAAAACCTAACTCAGTTCTCACAGGTAAACAATGTGCTAGATGCTCCTGTTTCTATCACAAGTCATTCTCTTCGATAGGCACATGTGTTTCTACAACATAGCTGAATAGGACTTTTTGCAACAAAGTGAGCCTTTCTCCACAGTGAAAACTATGATTTGCAGGTAGAATTCTGTCCAAAACTGACTCAGTTCTCAAAGGGATACAATACACTAGTTTCTGTGCTTATAAAATAGATTGTTTTCTTTGGGGAGATACATTTGTCCCTTCAACTCAGCTGAATACGCCTATTTGGAACAAACAGCACCTATCTCCAATTTGAAATACCTAAGCTGTAGGAAGTATTCCTATCAAATCTAACTCAATTCTCACAGTGGAATAATGTGCTAGATGGTCTTGCATCAAAAAGAGATGGTTTTCATTGAGAGATACCTGTGTTTTTTCCACATAGCTGAATAGGCCTATTTGCAACAAAATGAGCATTTCTCCACCTTTAAACCTATGATTTGCATGAAGTATTCTTTTTAAAACCTGACTCAGTTCTCACATGGAAACAATGGGTAGATGCTACTTCTTCTAACACATAGGGTTGTTTTTTCAAGAGCTATAGGTGGTTCTTCTATTCTGCTGAATATGCCTATTTTGATAAACAGCACCTATCTCCACCTTGAAACACCTAAGTTACAGGAAGTATTTCTTTCAAAAACTAACTCAAGTTTTGCAGAGAAACAATGTGCTAGATGCTTCTGCTTCTAACACAGATGGTTTCCTTTTGAGAGGTGTATGTGTTTCTTCAACTTAGCTGAATAGGCCTGTTGAATAAATTGTGCCTTGGTCAACTTTGAAAATGCTGATGTGCAGGAAGTATCATCTCAAAAACTAACTCAATTCTCAGAGGGGAACAGTGTGCTAGATGTTTGTACTTATAACAGAGAGGTTTTCTTCAAGAGATACAAGTGTTTCTTCAGCTTAGCTGAGTAGGCCTATTTGGAACAAGGAGAACATATTTCCACCTTGAAAACTATGATTTGCAGGAAGTATTCCTTTCAAAACCTAACTCAGTTCTCACAGGTAAACAATGTGCTACATGCTCCTGCTTCTAACACAAGTCATTCTCTTCGATAGGCACATGTGTTTCTACAACATACGTGAATAGGAATTTTTGCAACAAAATGAGCCTTTCTCCACACTGAAAACTATGATTTGAAGGTAGAATACCTTCCAAAACTGACTCAATTCTCAAAGGGATACAATACACTACTTTCTGTGCATATAAAATAGATTGTTTTCTTTGGGGAGATACATTTGTCTCTTCAACTCAGCTGAATACGCCTATTTGGAACAAACAGCACCTATCTCCAATTTGAAATACCTAAGCTGTAGGAAGTATTCCTATCAAATCTAACTCAATTCTCACAGAGGAATAATGTGCTAGATGGTCTTGCATCTAAAAGAGATGGTTTTCATTGAGAGATACCTGTGTTTTTTCCACATAGCTGAATAATCCTATTTGCAACAAAATGAGCATTTCTCCACCTTTAAACCTACGATTTGCATGAAGTATTCTTTTTAAAAACTGACTCAATTCTCACAGGGAAACAATGTGCTAGATGCTCCTTCTTCTAACACAGATGGTTTTCTTTCAAGAAATACATGTGTTTCAACTCAGATGAATAGGCCTATTTGAAGCAAACAAAGCCTCTCTCCACCTTGAAACATGTCAGTTGCAGGAAGTGTTCCATTCAAAAAGTAACTCTATTCTCACACAGAAACAATGGGCTGGATGCTGCAGTTTCTAAAATACATGGTTTTCTTCGGAGAGGTACATGTGTTTCTTCTACTTAGCTGTATTGGCCTATTGGCAACAAAATGAGCATTTCAACACATTGAAAACTATGATTTGCAGGAAGCATTCCTTCCAAAACGTACTCATTCCTCCCAGGGAAACAATGCACTAGATGCTGCAGCTTATACCATAGATGGTTTTCTTTGGAGAGATACATGTGTCTCTTCCAATCCGATGAATAGTCCTATTTGTAGCAAAAAGTGTCTATCTCCACCTGGAAACACCAAAGTTGGAGGAAGTATTCCTTTCAAAAGCTAACTCAGTTCTCACAGGGAAACAATGTGCAAGACGTTCCTGCATCTAGCACAGTGGTTTTATTCGAGAGATACATGTGTTTCTCAGCCTAGCTGATTAGTCCTATTTGGAACAAAGTGAGCTGATATCCACCTTGGAAACTATGATTATGAGGCAGTATTCCTTCCAAAACTATCACAATTCTCACAATGAAACAATGCCCAAGATATAGTGCTGATAACATAGATGGTTTTCTTTGGAGAGATACATGTATTTCTTCAACTCAGCTGAATAGGCTTCTTGGGAGCAAACATCGCCTATCTCCAGCTTGAAAGACCTAAGCTGTAGGAAGTATTCCTTTATAAAAAAACCTCAATTCTCACAGGGAAACAAAGTGCTAGATGCTCTTTCATCTAACACAGATGGTTTTCTTCGACAGATACATGTGTTTCATCACCTTCCTTGTATAGGTCTATTTGCAACAAAATGAACGTATCACCACCTTGAAAATTATGATTTGCAGGAAGAATTCCTTTCAAAAACTGACTCAGTTCTCACATGGAAACAATGGGTAGATGCTCCTTCTTCTAACACATTGGGTTGTTTTTTCAAGAGCTATAGGTGGTTCTTCTATTCTGCTGAATATGCCTCTTTTGATAAACAGCACCTATCTCCACCTTGAAACACCTAAGTTACAGGAAGTATTTCTTTCAAAAACTAACTCAAGTTGTGCAGAGAAACAATGTGCTAGATGCTTCTGCTTCTAACACAGATGGTTTCCTTTTGAGAGGTGTATGTGTTTCTTCAACTTAGCTGAATAGGCCTGTTGAATAAATTGTGCCTTGGTCAACTTTGAAAATGCTGATGTGCAGGAAGTATCATCTCAAAAACTAACTCAATTCTCAGAGGGGAACAGTGTGCTAGATGTTTGTACTTATAACAGAGAGGTTTTCTTCAAGAGATACAAGTGTTTCTTCAGCTTAGCTGAGTAGGCCTATTTGGAACAAGGAGAACATATTTCCACCTTGAAAACTATGATTTGCAGGAAGTATTCCTTTCAAAACCTAACTCAGTTCTCACAGGTAAACAATGTGCTACATGCTCCTGCTTCTAACACAAGTCATTCTCTTCGATAGGCACATGTGTTTCTACAACATACGTGAATAGGAATTTTTGCAACAAAATGAGCCTTTCTCCACACTGAAAACTATGATTTGCAGGTAGAATGCCTTCCAAAACTGACTCAATTCTCAAAGGGATACAATACACTACTTTCTGTGCATATAAAATAGATTGTTTTCTTTGGGGAGATACATTTGTCTCTTCAACTCAGCTGAATACGCCTATTTGGAACAAACAGCACCTATCTCCAATTTGAAATACCTAAGCTGTAGGAAGTATTCCTATCAAATCTAACTCAATTCTCACAGAGGAATAATGTGCTAGATGGTCTTGCATCTAAAAGAGATGGTTTTCATTGAGAGATACCTGTGTTTTTTCCACATAGCTGAATAATCCTATTTGCAACAAAATGAGCATTTCTCCACCTTTAAACCTACGATTTGCATGAAGTATTCTTTTTAAAAACTGACTCAATTCTCACAGGAAAACAATGTGCTAGATGCTCCTTCTTCTAACACAGATGGTTTTCTTTCAAGAAATACATGTGTTTCAACTCAGATGAATAGGCCTATTTGAAGCAAACAAAGCCTCTCTCCACCTTGAAACATGTCAGTTGCAGGAAGTGTTCCATTCAAAAAGTAACTCTATTCTCACACAGAAACAATGGGCTGGATGCTGCAGTTTCTAAAATACATGGTTTTCTTCGGAGAGGTACATGTGTTTCTTCTACTTAGCTGTATTGGCCTATTGGCAACAAAATGAGCATTTCAACACATTGAAAACTATGATTTGCAGGAAGCATTCCTTCCAAAACGTACTCATTCCTCCCAGGGAAACAATGCACTAGATGCTGCAGCTTATACCATAGATGGTTTTCTTTGGAGAGATACATGTGTCTCTTCCAATCCGATGAATAGTCCTATTTGTAGCAAAAAGTGTCTATCTCCACCTGGAAACACCAAAGTTGGAGGAAGTATTCCTTTCAAAAGCTAACTCAGTTCTCACAGGGAAACAATGTGCAAGACGTTCCTGCGTCTAGCACAGTGGTTTTATTCGAGAGATACATGTGTTTCTCAGCCTAGCTGATTAGTCCTATTTGGAACAAAGTGAGCTGATATCCACCTTGGAAACTATGATTATGAGGCAGTACTCCTTCCAAAACTATCACAATTCTCACAATGAAACAATGCCCAAGATATAGTGCTGATAACATAGATGGTTTTCTTTGGAGAGATACATGTATTTCTTCAACTCAGCTGAATAGGCTTCTTGGGAGCAAACATCGCCTATCTCCAGCTTGAAAGACCTAAGCTGTAGGAAGTATTCCTTTATAAAAAAACCTCAATTCTCACAGGGAAACAAAGTGCTAGATGCTCTTTCATCTAACACAGATGGTTTTCTTCGAGAGATACATGTGTTTCATCACCTTCCTTGTATAGGTCTATTTGCAACAAAATGAACGTATCACCACCTTGAAAATTATGATGTGCAGGAAGAATTCCTTTCAAAAACTGACTCAGTTCTCACATGGAAACAATGGGTAGATGCTCCTTCTTCTAACACATTGGGTTGTTTTTTCAAGAGCTATAGGTGGTTCTTCTATTCTGCTGAATATGCCTATTTTGATAAACAGCACCTATCTCCACCTTGAAACACCTAAGTTACAGGAAGTATTTCTTTCAAAAACTAACTCAAGTTTTGCAGAGAAACAATGTGCTAGATGCTTCTGCTTCTAACACAGATGGTTTCCTTTTGAGAGGTGTATGTGTTTCTTCAACTTAGCTGAATAGGCCTGTTGAATAAATTGTGCCTTGGTCAACTTTGAAAATGCTGATGTGCAGGAAGTATCATCTCAAAAACTAACTCAATTCTCAGAGGGGAACAGTGTGCTAGATGTTTGTACTTATAACAGAGAGGTTTTCTTCAAGAGATACATGTGTTTCTTCAGCTTAGCTGAGTAGGCCTATTTGGAACAAGGAGAACATATTTCCACCTTGAAAACTATGATTTGCAGGAAGTATTCCTTTCAAAACCTAACTCAGTTCTCACAGGTAAACAATGTGCTAGATGCTCCTGCTTCTAACACAAGTCATTCTCTTCGATAGGCACATGTGTTTCTACAACATACGTGAATAGGAATTTTTGCAACAAAATGAGCCTTTCTCCACACTGAAAACTATGATTTGCAGGTAGAATGCCTTCCAAAACTGACTCAATTCTCAAAGGGATACAATACACTACTTTCTGTGCATATAAAATAGATTGTTTTCTTTGGGGAGATACATTTGTCTCTTCAACTCAGCTGAATACGCCTATTTGGAACAAACAGCACCTATCTCCAATTTGAAATACCTAAGCTGTAGGAAGTATTCCTATCAATTCTAACTCAATTTTCACAGAGGAATAATGTGCTAGATGTTCTTGCATCTAAAAGAGATGGTTTTCATTGAGAGATACCTGTGTTTTTTCCACATAGCTGAATAATCCTATTTGCAACAAAATGAGCATTTCTCCACCTTTAAACCTACGATTTGCATGAAGTATTCTTTTTAAAAATGACTCAATTCTCACAGGGAAACAATGTGCTAGATGCTCCTTCTTCTAACACAGGTGGTTTTCTTTCAAGAGATACGTGTGTTTCAACTCAGATGAATAGGCCTATTTGAAGCAAACAAAGCCTCTCTCCACCTTGAAACATGTCAGTTGCAGGAAGTGTTCCATTCAAAAAGTAACTCTATTCTCACACAGAAACAATGGGCTGGATGCTGCAGTTTCTAAAATACATGGTTTTCTTCGGAGAGGTACATGTGTTTCTTCTACTTAGCTGTATTGGCCTATTGGCAACAAAATGAGCATTTCAACACATTGAAAACTATGATTTGCAGGAAGCATTCCTTCCAAAACGTACTCATTCCTCCCAGAGAAACAATGCACTAGATGCTGCAGCTTATACCATAGATGGTTTTCTTTGGAGAGATACATGTGTCTCTTCCAATCCGATGAATAGTCCTATTTGTAGCAAAAAGTGTCTATCTCCACCTGGAAACACCAAAGTTGGAGGAAGTATTCCTTTCAAAAGCTAACTCAGTTCTCACAGGGAAACAATGTGCAAGAGGTTCCTGCTTCTAGCACAGTGGTTTTATTCGAGAGATACATGTGTTTCTCAGCCTAGCTGATTAGTCCTATTTGTAACAAAGTGAGCTGATATCCACCTTGGAAACTATGATTATGAGGCAGTATTCCTTCCAAAACTATCACAATTCTCACAATGAAACAATGCCCAAGATATAGTGCTGATAACATAGATGGTTTTCTTTGGAGAGATACATGTATTTCTTCAACTCAGCTGAATAGGCTTCTTGGGAGCAAACATCGCCTATCTCCAGCTTGAAAGACCTAAGCTGTAGGAAGTATTCCTTTATAAAAAAACCTCAATTCTCACAGGGAAACAAAGTGCTAGATGCTCTTTCATCTCACACAGATGGTTTTCTTCGAGAGATACATGTGTTTCATCACCTTCCTTGTATAGGTCTATTTGCAACAAAATGAACGTATCACCACCTTGAAAATTATGATGTGCAGGAAGAATTCCTTTCAAAAACTGACTCAGTTCTCACATGGAAACAATGGGTAGATGCTCCTTCTTCTAACACATAGGGTTGTTTTTTCAAGAGCTATAGGTGGTTCTTCTATCCTGCTGAATATGCCTATTTTGATAAACAGCACCTATCTCCACCTTGAAGCACCTAAGTTACAGGAAGTATTTCTTTCAAAAACTAACTCAAGTTTTGCAGAGAAACAATGTGCTAGATGCTTCTGCTTCTAACACGGATGGTTTCCTTTTGAGAGGTATATGTGTTTCTTCAACTTAGCTGATTAGGCCTGTTGAATAAATTGTGCCTTGGTCAACTTTGAAAATGCTGATGTGCAGGAAGTATTCTCTCAAAAACTAACTCAATTCTCAGAGGGTAACAGTCTGCTAGATGTTTGTTCTTATAACAGAGAGGTTTTCTTCAAGAGATACATGTGTTTCTTCAGCTTAGCTGAGTAGGCCTATTTGGAACAAGGACAACATATTTGACCTTGAAAACTATGATTTGCAGGAAGTATTCCTTTCAAAACCTAACTCAGTTCTCACAGGTAAACAATGTGCTAGATGCTCCTGTTTCTATCACAAGTCATTCTCTTCGATAGGCACATGTGTTTCTACAACATAGCTGAATAGGACTTTTTGCAACAAAGTGAGCCTTTCTCCACAGTGAAAACTATGATTTGCAGGTAGAATTCTGTCCAAAACTGACTCAGTTCTCAAAGGGATACAATACACTAGTTTCTGTGCTTATAAAATAGATTGTTTTCTTTGGGGAGATACATTTGTCTCTTCAACTCAGCTGAATACGCCTATTTGGAACAAACAGCACCTATCTCCAATTTGAAATACCTAAGCTGTAGGAAGTATTCCTATCAAATCTAACTCAATTCTCACAGTGGAATAATGTGCTAGATGGTCTTGCATCAAAAAGAGATGGTTTTCATTTAGAGATACCTGTGTTTTTTCCACATAGCTGAATAGGCCTATTTGCAACAAAATGAGCATTTCTCCACCTTTAAACCTATGATTTGCATGAAGTATTCTTTTTAAAACCTGACTCAGTTCTCACATGGAAACAATGGGTAGATGCTACTTCTTCTAACACATAGGGTTGTTTTTTCAAGAGCTATAGGTGGTTCTTCTATTCTGCTGAATATGCCTATTTTGATAAACAGCACCTATCTCCACCTTGAAACACCTAAGTTACAGGAAGTATTTCTTTCAAAAACTAACTCAAGTTTTGCAGAGAAACAATGTGCTAGATGCTTCTGCTTCTAACACAGATGGTTTCCTTTTGAGAGGTGTATGTGTTTCTTCAACTTAGCTGAATAGGCCTGTTGAATAAATTGTGCCTTGGTCAACTTTGAAAATGCTGATGTGCAGGAAGTATCATCTCAAAAACTAACTCAATTCTCAGAGGGGAACAGTGTGCTAGATGTTTGTACTTATAACAGAGAGGTTTTCTTCAAGAGATACATGTGTTTCTTCAGCTTAGCTGAGTAGGCCTATTTGGAACAAGGAGAACATATTTCCACCTTGAAAACTATGATTTGCAGGAAGTATTCCTTTCAAAACCTAACTCAGTTCTCACAGGTAAACAATGTGCTAGATGCTCCTGCTTCTAACACAAGTCATTCTCTTCGATAGGCACATGTGTTTCTACAACATACGTGAATAGGAATTTTTGCAACAAAATGAGCCTTTCTCCACACTGAAAACTATGATTTGCAGGTAGAATGCCTTCCAAAACTGACTCAATTCTCAAAGGGATACAATACACTACTTTCTGTGCATATAAAATAGATTGTTTTCTTTGGGGAGATACATTTGTCTCTTCAACTCAGCTGAATACGCCTATTTGGAACAAACAGCACCTATCTCCAATTTGAAATACCTAAGCTGTAGGAAGTATTCCTATCAAATCTAACTCAATTCTCACAGAGGAATAATGTGCTAGACGGTCTTGCATCTAAAAGAGATGGTTTTCATTGAGAGATACCTGTGTTTTTTCCACATAGCTGAATAATCCTATTTGCAACAAAATGAGCATTTCTCCACCTTTAAACCTACGATTTGCATGAAGTGTTCTTTTTAAAAACTGACTCAATTCTCACAGGGAAACAATGTGCTAGATGCTCCTTCTTCTAACACAGATGGTTTTCTTTCAAGAAATACATGTGTTTCAACTCAGATGAATAGGCCTATTTGAAGCAAACAAAGCCTCTCTCCACCTTGAAACATGTCAGTTGCAGGAAGTGTTCCATTCAAAAAGTAACTCTATTCTCACACAGAAACAATGGGCTGGATGCTGCAGTTTCTAAAATACATGGTTTTCTTCGGAGAGGTACATGTGTTTCTTCTACTTAGCTGTATTGGCCTATTGGCAACAAAATGAGCATTTCAACACATTGAAAACTATGATTTGCAGGAAGCATTCCTTCCAAAACGTACTCATTCCTCCCAGGGAAACAATGCACTAGATGCTGCAGCTTATACCATAGATGGTTTTCTTTGGAGAGATACATGTGTCTCTTCCAATCCGATGAATAGTCCTATTTGTAGCAAAAAGTGTCTATCTCCACCTGGAAACACCAAAGTTGGAGGAAGTATTCCTTTCAAAAGCTAACTCAGTTCTCACGGGGAAACAATGTGCAAGAGGTTCCTGCTTCTAGCACAGTGGTTTTATTCGAGAGATACATGTGTTTCTCAGCCTAGCTGATTAGTCCTATTTGGAACAAAATGAGCTGATATCCACCTTGGAAACTATGAGTATCAGGCAGTATTCCTTCCAAAACTATCACAATTCTCACAATGAAACAATGCCCAAGGTATAGTGCTGATAACATAGATGGTTTTCTTTGGAGAGATACATGTATTTCTTCAACTCAGCTGAATAGGCTTCTTGGGAGCAAACATCGCCTATCTCCAGCTTGAAAGACCTAAGCTGTAGGAAGTATTCCTTTATAAAAAAACCTCAATTCTCACAGGGAAACAAAGTGCTAGATGCTCTTTCATCTCACACAGATGGTTTTCTTCGAGAGATACATGTGTTTCATCACCTTCCTTGTATAGGCCTATTTGCAACAAAATGAGCATTTCTCGACCTTTAAACCTTTGATTTGCATGAAGTATTCTTTTTAAAACCTGACTCAGTTCTCACATGGAAACAATGGGTAGATGCTACTTCTTCTAACACATAGGGTTGTTTTTTCAAGAGCTATAGGTGGTTCTTCTATTCTGCTGAATATGCCTATTTTGATAAACAGCACCTATCTCCACCTTGAAACACCTAAGTTACAGGAAGTATTTCTTTCAAAAACTAACTCAAGTTTTGCAGAGAAACAATGTGCTAGATGCTTCTGCTTCTAACACAGATGGTTTCCTTTTGAGAGGTGTATGTGTTTCTTCAACTTAGCTGAATAGGCCTGTTGAATAAATTGTGCCTTGGTCAACTTTGAAAATGCTGATGTGCAGGAAGTATCATCTCAAAAACTAACTCAATTCTCAGAGGGGAACAGTGTGCTAGATGTTTGTACTTATAACAGAGAGGTTTTCTTCAAGAGATACATGTGTTTCTTCAGCTTAGCTGAGTAGGCCTATTTGGAACAAGGAGAACATATTTCCACCTTGAAAACTATGATTTGCAGGAAGTATTCCTTTCAAAACCTAACTCAGTTCTCACAGGTAAACAATGTGCTACATGCTCCTGCTTCTAACACAAGTCATTCTCTTCGATAGGCACATGTGTTTCTACAACATACGTGAATAGGAATTTTTGCAACAAAATGAGCCTTTCTCCACACTGAAAACTATGATTTGCAGGTAGAATGCCTTCCAAAACTGACTCAATTCTCAAAGGGATACAATACACTACTTTCTGTGCATATAAAATAGATTGTTTTCTTTGGGGAGATACATTTGTCTCTTCAACTCAGCTGAATACGCCTATTTGGAACAAACAGCACCTATCTCCAATTTGAAATACCTAAGCTGTAGGAAGTATTCCTATCAAATCTAACTCAATTCTCACAGAGGAATAATGTGCTAGATGGTCTTGCATCTAAAAGAGATGGTTTTCATTGAGAGATACCTGTTTTTTTTCCACATAGCTGAATAATCCTATTTGGAACAAAATGAGCATTTCTCCACCTTTAAACCTACGATTTGCATGAAGTATTCTTTTTAAAAACTGACTCAATTCTCACAGGGAAACAATGTGCTAGATGCTCCTTCTTCTAACACAGATGGTTTTCTTTCAAGAAATACATGTGTTTCAACTCAGATGAATAGGCCTATTTGAAGCAAACAAAGCCTCTCTCTACCTTGAAACATGTCAGTTGCAGGAAGTGTTCCATTCAAAAAGTAACTCTATTCTCACACAGAAACAATGGGCTGGATGCTGCAGTTTCTAAAATACATGGTTTTCTTCGGAGAGGTACATGTGTTTCTTCTACTTAGCTGTATTGGCCTATTGGCAACAAAATGAGCATTTCAACACATTGAAAACTATGATTTGCAGGAAGCATTCCTTCCAAAACGTACTCATTCCTCCCAGGGAAACAATGCACTAGATGCTGCAGCTTATACCATAGATGGTTTTCTTTGGAGAGATACATGTGTCTCTTCCAATCCGATGAATTGTCCTATTTGTAGCAAAAAGTGTCTATCTCCACCTGGAAACACAAAAGTTGGAGGAAGTATTCCTTTCAGAAGCTAACTCAGTTCTCACAGGGAAACAATGTGCAAGAGGTTCCTGCTTCTAGCACAGTGGTTTTATTCGAGAGATACATGTGTTTCTCAGCCTAGCTGATTAGTCCTATTTGGAACAAAGTGAGCTGATATCCAACTTGGAAACTATGATTATGAGGCAGTATTCCTTCCAAAACTATCACAATTCTCACAATGAAACAATGCCCAAGATATAGTGCTGATAACATAGATGGTTTTCTTTGGAGAGATACATGTATTTCTTCAACTCAGCTGAATAGGCTTCTTGGGAGCAAACATCGCCTATCTCCAGCTTGAAAGACCTAAGCTGTAGGAAGTATTCCTTTATAAAAAAACCTCAATTCTCACAATGAAACAAAGTGCTAGATGCTCTTTCATCTAACACAGATGGTTTTCTTCGAGAGATACATGTGTTTCATCACCTTCCTTGTATAGGTCTATTTGCAACAAAATGAACGTATCACCACCTTGAAAATTATGATGTGCAGGAAGAATTCCTTTCAAAAACTGACTCAGTTCTCACATGGAAACAATGGGTAGATGCTCCTTCTTCTAACACATTGGGTTGTTTTTTCAAGAGCTATAGGTGGTTCTTCTATTCTGCTGAATATGCCTATTTTGATAAACAGCACCTATCTCCACCTTGAAGCACCTAAGTTACAGGAAGTATTTCTTTCAAAAACTAACTCAAGTTTTGCAGAGAAACAATGTGCTAGATGCTTCTGCTTCTAACACGGATGGTTTCCTTTTGAGAGGTATATGTGTTTCTTCAACTTAGCTGATTAGGCCTGTTGAATAAATTGTGCCTTGGTCAACTTTGAAAATGGTGATGTGCAGGAAGTATTCTCTCAAAAACTAACTCAATTCTCAGAGGGTAACAGTCTGCTAGATGTTTGTTCTTATAACAGAGAGGTTTTCTTCAAGAGATACATGTGTTTCTTCAGCTTAGCTGAGTAGGCCTATTTGGAACAAGGAGAACATATTTGACCTTGAAAACTATGATTTGCAGGAAGTATTCCTTTCAAAACCTAACTCAGTTCTCACAGGTAAACAATGTGCTAGATGCTCCTGTTTCTATCACAAGTCATTCTCTTCGATAGGCACATGTGTTTCTACAACATAGCTGAATAGGACTTTTTGCAACAAAGTGAGCCTTTATCCACAGTGAAAACTATGATTTGCAGGTAGAATTCTGTCCAAAACTGACTCAGTTCTCAAAGGGATACAATACACTAGTTTCTGTGCTTATAAAATAGATTGTTTTCTTTGGGGAGATACATTTGTCTCTTCAACTCAGCTGAATACGCCTATTTGGAACAAACAGCACCTATCTCCAATTTGAAATACCTAAGCTGTAGGAAGTATTCCTATCAAATCTAACTCAATTCTCACAGTGGAATAATGTGCTAGATGGTCTTGCATCAAAAAGAGATGGTTTTCATTGAGAGATACCTGTGTTTTTTCCACATAGCTGAATAGGCCTATTTGCAACAAAATGAGCATTTCTCCACCTTTAAACCTATGATTTGCATGAAGTATTCTTTTTAAAACCTGACTCAGTTCTCACATGGAAACAATGGGTAGATGCTACTTCTTCTAACACATAGGGTTGTTTTTTCAAGAGCTATAGGTGGTTCTTCTATTCTGCTGAATATGCCTATTTGGATAAACAGCACCTATCTCCACCTTGAAACACCTAAGTTTCAGGAAGTATTTCTTTCAAAAACTAACTCAAGTTTTGCAGAGAAACAATGTGCTAGATGCTTCTGCTTCTAACACAGATAATTTCCTTTTGAGAGGTATATGTGTTTCTTCAACTTAGCTGAATAGGCCTGTTGAATAAATTGTGCCTTGGTCAACTTTGAAAATGCTGATGTGCAGGAAGTATTATCTCAAAAACTAACTCAGTTCTCAGAGGGGAACAGTGTGCTAGATGTTTGTACTTATAACAGAGAGGTTTTCTTCAAGAGAAACATGTGTTTCTTCATCTTAGCTGAGTAGGCCTATTTGGAACAAGGAGAACATATTTCCACCTTGAAAACTATGATTTGCAGGAAGTATTCCTTTCAAAACCTAACTCAGTTCTCACAGGTAAACAATGTGCTACATGCTCCTGCTTCTAACACAAGTCATTCTCTTCGATAGGCACATGTGTTTCTACAACATACGTGAATAGGAATTTTTGCAACAAAATGAGCCTTTCTCCACACTGAAAACTATGATTTGCAGGTAGAATGCCTTCCAAAACTGACTCAATTCTCAAAGGGATACAATACACTACTTTCTGTGCATATAAAATAGATTGTTTTCTTTGGGGAGATACATTTGTCTCTTCAACTCAGCTGAATACGCCTATTTGGAACAAACAGCACCTATCTCCAATTTGAAATACCTAAGCTGTAGGAAGTATTCCTATCAAATCTAACTCAATTCTCACAGAGGAATAATGTGCTAGATGGTCTTGCATCTAAAAGAGATGGTTTTCATTGAGAGATACCTGTGTTTTTTCCACATAGCTGAATAATCCTATTTGCAACAAAATGAGCATTTCTCCACCTTTAAACCTACGATTTGCATGAAGTATTCTTTTTAAAAACTGACTCAATTCTCACAGGGAAACAATGTGCTAGATGCTCCTTCTTCTAACACAGATGGTTTTCTTTCAAGAAATACATGTGTTTCAACTCAGATGAATAGGCCTATTTGAAGCAAACAAAGCCTCTCTCCACCTTGAAACATGTCAGTTGCAGGAAGTGTTCCATTCAAAAAGTAACTCTATTCTCACACAGAAACAATGGGCTGGATGCTGCAGTTTCTAAAATACATGGTTTTCTTCGGAGAGGTACATGTGTTTCTTCTACTTAGCTGTATTGGCCTATTGGCAACAAAATGAGCATTTCAACACATTGAAAACTATGATTTGCAGGAAGCATTCCTTCCAAAACGTACTCATTCCTCCCAGAGAAACAATGCACTAGATGCTGCAGCTTATACCATAGATGGTTTTCTTTGGAGAGATACATGTGTCTCTTCCAATCCGATGAATAGTCCTATTTGTAGCAAAAAGTGTCTATCTCCACCTGGAAACACCAAAGTTGGAGGAAGTATTCCTTTCAAAAGCTAACTCAGTTCTCACAGGGAAACAATGTGCAAGAGGTTCCTGCTTCTAGCACAGTGGTTTTATTCGAGAGATACATGTGTTTCTCAGCCTAGCTGATTAGTCCTATTTGTAACAAAGTGAGCTGATATCCACCTTGGAAACTATGATTATGAGGCAGTATTCCTTCCAAAACTATCACAATTCTCACAATGAAACAATGCCCAAGATATAGTGCTGATAACATAGATGGTTTTCTTTGGAGAGATACATGTATTTCTTCAACTCAGCTGAATAGGCTTCTTGGGAGCAAACATCGCCTATCTCCAGCTTGAAAGACCTAAGCTGTAGGAAGTATTCCTTTATAAAAAAACCTCAATTCTCACAGGGAAACAAAGTGCTAGATGCTCTTTCATCTCACACAGATGGTTTTCTTCGAGAGATACATGTGTTTCATCACCTTCCTTGTATAGGTCTATTTGCAACAAAATGAACGTATCACCACCTTGAAAATTATGATGTGCAGGAAGAATTCCTTTCAAAAACTGACTCAGTTCTCACATGGAAACAATGGGTAGATGCTCCTTCTTCTAACACATAGGGTTGTTTTTTCAAGAGCTATAGGTGGTTCTTCTATCCTGCTGAATATGCCTATTTTGATAAACAGCACCTATCTCCACCTTGAAGCACCTAAGTTACAGGAAGTATTTCTTTCAAAAACTAACTCAAGTTTTGCAGAGAAACAATGTGCTAGATGCTTCTGCTTCTAACACGGATGGTTTCCTTTTGAGAGGTATATGTGTTTCTTCAACTTAGCTGATTAGGCCTGTTGAATAAATTGTGCCTTGGTCAACTTTGAAAATGCTGATGTGCAGGAAGTATTCTCTCAAAAACTAACTCAATTCTCAGAGGGTAACAGTCTGCTAGATGTTTGTTCTTATAACAGAGAGGTTTTCTTCAAGAGATACATGTGTTTCTTCAGCTTAGCTGAGTAGGCCTATTTGGAACAAGGACAACATATTTGACCTTGAAAACTATGATTTGCAGGAAGTATTCCTTTCAAAACCTAACTCAGTTCTCACAGGTAAACAATGTGCTAGATGCTCCTGTTTCTATCACAAGTCATTCTCTTCGATAGGCACATGTGTTTCTACAACATAGCTGAATAGGACTTTTTGCAACAAAGTGAGCCTTTCTCCACAGTGAAAACTATGATTTGCAGGTAGAATTCTGTCCAAAACTGACTCAGTTCTCAAAGGGATACAATACACTAGTTTCTGTGCTTATAAAATAGATTGTTTTCTTTGGGGAGATACATTTGTCTCTTCAACTCAGCTGAATACGCCTATTTGGAACAAACAGCACCTATCTCCAATTTGAAATACCTAAGCTGTAGAAAGTATTCCTATCAAATCTAACTCAATTCTCACAGTGGAATAATGTGCTAGATGGTCTTGCATCAAAAAGAGATGGTTTTCATTTAGAGATACCTGTGTTTTTTCCACATAGCTGAATAGGCCTATTTGCAACAAAATGAGCATTTCTCCACCTTTAAACCTATGATTTGCATGAAGTATTCTTTTTAAAACCTGACTCAGTTCTCACATGGAAACAATGGGTAGATGCTACTTCTTCTAACACATAGGGTTGTTTTTTCAAGAGCTATAGGTGGTTCTTCTATTCTGCTGAATATGCCTATTTTGATAAACAGCACCTATCTCCACCTTGAAACACCTAAGTTACAGGAAGTATTTCTTTCAAAAACTAACTCAAGTTTTGCAGAGAAACAATGTGCTAGATGCTTCTGCTTCTAACACAGATGGTTTCCTTTTGAGAGGTGTATGTGTTTCTTCAACTTAGCTGAATAGGCCTGTTGAATAAATTGTGCCTTGGTCAACTTTGAAAATGCTGATGTGCAGGAAGTATCATCTCAAAAACTAACTCAATTCTCAGAGGGGAACAGTGTGCTAGATGTTTGTACTTATAACAGAGAGGTTTTCTTCAAGAGATACATGTGTTTCTTCAGCTTAGCTGAGTAGGCCTATTTGGAACAAGGAGAACATATTTCCACCTTGAAAACTATGATTTGCAGGAAGTATTCCTTTCAAAACCTAACTCAGTTCTCACAGGTAAACAATGTGCTAGATGCTCCTGCTTCTAACACAAGTCATTCTCTTCGATAGGCACATGTGTTTCTACAACATACGTGAATAGGAATTTTTGCAACAAAATGAGCCTTTCTCCACACTGAAAACTATGATTTGCAGGTAGAATGCCTTCCAAAACTGACTCAATTCTCAAAGGGATACAATACACTACTTTCTGTGCATATAAAATAGATTGTTTTCTTTGGGGAGATACATTTGTCTCTTCAACTCAGCTGAATACGCCTATTTGGAACAAACAGCACCTATCTCCAATTTGAAATACCTAAGCTGTAGGAAGTATTCCTATCAAATCTAACTCAATTCTCACAGAGGAATAATGTGCTAGACGGTCTTGCATCTAAAAGAGATGGTTTTCATTGAGAGATACCTGTGTTTTTTCCACATAGCTGAATAATCCTATTTGCAACAAAATGAGCATTTCTCCACCTTTAAACCTACGATTTGCATGAAGTGTTCTTTTTAAAAACTGACTCAATTCTCACAGGGAAACAATGTGCTAGATGCTCCTTCTTCTAACACAGATGGTTTTCTTTCAAGAAATACATGTGTTTCAACTCAGATGAATAGGCCTATTTGAAGCAAACAAAGCCTCTCTCCACCTTGAAACATGTCAGTTGCAGGAAGTGTTCCATTCAAAAAGTAACTCTATTCTCACACAGAAACAATGGGCTGGATGCTGCAGTTTCTAAAATACATGGTTTTCTTCGGAGAGGTACATGTGTTTCTTCTACTTAGCTGTATTGGCCTATTGGCAACAAAATGAGCATTTCAACACATTGAAAACTATGATTTGCAGGAAGCATTCCTTCCAAAACGTACTCATTCCTCCCAGGGAAACAATGCACTAGATGCTGCAGCTTATACCATAGATGGTTTTCTTTGGAGAGATACATGTGTCTCTTCCAATCCGATGAATAGTCCTATTTGTAGCAAAAAGTGTCTATCTCCACCTGGAAACACCAAAGTTGGAGGAAGTATTCCTTTCAAAAGCTAACTCAGTTCTCACGGGGAAACAATGTGCAAGAGGTTCCTGCTTCTAGCACAGTGGTTTTATTCGAGAGATACATGTGTTTCTCAGCCTAGCTGATTAGTCCTATTTGGAACAAAATGAGCTGATATCCACCTTGGAAACTATGAGTATCAGGCAGTATTCCTTCCAAAACTATCACAATTCTCACAATGAAACAATGCCCAAGGTATAGTGCTGATAACATAGATGGTTTTCTTTGGAGAGATACATGTATTTCTTCAACTCAGCTGAATAGGCTTCTTGGGAGCAAACATCGCCTATCTCCAGCTTGAAAGACCTAAGCTGTAGGAAGTATTCCTTTATAAAAAAACCTCAATTCTCACAGGGAAACAAAGTGCTAGATGCTCTTTCATCTCACACAGATGGTTTTCTTCGAGAGATACATGTGTTTCATCACCTTCCTTGTATAGGCCTATTTGCAACAAAATGAGCATTTCTCGACCTTTAAACCTTTGATTTGCATGAAGTATTCTTTTTAAAACCTGACTCAGTTCTCACATGGAAACAATGGGTAGATGCTACTTCTTCTAACACATAGGGTTGTTTTTTCAAGAGCTATAGGTGGTTCTTCTATTCTGCTGAATATGCCTATTTTGATAAACAGCACCTATCTCCACCTTGAAACACCTAAGTTACAGGAAGTATTTCTTTCAAAAACTAACTCAAGTTTTGCAGAGAAACAATGTGCTAGATGCTTCTGCTTCTAACACAGATGGTTTCCTTTTGAGAGGTGTATGTGTTTCTTCAACTTAGCTGAATAGGCCTGTTGAATAAATTGTGCCTTGGTCAACTTTGAAAATGCTGATGTGCAGGAAGTATCATCTCAAAAACTAACTCAATTCTCAGAGGGGAACAGTGTGCTAGATGTTTGTACTTATAACAGAGAGGTTTTCTTCAAGAGATACATGTGTTTCTTCAGCTTAGCTGAGTAGGCCTATTTGGAACAAGGAGAACATATTTCCACCTTGAAAACTATGATTTGCAGGAAGTATTCCTTTCAAAACCTAACTCAGTTCTCACAGGTAAACAATGTGCTACATGCTCCTGCTTCTAACACAAGTCATTCTCTTCGATAGGCACATGTGTTTCTACAACATACGTGAATAGGAATTTTTGCAACAAAATGAGCCTTTCTCCACACTGAAAACTATGATTTGCAGGTAGAATGCCTTCCAAAACTGACTCAATTCTCAAAGGGATACAATACACTACTTTCTGTGCATATAAAATAGATTGTTTTCTTTGGGGAGATACATTTGTCTCTTCAACTCAGCTGAATACGCCTATTTGGAACAAACAGCACCTATCTCCAATTTGAAATACCTAAGCTGTAGGAAGTATTCCTATCAAATCTAACTCAATTCTCACAGAGGAATAATGTGCTAGATGGTCTTGCATCTAAAAGAGATGGTTTTCATTGAGAGATACCTGTTTTTTTTCCACATAGCTGAATAATCCTATTTGGAACAAAATGAGCATTTCTCCACCTTTAAACCTACGATTTGCATGAAGTATTCTTTTTAAAAACTGACTCAATTCTCACAGGGAAACAATGTGCTAGATGCTCCTTCTTCTAACACAGATGGTTTTCTTTCAAGAAATACATGTGTTTCAACTCAGATGAATAGGCCTATTTGAAGCAAACAAAGCCTCTCTCTACCTTGAAACATGTCAGTTGCAGGAAGTGTTCCATTCAAAAAGTAACTCTATTCTCACACAGAAACAATGGGCTGGATGCTGCAGTTTCTAAAATACATGGTTTTCTTCGGAGAGGTACATGTGTTTCTTCTACTTAGCTGTATTGGCCTATTGGCAACAAAATGAGCATTTCAACACATTGAAAACTATGATTTGCAGGAAGCATTCCTTCCAAAACGTACTCATTCCTCCCAGGGAAACAATGCACTAGATGCTGCAGCTTATACCATAGATGGTTTTCTTTGGAGAGATACATGTGTCTCTTCCAATCCGATGAATTGTCCTATTTGTAGCAAAAAGTGTCTATCTCCACCTGGAAACACAAAAGTTGGAGGAAGTATTCCTTTCAGAAGCTAACTCAGTTCTCACAGGGAAACAATGTGCAAGAGGTTCCTGCTTCTAGCACAGTGGTTTTATTCGAGAGATACATGTGTTTCTCAGCCTAGCTGATTAGTCCTATTTGGAACAAAGTGAGCTGATATCCAACTTGGAAACTATGATTATGAGGCAGTATTCCTTCCAAAACTATCACAATTCTCACAATGAAACAATGCCCAAGATATAGTGCTGATAACATAGATGGTTTTCTTTGGAGAGATACATGTATTTCTTCAACTCAGCTGAATAGGCTTCTTGGGAGCAAACATCGCCTATCTCCAGCTTGAAAGACCTAAGCTGTAGGAAGTATTCCTTTATAAAAAAACCTCAATTCTCACAATGAAACAAAGTGCTAGATGCTCTTTCATCTAACACAGATGGTTTTCTTCGAGAGATACATGTGTTTCATCACCTTCCTTGTATAGGTCTATTTGCAACAAAATGAACGTATCACCACCTTGAAAATTATGATGTGCAGGAAGAATTCCTTTCAAAAACTGACTCAGTTCTCACATGGAAACAATGGGTAGATGCTCCTTCTTCTAACACATTGGGTTGTTTTTTCAAGAGCTATAGGTGGTTCTTCTATTCTGCTGAATATGCCTATTTTGATAAACAGCACCTATCTCCACCTTGAAGCACCTAAGTTACAGGAAGTATTTCTTTCAAAAACTAACTCAAGTTTTGCAGAGAAACAATGTGCTAGATGCTTCTGCTTCTAACACGGATGGTTTCCTTTTGAGAGGTATATGTGTTTCTTCAACTTAGCTGATTAGGCCTGTTGAATAAATTGTGCCTTGGTCAACTTTGAAAATGGTGATGTGCAGGAAGTATTCTCTCAAAAACTAACTCAATTCTCAGAGGGTAACAGTCTGCTAGATGTTTGTTCTTATAACAGAGAGGTTTTCTTCAAGAGATACATGTGTTTCTTCAGCTTAGCTGAGTAGGCCTATTTGGAACAAGGAGAACATATTTGACCTTGAAAACTATGATTTGCAGGAAGTATTCCTTTCAAAACCTAACTCAGTTCTCACAGGTAAACAATGTGCTAGATGCTCCTGTTTCTATCACAAGTCATTCTCTTCGATAGGCACATGTGTTTCTACAACATAGCTGAATAGGACTTTTTGCAACAAAGTGAGCCTTTATCCACAGTGAAAACTATGATTTGCAGGTAGAATTCTGTCCAAAACTGACTCAGTTCTCAAAGGGATACAATACACTAGTTTCTGTGCTTATAAAATAGATTGTTTTCTTTGGGGAGATACATTTGTCTCTTCAACTCAGCTGAATACGCCTATTTGGAACAAACAGCACCTATCTCCAATTTGAAATACCTAAGCTGTAGGAAGTATTCCTATCAAATCTAACTCAATTCTCACAGTGGAATAATGTGCTAGATGGTCTTGCATCAAAAAGAGATGGTTTTCATTGAGAGATACCTGTGTTTTTTCCACATAGCTGAATAGGCCTATTTGCAACAAAATGAGCATTTCTCCACCTTTAAACCTATGATTTGCATGAAGTATTCTTTTTAAAACCTGACTCAGTTCTCACATGGAAACAATGGGTAGATGCTACTTCTTCTAACACATAGGGTTGTTTTTTCAAGAGCTATAGGTGGTTCTTCTATTCTGCTGAATATGCCTATTTGGATAAACAGCACCTATCTCCACCTTGAAACACCTAAGTTTCAGGAAGTATTTCTTTCAAAAACTAACTCAAGTTTTGCAGAGAAACAATGTGCTAGATGCTTCTGCTTCTAACACAGATAATTTCCTTTTGAGAGGTATATGTGTTTCTTCAACTTAGCTGAATAGGCCTGTTGAATAAATTGTGCCTTGGTCAACTTTGAAAATGCTGATGTGCAGGAAGTATTATCTCAAAAACTAACTCAGTTCTCAGAGGGGAACAGTGTGCTAGATGTTTGTACTTATAACAGAGAGGTTTTCTTCAAGAGAAACATGTGTTTCTTCATCTTAGCTGAGTAGGCCTATTTGGAACAAGGAGAACATATTTCCACCTTGAAAACTATGATTTGCAGGAAGTATTCCTTTCAAAACCTAACTCAGTTCTCACAGGTAAACAATGTGCTACATGCTCCTGCTTCTAACACAAGTCATTCTCTTCGATAGGCACATGTGTTTCTACAACATACGTGAATAGGAATTTTTGCAACAAAATGAGCCTTTCTCCACACTGAAAACTATGATTTGCAGGTAGAATGCCTTCCAAAACTGACTCAATTCTCAAAGGGATACAATACACTACTTTCTGTGCATATAAAATAGATTGTTTTCTTTGGGGAGATACATTTGTCTCTTCAACTCAGCTGAATACGCCTATTTGGAACAAACAGCACCTATCTCCAATTTGAAATACCTAAGCTGTAGGAAGTATTCCTATCAAATCTAACTCAATTCTCACAGAGGAATAATGTGCTAGATGGTCTTGCATCTAAAAGAGATGGTTTTCATTGAGAGATACCTGTGTTTTTTCCACATAGCTGAATAATCCTATTTGCAACAAAATGAGCATTTCTCCACCTTTAAACCTACGATTTGCATGAAGTATTCTTTTTAAAAACTGACTCAATTCTCACAGGGAAACAATGTGCTAGATGCTCCTTCTTCTAACACAGATGGTTTTCTTTCAAGAAATACATGTGTTTCAACTCAGATGAATAGGCCTATTTGAAGCAAACAAAGCCTCTCTCCACCTTGAAACATGTCAGTTGCAGGAAGTGTTCCATTCAAAAAGTAACTCTATTCTCACACAGAAACAATGGGCTGGATGCTGCAGTTTCTAAAATACATGGTTTTCTTCGGAGAGGTACATGTGTTTCTTCTACTTAGCTGTATTGGCCTATTGGCAACAAAATGAGCATTTCAACACATTGAAAACTATGATTTGCAGGAAGCATTCCTTCCAAAACGTACTCATTCCTCCCAGGGAAACAATGCACTAGATGCTGCAGCTTATACCATAGATGGTTTTCTTTGGAGAGATACATGTGTCTCTTCCAATCCGATGAATAGTCCTATTTGTAGCAAAAAGTGTCTATCTCCACCTGGAAACACCAAAGTTGGAGGAAGTATTCCTTTCAAAAGCTAACTCAGTTCTCACAGGGAAACAATGTGCAAGACGTTCCTGCGTCTAGCACAGTGGTTTTATTCGAGAGATACATGTGTTTCTCAGCCT